>NC_045541.1:106519416-107119416 GCF_009769535.1 Thamnophis elegans | reverse complement strand
TATTTATGATGCTTGCAGTGTCCTGGGGTCATGGGATCCCATTTTGTGACCTTCTGACAAGCATAGTCAATGGGGAAGGCAGATTCACTTAACAACCATGTTACTAACTTAACAAATGCATTGATTCACTTAACAACTAGAGCAGGAAAAGTCATACAACGGGGCAAAACTCGTTTAACAAATGTCTCACTTAATTTTGGACTCAATTGCAGTCGTAATTCGAGGACTACCCATATTTTGCTTTATTTGAGCAGAGCCTCATTTTCACTTCCCAGTTTCTCCAAAGCTTTTATCTATGCATTTGTCTTCACTTTTTCCTACCTTGTGCTACCTCTACAATAGGAAAGTGTGAAACATTCATTCCATTCATGCCCTGTCCCAATCAGCCAGGGCAGCATGCAGCTTGTAGATAGTACACTATTCACGTAGAAAGGGAAAACGATGCTCCTCTTCTCCCCTCCCTTCCCGCTGACATGTTTTCAACATGTGTCTATGTGCTTCATCATTTCCCTAAAATATGAGCAGCTGGAACAAGGAGATTGTTTAGCAATGGAAATTGCCTCATCAAAATACATTTATCCTGAAAGCAGTGATGAAATTTAGCTGCAAACAAGGCTGTAGTCGTGTTGCTGGTGCACTCCTAGAAAATGGTAATTAATCATTCTTCATCAGACTGGAATGAAATATTGGGTGGGAGGTCACAAGGCCCATGCTTCTGACTGGATTAGTATTCCCACTAGTAGTTTAGATAAAAAGATGGAAGAAATCCATACCAATGTCACAAAATTGGGTAAGAAGACAAAAATAAAATTCAAAATAACCTTAAAAAGTTACAGAAATGTTCTTTCTGGCCAGAAACTGGGGAATACCCGGCTTGATGAATAGTAGCTGATTGCAAACTGAATAGAAGCTAGCATAAGATTTGGAGACAAAAAGAACAAATGCAGTTTTAAGCTACATGAATAAAAATGTAATTCCAAATTACAGGAAGTCATCATTTCTCTTTACTCTGCATTGGTTAAAAACCCACCTTGACTATTTGATTCAGTTCTGTATGCCATACTTTGAGAAGGATGCAGAGTTTTTGCAATTGGTTCTGAAAAAAGCACCAGGAATTAATAGGAGAATAGTGACTAAATCTGAGGAACTGTAAGTAGTTGGGTAAGATCAACTCAACTTACCCACTCAGAAGACTGGGAAAATGTAAGAGAGGAGAAATATAAAGCATATAATGATGCTATTTATGTGTAAAAATTGAATAAGAAATGATAAAGAATTATGTAAAGAGAATAATAATGTTGAAATTGGAATAACAATGCTATGGTAATAAATGACTAATTTGCAAAGATGAATTAATAGTTCTTAGTTGAAGACATAAATAAAAGATGTATAGCAATGATATTTAAGCTTAAATGGATTAATGGAAGAAGATAAAGGATTATACAAAAAGACTTGAATATTGTCAGAATGGGAAGATTAGAATATATTTAAATTATGATTATGAATGTGATGTATAAGATGTGACATGATCAACACTCTGTCCATAAAGTATGTATGGAAAAAAGAAAAAAATGGTAATAAAACTTCTTTTTAAAAAAGGAAGAAGACTGGGTAAAGATGTTTCACTCTTCAAATGCTTGAAAAGATGCCACACAGACGGAGGGCTAGACCTGTTCTCTGTTGTTCTAGAGTATAGGATATGAAATAAAGGATTTATGAAAGCAAATCCAATTGAATGTTGATGGGTAAGGGACTGCTTAGTAGTAAGAGTAATTCAACAATGAAATCAACTAGCGAGGCGGTGACCCTCATTCACAGGATGTATTCAAGCAAATATTGGACAGTCACCTTTCTGGGAGGGTCTAGGACAACTTGCCATGGTCAACTCACTGAGGGACAACTAGACATAGCCAACTTGCTATGGGTCAACTCGCAGTGGAACAAGGTTTATACTAATAAAGAAGAAATGGTGGAATAGAATTATTAAAGAAAAGATGCAAAAAGAGGGACTGTCTTCTCCGGCCACCCCAGAGGCCTGGAGCTGCCATTCAGGGGAAAAACGGGGGCCAGCTGAACAAGACTCACCAGGCTTCACTCCTCCAGAAAGAGCTGAGTAAATCTACAAAGCTAGTGATAATGACTGACAACAATCCACAATTAATTGTCGGGTGGTTTTTGTTCTCGGTTGCATATGCGTGGGATGCAGATTATCCTAATTACTAGTAAATATAAAAGGTGGAGGGGACCACCGGGTGGTAGTTCTGACAATTTATTCATTGCCTTAGTGCTTTGTCACGAAATGTGAATGACAAAAAATAATTTTTTAAAATTATTTTAAATAGCAATAGCACTTAGACTTATATACCGCTTCCTAGTACTTTATAGTCCTTTCTAAGCAGTTTACAGAGTCAGCAAATTGCCCCCAACAATTTGGGTCCTCATTTTACCCACCTCGGAAGGATGGAAGGCTGAGTCAACCTTGGGCTCGTGAGATTTGAACTGCTGAACTGCAGCTAGCAGTCAGCTGAAGTAGCCTGCAGTGCTGCACTCTAACCACTGTGCTACTTCAGCTTTTGAATTGTTCCCTAATTGAGTTCTTGTATCGTTCCAATTTTAGTATATGTGCTGCCGAAGCGAGCACCCTAATTGAGTTCTTGAATTGTGCCATGGCAAGGTGTCCTGTGACGAACTTGCCGTGATAAGTTGGCTGCAACAAATTGTCTGTGATGAGTTGGCCACAATGAGTTGGTCATTGTGAGTTGTCCTATTCTGTACTCTGGGATAATTTAATTTAGATTTTTGCATTGAAGTAGGCTGGGACTGAATGTCTAAATGGGCCTTTTAACTTTTATACTCCAGTTATGATATGTCATGATACTAGAATAATTATGATTTGCTTAGAATTATGATCTGCTTAGCTAATAAGGCTGCCTGTGTAATCTATCAAAACTCCTAAATTGAGATTGTTGGAGGCAGAATGCAGCATGAGTTCCAGCAAATGAAAAAACAGACCTATGTTGTTCCAGCATCTCATCTTTGAATACCAAAAATTTGTGATTTCATATGCTTGATCGCATGATCAATCAATTGGCTCAGCTAGCAAACATTCGTGATTGTGTGAAGTGGGGATGCTAAAGCCAGGAGCTACTTTCAAACTGCTGCAGAATCCTTATTGGACATGTTCCATCACTGTTTGTTGACTAAGCCACAATTAATTTAATCAATAATAAACAATTATACTTTGGAGTACTACATACCATAATAGCTTTATACATAATTACAATGTCTAATACAAAACCAATAATATTGGATATTAAAATTATTATGAATATATATTCAGTTTCTCCACATGACTTGGATATGCTGCATTCTTAAACACATGTGTGGTGGCTTTAGGAAATCAATACTACTAATCTGGAGCCACATTTCAACATCCATAGGAAGCTGAACCATGTTTTCAGTAACCTTAAAGTATTGTGCTAATAGTAAATTTGAATTGTGACCTCCACAGCTTTCTGGAGCCTAGTTTCAAAAAGAATAAATAGTGGAGCTACTGGCACGAAGCATTTGCAATGAGAAACAATTGCTCCATAATTTACTTTCATTTTGCAAAATCTTATCAGTTAATGGTTGGACAAACAAAACAAAGTCCAAAAATAAAGGATAATTCAATAAAGCCACATGTAGAAGCAAATAGGCAATTTCCTTGCCCGAGTCTCCAAAATTCATTCTCAATTTGGTTTTGCTTGGAAACATTAGAGCTCCTTAGTTCAGCTCATAGCAGCATGGCACAAATAACACCATAAAGTCAGTATGCTATGCAACACTCCATTAATGCAGCTTTTGCATTCACTTAAAAGTTGCTGCTCACATTATATAAAACCTTTGGCAGTGAGTCATAATTAGAGGTAGCCATCCACTTTCTTTTTTAATGGCATATATTTTAAAAAATGCCATTACAGCTCTCAACACTTAACAATTTGAGGTGACATGTTTCATCTACACAGGTAAATTTAAATAACTGCCAGGCCCATTACCAATTAGAATTAAAATTCTGGAAAGCATATTTGGAAAAATGTGTTTAATCCTTTCCTTCTCCCTGCTATGTCCTTGCTCCTTCCTCCAGAGGGTGGAAGATCACAAATACAGTATATGCAGAATAAGTTCGTCATAAGTGGGAAGTGTTTATTGGAAGATCTACATATTTAGATCTGGGTGGTAATAATCTGACAACCACTTGGTGGTGGTAAATAGCATAAGTGGCATTTACCTCTTTGCTGCCACCTAGTGATCATCTGAATTTTTTTAAAACTAGAGACAAATTTAGCTTGGGAGAGCTTAATTTTTCACAAGAAAATGACATAAATTCTATATTGGAAGTATATTTAGAGGTTAATCTTCCTGCAAAAATCTATCCTTCCATGGCCACTTTTGTATGGAAGATGGAAAAAATAAGAATGTAAAACTTGAAATTGTGAATACTATTCTGCATTTAACACTGGCTATGATAGGGTAAGGGACATGGTGGCTCAGAGGCTGAGCTTGTCGATCAAAAGGTTGGCAGTTTGGATGTTTGAATCCCTAGTGTAGCGTAACGGGGTGAGCTCCTGTTACTTGTCCCAGCTTCTGCCAACCTAGCAGTCCAAAAGCACATAAAAATTGCAAGTAGAAAAATAGGAACCACCTTTGGAGGCTCATAGAGTTCTATGAGCCTTCAGTGTTTAATCATGCTGGCCAGATGACCACGGAGATGTCTTCGGACAGCGCTGGCTCTTTGACTTTGAAATGGAGATGAGCACCACCCCTAGAGTCGGGAAGGACTAGCATATATATGCGAGGGGAACCTTTACATTTACCTTATGTAAACATGATACAATAAAGCACAAATGGGTCATTATTTTTAGCTACTATATTTAAACTAATATATTAAATGAGTAAACCATGGTTCAATTAACCCTGGTAATCATGTTGTACAAATATAGTCAGTTTGTTCCATCTGCCACCTACCTTAATTTAAGCATAGCATTTTAAATTTCAACTTGAATGGACTTAAACCTGGCAATCTTCTATATCCCAGCAATGGTCCACCAGAAAGCTAGTCAGAGGGTGGGTGAAATCAATATTTGATCTTTGCATTGATCGCAAATCCTGAACAATTTCACCCTAATATAATTTTTTTCATCCTAATAGAAACACGTTCCTTTCTTAGGTCTCAGAGAAAGCTTGTCAAGTATTTGAAGAGTCTCTTTAAAAAGTAGCTGATACATGTCTTTCTTTAATAAGAAGTTTGAACAATATGCAAAACAAGAGCAGTTGGAAAATAATTTCAAGGAACCCTGGTAAATATTTGTTTTTAACCTTCTATTTTGTTGCTATAGCCTTTTATGAACATGAACAGAATATGCTTTCCTCAGACAATATTTGACTTTCAGTATCTCTATACTCAAAACGGGTCATGGTTGCTCAGTGGCTAAGACGCTGAGCTCATTGATCAGAAAGGTCAGCAGTTCTGCGGCTCGAATCCCTAGTGCAGCGTAATGGAGTGAGCTCCCATTACTAGTCCCAGCTTCTGCTAACCTAGCTGTTCGAAAGCATGTAAAAATGCAAGTAGAACAATAGGAACCACCTTTGGTGGGAGGTAACAGCGTTCCATGCCGTGGCACGACAAAACCGCGGTCCACTAAAGCGCGCCCGATTAAAGTGCGTACCTGACGTCATCAGCAGCGCGACAAATACAACCGCGGAGAAAAAAGGGCGCTTTAAAAAGCGCTTTTAAAGCAAGCCGATTCATGTTAAGGTAAGGGTTAGGTTTAGGGTTAGGGTTAGGGTCAGGTTAAGGGTTAGGGTTAGGTTTAGGGTTAGATTAAGCGTTAGGGTTAGGTTTAGGGTTAGGTTAAGGGTTAGTTTTAGGGTTAGGTTTAGGGTTAGGTTTCGGGGGGTTAGGTTTAGGTTTACGCGTTAATTTTAGCTTTACCACTCACAGCGTGCTTCTTTCGTCGCGCTGTGATGACGTCAGGTATGCGGTTTCGTCGAGCGCGCTTTAGTCGACCGTGGTTTTGTGGTGGAACCGTTCCATGCACCTTCAGAGTTTAGTCATGCCGGTTACATGACCACGGAGATGTCTTTGGACAGCGCTGGCTCTTCGGCTTTGAAATGGAGGTGTGCACTGCCCCCTAGAGTCGAGAACGACTAGCACATATGTTCGAGGGGAACCTTTGCCTTTACTTTATACTCAAAATAGAGTAGAAATACCATCAAAAGCCTTTCCTCCAGAGAAGATACCTAAGGAGACCAAAACCTGCTTTCATAAAGCAAAGCATTGACATATGGGCTACGTGTCTATCGTTTGTTCTCAAAACTAAAGTCAGCAGTTGAGCAGAGGATTTAGAGCAGGGTTCTAACTGCTACCAAAGGACTCTATAAAAAGTTGCTAAAGCAGGAAAACAACACCAGACAGAAATTTCATCTTCATTTCAAGAGTGCCTCAGGGCTCCATGTAGGCCTTGTGCTGTTTTCAGAAAATAATATGGTGGATAGCTATACTGTGTTTTGCTTGGAAACAGAGCAGAAAAAGGCAAATGCAAACTGAATCAGCGGAAACCATCCTGGTACTTTATAAACTGTGACCATTTGCTTTCTAATAAATGTATGTTCAATTTCTGACTATGCCTGTAATCCCTTTAATGGTAGTCCTTTTGTTAAACACAATACTTCCCAGACTTCTCTAATGATTTTTCACAAGAGACTTCAATTCCTATCTTTTCCATTTATCGTGCAATGTGATCTGCAGATTCCTTTTATTTTGAAGCAAGAACATTCTAAACATTTGTTAAAATAATAGTTATTTAACAAAAATCTCACCTCTATGCATGTGGATGTGACGCATGTGGGTGTGTGAGTGCACACACACACATATAAAATCATCTTGGCTAGCATTGAATAAACAGCTTTTGTGTGGGTTTTGGCATCTGTTCCTGGCTGCAATCAGGTTCTGGACAATCTAAATAAAAATACTGCTGTAATTCTGTGCAGGTTTTGGCATGCACTGTAATTGGATCAAGTAAATAATCTTAGCTCTCTTAATGTACTTCAAAAAAAAAGGGTACTAAACCTGGAATCAACCATTTAATCATTTCATTCACAGGGAACCATCCAATAGGAATTACAGCATTTTCAGGAAACACTGTCAAGACTTGGTGTTTGTAATCCTTACAGCATCCGAGAGTAATTATTTCCTAGGGGGCTGTGCATAGGCAGCTGTGCAAAGCGACAAACTATTCTTCCGGTGCTCTTCGGAGATCCAGCACACCTGTTTCCTGCTTCTGCATAGGGTCCAGTTTAGTTTAGAACATCCTGTTGGAAAGCATCACTCACCGAGTTTCTCCCTAATGTGTCCAAATGCCGTAGAGTTTGTGCCACTTCAATGATGGTTGAATTTCCTGGGTTGCTCATTGTCCTTCTAATATGTGTGGACTTCAAACTGGATGGCCTTTAAACAAGCAACAAATGACCTTCAATGTGATCATTATAACGCAAGTCCTGCTGGCTTGACCAGAGGGAGACTGCCTTTAGTCTCCCTGGTTGTTCCCTGAATACTGGCAGCATTTTAGCTTAAATATCAGATATGTTAAAGTATAGGGAGGAGAAAGAGGCATAGGGGAATATCCATACACAAGAATTAGTTTGATGTGTTTTGCTTATGGTCTGTTTTTAGTCTAAAGTTTATTTAACTAATGTATTTAGTCACCCATCTCACCAAAAGTGACTGAGCAGAGTACAACAAAGCTAAAACAGTGAATAAATAGATAAAATCATATTATTATACAAATATTTATATTATAAAAAGCAGGCAAGTTCTCAGGTGAACTATAGCCATACACATATCAGTCTATAACTCAGCGTGGAAGTCAAAGCAAAACCAGCTTGAATAAAGCTACCAAATCTGATGTGGAAAGTGTTAGATAACTACTAGATGTCAGGAAAGACCTGCTGCCATCTAGTGGTCATTCAGATTTTTGTAGTCCAAATTATGACTGACCTAACACAGCACTTGAACCCATGCAAAGCTGACACAGCCTGCAGGCAATGGAAACTTTACCTGTCTGGTGTCATTTGGTAATCATATTATTCCAAATCAGATTGTGTATTCCTAAATTGGGTTCGTATAATTGAGGAGGCAGTCAGGATCTAGGCAATAAAGAGTAGGTATGCCAATGAAGTCTATTGGGAAATGGCCCAAAACACCAATAATGCACTTTGAACTCAATTTAATGTCCTCAATATACTTTTAAAGCTTTCTTCCTTCTAGGGCAAACTGGCAGCCCATGGTCTGGATATGTCACACACAGGCCACGCCTACCCCAGCTCTGCAAAGGTGAAAAACATTGTGATATATCATGACGACAAGGTGATGTTGCGCGTTTGACACCCATGTTGTAGGGGAACACTTGGTTCTTCCTCGCTGCATTCCAATATGTAATTTAGTGCTGCTATCATTCCTATAAATTGGGAATTATTCTGGAGTGTACATTAGAGATCTGTACATTACAGAGAGTGGGGAATGAAAAATCCAAGATGGCAGCTATGACCACACAAATGTCTGACCATTTTATGTGCAATACACATTACAAATGACTGGGCTTTGATTCCATGGTTACTTGCAGCTATCTTAATGACTTTTAAATTCCTCCAGGGCAGAGGTAGGTTCCTACCAGTTCAGACCTGTTTGGCTGAGTAGGTAGTAATGCCTGCCATGCCCCCGAACCAGTTCTATTGGCCATCTTGTTTTTTGCACATGCGCAGAAGCATTTTTTACTACTGTGCATGCACGCATAGTGCACATTAAGTGTGCATGCAGCACATCCCTGACAGAACCGGCAGTGGCAGAAGCTGGAACCCACCCCTGCTCCAGGGAACACACTTCATCTTGCCCATTTAAAGCAGGGGGTCCAGGGGTAACCCCTCCTGCCATCAATCATCTTCAAATCAAGCTCCCTTCTAGACGTGATTAGAATCCAAGCTGATACAATTCCCCGAGTCTCTCATTGGCTGTCAATAGTGCTCATAATGTTAGTGACTGGGTTTTAAACTGCACAGAGCCACAATTCATGAAGCATGGATAATTAATCACAAATTCAAAGAATCTTGTAAATGAACCTATTATCTTCAGCAGTGAAACATTATTCCTGGGTTCGTACATCATACTAATTCAAAAACCTGCTATGCAAGCCTTCGCTGCTGGGTCCACACAACGAGATACCGAAACCAACCCAACCATATTATGACTTGGCACAGCATATGAGTTCAGCTTGTGTGTACAATTGCCCTCATCAAAGAGAGTCCAACAGCTGCCATCTTCCCTGCTCTCAAATAGAAGAGAGTATTAAATGGGTAAGACGAAAGTAATAGCAGGAGGTAGGGCACAGAAGACAATCTTTAATTGAGCTCTTGCAATGTTGTTTTCAAGGTGAAATAAAAGAAAATGGCTCAAAGTTTTTAAGTTTGATGGAAGCATTTCAAATGATTAAGGAGTAGATATCTTCGACTTTACCTAGTGAGTATCAGTCTGCATGTAAAGCTGCTGTGAAAGGTGCAGCAACACTTCCGGTTTGAAAACTGAGCAAGTTTAACATTTATTCTGTGAATGATGTGTCTTATTCTTGCATCAAAATGGGTGAAAACATAAAAGCTGTCTTTCTAATTATCCCCAGCTGCACTTGGAAGGCAAAAAAGTGCCTCATGCTTTTCCCATAAAAGGTGGCTGCTGAAAGTAATGTAAATATTGAGCCCTCTAGAAATCATAGTTGTTGATGGCAGAATGGGAAGTCAACGCTTCCATATTTCTTAATATTTACAGTGAGAATTTACTGACCCAATAAATTTCTCCTTCAGGTTTGCTATTGCCGAGTATCTCACTGTCAGTAAACAGCAGTTTGGTTTTAGACTGATACAGAAGATTTTCCCCCATTAAACTTAGTCATTTTATGACTGTTTTTTGTCTTTGTTTCCCCTCAGAGTCCTAGAAGCAGCGTATATTGATTTTTCTTTGACCAATGGGGAATTTAAAATATAATGTTCTCATAGGTTGCTGAAAAGCTAAAGTTCATCACTTCTTCCAGATAATCAGACAAAGATGATTGTACTTAAAGCTGGCCTGGCTGATCTCTTTCCAAAAGATTTCATTCTTTTACGTAATGACTGTAATAAACACATTTCGAAAATCTTGACTGTGACAGCTTGCATCATTTTTTCTCATCATGAAAGTAATTTTTAATAGTTGTGTTTTAATTCCTTTTGTATAAAAAGATCTCCAAAGTCTAAAGATATAATTCCTATATTAGAAAGCATACAAGTGGCTTGGTGATAGCTCCTTACCCATATTTTGGATCCAAAAGCTTTTTGTCCTTTGTTCTGAACCTACCAAGAGAAAGATATCAATAAAAAGAATTTAGAGGCTGAATGTGGTGACCAATAGGAAACAGCCAAAGGTGGTTACACCTTCAAACACACCTTCCTCCTCCTATTTACTCCGCAACAACAAACCTGTGAGGTAGGTTAGGTTGAGAAAGAATGACTGGCCCGAAGTCACCCAGCTGGCTTTCATGGTTAAGGTGGAACAAGGACTCACAGTCCCTGAGTAAACCAGCAGTAACAGAAGCCGGAAACCACACCTGATCCAAGCTAAAAGTATATCATTAAAAAGCCACATCATTTCCCCCTCCTCATTTTGTAACATGTACAGCAGTGGTAGAACTCAAAATGTTTTACTACTGGTTCTGTGGGCGTGGCTTGGTAGGCATGGCAGGGGAAGGATACTGTAAAATCTCCATTCCCTCCCCACTTCAGGAGAAGGTTGTTGCAAAATCCCCATTTCCTCCGGATCAGCTGGGACTCGGGGGGGGGGGGGGCAGAGAATAGATGGGTACAGGGCCAGTCAGAGATGGTATTTACTGGTTCTCCAAACTACTCGAACGTTTCCACTACTGGTTCTCCAGAACTGGTCAGAATCTGCTGAGTACCACCTCTGATGTATAGGACCTCTGAGTTTTCATAGGAAGTTCAGTGCTTAGGAAGGTAGCTAAATCCTTCCTTCCTTAGTTGAAATCATGTATTTTTTTTCAAAATAAACTCTGATGTTTCACCTAAAAAAGAACTATACAATTTGAGATTGTTTTAGAAATTTATTATATACAAGTAATTTCCCTTTGAACCTGAATCCTAGTAATTAAATGGTCATATCTATATGTTTTCTTGACAGTAAAACAAAATTAATTTTCCACTTTTTCCTTTGGAATGTTATAGTTAATTTCCAGAGGGAAAAATGTATCCATCTAACCCTACTTTAAATTGTTTCTTACATAAGCTAAGATTTAGCAGTAAATTAAATTAAAGTTTCTCAACAACGATTTCTATTTGTTTCTTTTGCCTCTTTAATTCTTCAACAATTATTTAAAATATGCCATTCTAACTCTCCTTCCAACAACATCAATAAATCAGAAGTTAGTTTTCTAAGTTTCTGTTTGCCATTATAATTACATTTCTTCTTTCCTTAAGATTCAGTTTCTTATGGATTCACTTCTTGAACTTTCCATAACAAGAAAAAAAAACTGAACTTGGGAAGCAATCGTAAAACCTGGAAAGAAAAACAAAATGGCTTAACTTTTCCTTCACTACTACCTGATTGCCATTCCCACCAGCCAACCAACACCGTGTCCACTATGCTTTATTTCCCAGTTATGGTAGTCCAGCTGCAGAAATATGGATATTAAGGTTGGGTTTATCAAAGTGCTTAAAATAATGCACCTAAAGTTATAAGCATCTATGAAATTGGTCTGTATGTGTGTGAGACAGAGAGAAAACATAAAAGTAATGTACCAACTACAGCTTGTTTCCACACCATTAATAAAAGATACCTTGGAGATGAATTCTAACCAGTGGAGCTAAGTACTACCTATTTGAAAGAGATTTTTTTTTAAAAAAATTATATCTTAATATTGCCTCTTCTCAAAGCCACTTCATGAATTAATTATCAAACAGAAGGTTGAATTCAAATCACATTTTTTGGCAGAAACCTGAAGCATTTGCTACAGAGCTCCACTGAAGAAATTATCAAATCTGAGGATGTTTGTTAGGCAAGCCAATGCTTGTATTATTGAAAAGAGGAAAGAGATGCATCTAGTATAATTATTTTGATTTAATGATATAAATAAAAAGCAAAAGATGTTGACTTGAATAAGCAGCAAATTTCTAAGCTTATGACTCAATACTCCAAGTACTCAGACAATATTCCAAGCCAAAACTAGACACAGAATTCAGTTTATGCTCTCAATTATTTCCTTTATGGAAAAAGCAATATGTAGTACACAGGAATCAATAAGTAACTTTACTACATATTAATATGTAATAGCCTTATGCTATTATATATGGCTTTATGCTATTATGCTACAGGTCCATGTTGGAAGCCCTTACAGAATGGAAAATACAACATAGACCACAGTTTTCTGGCTAGTTAGCCCTGTCATAGGAAGGATGGACATAAGAAATAGAAATGCATGATAGGACACAAAAGAAGAAACAGGTGAGATGTTAGAGAGAAAAGAGAAAAGTTACATTGAGAAAATACAGTAAAAATGCCCTTATTCAAAATGGGAGTTTTCAGAAGCCAGCAAGATTCACCACTCTCTCCACCTCCAACAGGAAGAATGGAACAAGCGAGGAGTGAGCTTCCCGGGAGCATTTTTAACTTGAGTCACCTCTTTGCTCTTTGGATGCATAGTGAGGAAAAAGCTAATTCATCTCTACTGTGTGATCCTTTAGGAGGCAGTGAGTGTCATCACTTTGGCATCATTTTAAACATCCAGTTACAGATCAAAATGCCTGCCTCTCTCTTCAGACACTGATGTCTGCAATGTATTTCACACAACTTGTGGCAGCTGCACCAAAAGGAAAATAAAAATAAAACCTATTTTTCAACAATTTTATTTCCTGCAGATTGAATCCTGTTGGAGACTAAAAAAGGCTCATTTTCCTTGCAGATATTAAAGATCCCCTACTCTTCATTCAGAGGGACTCAGTGGCTCAGTGGCTAAGATGCTGAGCTTGTCGATCAGAAAGGTCAGCAGTTTGGCAGTTCAAATCCCTAGTGCTGTGTAATGGAGTGAGCTCCCAATACTTGTCCCAGCTTCTGCCAACCTAGCAATTCGAAAGCATGTAAAAATGCAAGTAGAAAAATAGGGACCACCTTTCGTAGGAAGGTAAGAGAGTTCCTTGCGCCTTCAGCATTTAGTCATGCTGGGCACATGACCAAGGAGAGGTCTTCAGATAGTGCCATCAAAAGCCTTTCCTCCAGAGAAGATACTTAAGGAAACCAAAACCTGCTTTCATAAAGCAAAGCATTGACATACGGGCTACCTGTCTATCGTTTGTTCTCAAAACTAAAGTCAGCAGTTGAGCAGAGGATTTAGAGCAGGGATCTAACTGCTACCAAAGGACTCTATAAAAAGTTGCTAAAGCAGGAAAATAACACCAGATCTCATGCAGTCTACAAACTGAAATATTCATTCTAGCAAACATGTGTTCGAATTAAGATATTCTTGAATTTACAAACAGCAAGGGGTAATTTTTTAATAGTATTCACTGCACTATTAATAGTTCAAGATGTTTAACAACCAGCTTGCCGAGCATGTGAATGTATACCACATTTTTCAGACTATAAGATGCACCAAGGTATAAGACGCACCAAGATTTTTGAGAGGTAAATTTTAAAAAAAGGTTTTTGCCCTCTCCTGCCCCCAGGCACACTCTGCAGGCCTCCCAGACCCTCTGCACACCCCGGTTTTGGTGGAAAAGGGATGTGCAGATGGAGTGGCAGCCCTGTAAAGGACTCCTGGGGGCTGGGGAGAGCAAAAAAATGAGCAAAAATGGGCCATTTTTTGTAAAAGAAAAAAAGGGGCCATGCAGAGAGTTTGGAAGGCCTGCAGAGTGCTCCTGGGGGCTTGGAAGGGCAAAAACAGCCCTGTTTTGTGAAAAACTGGTCCATTTTCCACTCATTTTTCTCTCCCCAGTCCCCAGGACAACTTTGCAGGCTTCCCAAACCCTCTGCATGGCCATTTTTGTGAAAAATGGGATGTGTGGGGACAGGGTTTCTGGAGGCCAAAAATGCTGTATTCAGTGTATATGACACACCCAGATTTTCACCCTCTTTTTTTGGGGGGGGGGGAGATGTGTCTTATACTCTGGTAAGCAAGTATTTATTTATTTGTATCCTACCTTTATTATTTTTACAAATGTGCACAGTAGTATCTGTACAGAGAATGGACTAGATACTCCTAAATCCAGATGGGAGATTCCACAGAAGGTCATGGAGAATAAGAAGATTAAGATCCTGTGGGACTTTGAGATCCAGATGGACAGGCAGGTATTGGACATTCAACAGACACTATGGTAGCAGATAGAAGCAGAAGACACTGGTGGTAGTAGATGCATTGGTGACAAGTGACACCAACATCAGTAAGAAGAAGTATGAGAAATTAGAAAAGTGTCTGGGCATGAAGGAGGAACTAGCGAGGATACGGAAAATAAAGGAAAAGTGGTCCCAGTGCTAATTTTCTTCCCTGTTGTTCTGTTAAAGTGTTATTTTCCCATTTATGAGTTAGCAAAAAGTTGATATAGATTGAAACTAAGACTCCTATCTCTGGCAGCCTTGACAGCTGATCTCCAGACAGGAGAGCTCAGAAATGAGGAGGAAAGGAATTCTGATTGATGACTGCATCCATGAGTTGAGACATCTGTCAAACCATTCCTATTACTGCAGTATTATGATTGGAGCACAATTTTTCAAGTTGGTGATGCCAAGAAATGTGGGGAGAGAGTCTTCTTTGTATGGGAAAAGGGATTTTGTATGCCAAAACTGAGGCAATGGGCATTAGCACTAGAAACAGCAAAATCTACATCAGCTTTTGCTGACTAATAAATGGGAGAAGAATACTTTAATAGAACCACTGGGAACAAACTGAAACCATAAGATTAGTGTAAATATGTAACTTATCTATTGTATTTCCTTTGTGTGGTATGAAATTTCTGCAGTGCTTTTGATAAGGGTAAGGAAACTAATATCTGTGATTTAAAAATACACTGCACAAAAAGAAATGCAAAATTTATATCCAAAAGAACTCCAAATGGTGATTCTTTCCATATCTATACAGCCATCTCCATTACAGGACTTAACATCTTGATCTACAATATGAGACTCCAATTACTGAGTCACCTTCCAACCTGATATATTTCACCACACAGAGCAATACATCGTTTTTAATGAAAAATAATAGATACACATTTGTCAAAAGGGCTGTATTCAGAAATCAGAAGATATTTCTGATATTCATTGTTCATTTACAAATTGCAGTTACCTTATAAAAGAGTGTCAAAAAGAGACTCTAGAATAAAAGTGCATGTTTTTTTTAAAAAAATTCTTTAGCTTGAGAATGAATGAAAATGTTGCAATAGTAACATTTGTTTTATTTAGTAGTCATTTAAAGCAGCAGTCCTCAACCCTTCTGGCTTTGCTCATTGGTGGTGGTGATGGGGGGGGGGGACAAGATGGTTATGTGTAAGCTACAGGGGAGCACAGTTGTACACACAATTCCATTTGTGTAATGGAGCTTTTCATGGAAAGACATGATAGCAGTGTTCCAGTATTTGAGGAGATGCCACAGAGAGGAAGGATCAAGATATTTTCCAGAGCACATGAAGACCAGACTAGGAATAATGGATGGAAACAGAACAAGGAGTGTTAGATCTGCATGGGAAGAATAGACACCAGTCTTGGAAAAATTTCAGCACCTTTTATTTCCCTAGCTGCTGCAATACAAACAAGCTGCTGGAGTTCTCTATCTATTGAGCTCTGGCAGACTAGCTGGCCAATGACAGCAATTCAAATTTCCCGCAGTTTGGCAAACCAATCTGTGGCAACCTGCAAATTTGTGCTATATACATCTGTATGTTACAAGGAAAAATTCAACCTGGAAATGAGAAATTTTCTTTTTTTTTTTTTTTTTTCCTTGTCATATATATCTTTTATTTCATTTTCATTTTCATTTTATACAATCACTTATATACTGTGCATAAAAAAAAAAGAAAAAAGGAAAAAAAAAACCCCACATAACACTTCATTCCCCCATACACCCTCTCTTCTCCCCCTCCAACTTTCCTTTCACCCCTCCAGCATTCCCCTCTTCTACTTCCCTACCCCCTCAGACATCTCCCCCTCCCTCCATTTCACCCTCCATACATTCCCTCTCACTCCCTCTTTACTTCTCCCTTCTCTTTCCCTCTTCTCCTCACTTTGGTGTATCCATACAATTCAATTTGTTTTTTACAATAAAAGTAGAAAAAGAAAATAAGAAAAAAAAAGAAAAACGAGCCGCAGTACACAAGTGAATTCTTATTGTTCTAAGGATTGAAACTGTAATTCCACCCTCCCCCCTCCCCCCTATAATCCCCCCTCCCTAACCCCCTTACGGCTTCGCAGGTCCCATGCCCGGCATAATTCTTTAACAAGCATTTGAGTATAATAAGGCCAGCTAACTTTAAAATTAAAAAAATAAAATAAAAATAAAGCCAAAAAGAAAAAGGAAAAATAGTAGAAAATAAGAAATAAAAAACACCCACACTCACACACAAAAAGAAGAAAGAAACAAAAAGTAGTGGGAAATGAGAAATTTTCTGACAGTGAGAGCAACCAACCAATGGAACAGCTTGCCTTCAAAAGTTGTGGGAGCTTCATCACTGGAAGTTTTCAAGAAGAGACTGGACTGCCATCCGTCAGAAATGGTGCTTATGCTAGATGACTTACAAGGTCCCTTCCAACTCTGTTAATCTATCTATATACCACTTGTGCAAGTGGACTTGCACATATGAGTGTGTTTGCCTGCCACCTACATAGTGTCAGGCCTGCAGTTATATCCCTTTTAGGATCTTTGGCCTGCCACACTCTCTCTTATGTCATTATGCTGTTTCATTAGCGTAGTAGTTGGGAGGGGGAATAGAAAGGAATAGAATTGTGGAATGTGTTGTTGTCATTCTTTTCTAGAAGCCCAAGATCATCTTTTGTCTCTGCACCTCTGCACCTGACCAGAACCAGCTGGATGGAGATGCCAGCGTGGAAGAAAAAGATTAGACCATGTGATGAATTTGTGGGTGTGGGGACAAGATCATGAACTTTCAACTGTGTGGAAATCCTAGGTAACTTCCAGAATTGGGATTCCACAGATATGGCAAGATGTCTGCCTTATTAAATTGGAACTTTAAGGATCATTTTGCCTTGGACTCTGATTTAATTCTGCATGATACTTGGAATGCTGACACATAGTCTGTTTCCAAATAGGCCAGGGGTTGGAGATCCTTGATTTAAAACACTTAATTCAGAGTAAACATATTTAAGAAATTATCGCCTGCTATATTTCCTTTCCATGTATTTTCTTCAGTTCGTCCCTGTCAGTATTGAATAATTCAAATCCCAATTTAGCTAAGTATTAGCTACATTAGCATCCTTCAGAACTAAAAATCTACAATTCTGCTTATTTTTTATCTATGTGTGATATACAATTATTTTTGAAAAATAATGTCCCCCCCATTTATTTATTGTTGTTTATTTTTGTCAGGTATACTTCACTCTGTATTGCATTTCTAGGTATTGGAAGAATGTTTAAATTCCTTTTCCGTTTATGTTTATCTTAATATAACAAACATAACTGACTTGTGTTATGGCTGCAGTCTAAATTGACATAGTGCAGTTTAATGCTGTGTGGGCGCTATGTCAACAAACAATTTAGATTTGCCAAAAGGGGAAAAAGGCTCTCTTAAATTGTACATTGTGAAACACAGGAGAATCATAATAGAAGAGATGATACAATCTATCCCTGGAACAGATTGAACAACTAAGTTATGCTCCCTAGAAACTGCAAAGTAACAAAATCAATATATAATGGAATGTTGAGAATTTACTGTTTACTTTGTCCAAATCAGTAGCCATATTTGATTTCGGTTTTCATAAGCAAATCCATATTTTCCAAAATTCTTTTTTCCCTTGATATATTATGAGGGCTACATTCTGCTGCCGGTGCTAGGATCGCCATTAGAATTCATATGTCAGCCTGATGTTAACCCCATATTCTGTGCAAAAAAAAGGTCTAGATTAAAAAGGGAAATATTGGTTCTAAATCAAATAGATCTGGAAGTGAGCTTTTGGCTTTCGTCAACAAATGCTTTTTCTCTTCTTCCATTCTCCACACAAGATTCAATTGAAGTATTTTGTACCATACAGAACTGCAGAACTGCTATGATACCGAAGATCCAATGCAAATAAAGATATGAAAATCCATATTGTTGAAGTTCATATTTCATGATTAAGCATAGTTCATTGATAAACCACACATTATTATATTCTCAGAACACACTAAACCAGCATTAAGTAAACCACTTAGTGTATGTGAACACAGTCCATTTTAAAATAGGAAAGGGTAGCTATGAATGAAAGGCTTTTGGGCTAGGCTCCAAAGTGTTTGCACCTGTCATTAATTGTCAAGCTTCTGTAATTTATCCCTAATTGTTTTGCTAATAGTTTGATGTGATTTGATCAGTTTAAATAATTACAGCACTTATTATACTTCCTTTGTTAAAAATTGGGGTAGAACACATGCTGATGATACAATACAATGAGTTCTTCTGTGACAAAACTTAATCAGAAAAAGTTCCAAATATAGACTAGTAATAGATTTTAAACAATGCCTCTGCAATTCATCATGCTACAAAGAAATGTAAGGAAGATTAGTCATTTCAGAGCTCCGAACTTTGTTCACATCTATTCACAGAATCTGTTCCCTTATCCTAATCCTTGAGTATAGCAGAATAGCCTTACCTGTTTGGTTTTAACTTATCTTTTCCTCTTCTGAGGAAAATAGACAATTTGCCACAGAAATCTTGCCATGGCCAATTCAGTGTGGAACAAGTTGCCGTTGCCCACTTCCATGGCCAATTCCACATGGGATAACTCAATGAGATCAATTTGTCAATTTAATGGGTTTATATGCCGCCCAATCCCGGGGGGGACTCAGGGTGGCTTACAAGTACAAATAAAATAAAATAACATACAGGGGAAGAACATAAAACAATACAAACATTTTAAAAACACAACATACATCCGGATTAATTGGGGGTTGACCTGGTTTGAGTCAGCAACCCCAGGCCTGCTGGAAGAGCCAGGTTTTGGTGGCTTTTTGGAAGGCTGCAAGGGTGAGGAGGGTCCAGATCTCTGTTGGTAACTCGTTCCACAGAGCTGGAGCAGCAACAGAAAAGGCTCTCCCCCGAGTGGTCGCCAGCCGGCATTGTCCGGCAGACGGCTCCCAGAGGAGGCCTAACCTGTGAGTTCTTATTGGACGTTGGGAGGTGTGTAGCAGGAGACGGTCTCTCAGATATCCAGGTCCAGTGCCATGTAGGGCTTTGAAGGTAATCACCTGTACTTTGTAGCGCGTCCGGAGATAAATGTTATCTACCAATGTTTCTTTGACATTATTATTTCCAGGGACCAAAATGGAAATAATGTCAAAGAAACAGTGGCAGATAGCATTTATTGTGTCGAGTTATTCCACATGGAATTGTTGCTGCGAGTTGTCCTGCAGCAAGTTGGTCATGGCAAATTGTCCCATCGTGAGTTGGCTGCAGAAAGATGGCTACGGTGAGATGGCTCCGGAAAGTTGGACATGGTGAGATGGTTGTGATGAGTTGGTCACAGCAAGATGGCCATAGTGAGTTATCCTAGTCTCTTTGTCTTCTATACAGACTCCTAAAAATTTTCAGAATATGTCCATTTGTTGTAATAAAATGGAAGATCCTCTATGCTGAGAAAGGTCATTCTATAATGACTTTGCTGAGTAGTCTTCATCAAAAGAAAAATCAAGAAGCACTGGCAATAGTAATGCCCTATTATCCTAGACTAGACTATTACATGGCACCTTATATGGTGTTGCTTTTGAAAATTGCAATTGATGCAACACAGCGATGTAACACAGCGATGCTTGCATTGGGTCTCATCTGCCTTCTGTTTTATAATCTGACTCTGATATTTTTTTAAAAATCCACATAGCTTGGTTGCTGAATAGTTAGGACTCTCCTGGGTAGAAGTGACCCATTCCCTGAGTGCACCTTGACAGGAAATATTTGTAAAGTGAGAACTATGGGGGGATGCAGATGGTGTTTTCCCATTGCCACCCCCATATTAGGGAACAGTTGCTCTACCCAGCTGGTCTTGATCCTGGGATTATTTCATAAAACTGTCAAGACATGATTTTTCTGCCGAGCTTCAGCAGTCTGATGTTCATATTGACACATACTGACTTGCTCCACATGTATTTTAAAAATGTGGGAACTTGATCATCTGTCATTTTGATCCTGTTGATCACCTTGGATTTTCCCAATCCCATGATCAATTTCACAATTATTAATAAGTAAAATAAAATGTACTTGCTCTTCCAATAAAGGACAGCAAAAAGTGATCATATGAATCCTGCCAATTAGATTCAATATGGAGTGGAAAAGGAAAGAAGTATAAGTGAAAAATCTAGTTAATAGTTGTACTGTATGTCTCTTATTGCCCTCATTGAACAAGATCAGTACTGTAGAACTTTTGAGAAAAATATTGTCTGAACAGTACCCCTTTTGCACAAATATACATGCATTTACTCTTGTAAATTCATGTATACAACCTGATTAACTATGGGATCTATTCACCTTGGAAGGATTACATAAGGGATGTCTTTCTCATTGTATACCAGCAGTGTTATGTTAAGTGAAGAAATAAAAACGGTAGGAAACATTATCTGCCTATTTGGGGACTTCTTGTTATTATATTGGAGCAGTTTTATTATGCATAAAGCAATCTGACTCTGTTTTTATTTGAAGCTCAGAAGCACCCTGAATGAACCTTTTATAATAGTGGCCTGGAGAATTTGGGGTGTCAGACCTGCCTTGCAAAAGCCTAGTTGAGTGCTAGAGCACCATTACCTAGCAATACAATAAATGTTCATAATGACCTTGAAAATCAACACACAAACTCTGACTAATTCATTTAGAAACATATTTTCCTTGGGTAGTAAAAACACTGAACACTCAAAGACAATGAATGCTACCATTTCGTGGTTAAGGATTTTTGCAGCACAGATTTGGGAACCTTAAAGGAAATCTTCACATCAGTTCCAAACTTACCTTGGATGGGAAGAAATAAAGAGGGAGTTTTTTTGTTGCAGAACTCATTTTCTTTTTAAAAAAATGTTTATTCCATTCCCTAGAAGCCTTTGACTTAAAGAACCTGATTTAAATTGTTCCTTTGCTGATGATATTTTCTGACAGCCTTTTATAATTTTTAACATTTATTTACTCTTTTATATTCTTCTCAGTTTGTTTACTTAATTGTTTATTGTTCAAGTTTCTAAGCCCTCTTGAGGTTTTAGATGAAGCAGCCAATGTAAATATTTAAAATAAAATAACTCCAATGTTAGATCCTGGAAACAGAGCCCCACAGGATGGTAAGCATACACAGGTGAGCTAAGCAGCTTTGTTAAAAAGCTTGGTCTGTACAAATAGCCTCTAAGAATTATCATTTTCACAGAAATGGGAAAGTCGGCTAATCATCCATGGGAAGAGATTCTAAGTATCATTTTTGGACTATATTGTCATCTAAGCTGGCTGTGTTCTAGCTACTGAAGCCAAATGTTTGAACTGCGTTTCTAATTTAGCCTAGCAAAAATAATATCCCTGTAAGAAAGCATAATCTTTCGGGGAGAGACAGAGAAGGAAAAAGAAGCAGCCACTACTCTCCTCTCACAAACACAGTAAAATAGGACAGAGTAGGCTTGAGCTCAAGTCAATATAAAAAAAAATCACAGGGAAAAAAAGAAAGATAATGGATTGGGCTGAGGAGACAATAGGGGGATAATTTCTAAAATGTATCATGGAGGGTATATTATGTCCTGAGATTACAGTGGGGTAAGTACTATCCAAAAAAACTAGAGTGTTGGCTGAGAATGAGTTGTCCTACTGGGACTATTTTTATTGATTTTCAGTTCCTCAAGGTAATGGCTTCCATTTCATTCCTGTCAGATAATAACCACTTTGCTCCCATTTTGTCTTTTCCCTGTAAATGCGTTCAATTATAAACATATTTTATTTTCTCCATCCAGTATTCCACTCTGGGGAACTCATATGTCATTTAGCCTTGCAATCTGTGAGAAAACCTGAAAGATAAACCATTTTGACAAGGTCATCTTTTTTTGGGGGGGGGGGATTTAAAATGTTGTTTCCAAAATGGTCCATCTAACGTATATGAATGTTGCCACTTCTGCTATAATGTTAAGCCAATTTTATCAGATCACGATATAGTTGTTTTGGTTTCTGCCTTTTCTTGGCATGTTGTTGACATGTATTTGTTCTGCTTGACTGAACTATTAATTTTTATTGGTCTTTAACTTCATTAATACATTGAACAGAAAAGCAGTCAAAAATAAATCAAAGTACAGGCCTGTTATTGAACATTCTAAAACTGTAATTCCAGTGTAAGTGAAAGTACATTTAGGCCTACAAATGCAGAAGGTGCTTTATCACTATAGAAAGAGCTTATTTAGACTGTTATGAGGTATCTATGGAGATTCTCAGTCATCCAGGTCATAGTTGTCACAACAGTGTTTTTTCAAAAGGCAGTTGGACTTTGTGTTTTTTCTTGAAGACTTTTTCACTTCTCATCCAAGAAGTTTCTTCAGTTCTGGCTGAAGTTCTGATTGAAGAAGGAGCATCTTGGATGAGAAGCAAAACTTCTTCAGTGAAAAAACAAAGTCCAGTTGCCTTTTGAAAAAGCACCTTTGGGACTTATATGAGGTGATTAAGCTTCATATAACATGGGCAACACAATTTTCTTTAGTTTTGAATCACCTGGCAAGAACAAATGAGTTCTTGCCTCTTTTTGCTAATAGGTGTCTTTTCCTTGAGATAGATTCCTATGAGAACTTTAAAAATACAGTAGCTTTGTCAGGACCACTATCAATGACTAGAAATCTTGGGTGCTAAACAGACCACAGGTCTGCAATAAAAGCTATGTTTGTTTAGAATAATAATTGTAGAAAATTATCTTTGATCTAAAAACGTTGCCTTGGCCTTCTGATATGCTTGAAAAGTTTTATACTGTGTTTAGTTTAACCAGAAATTTCAACTATTTTAAAAAGTAGACAAATAAGGACATATGTTTTCTTTTGCTAACTGCATGCCCAAGTAATCCTCACATAACATAGCAATCGCTTGTAAATTGAATTGTTTCTATCCCTGGGAATAAATGGTAGAAGGGGAAAATAACCTTTTTGAGACAATGCTATGGGTTGGCTTTTTATTGTGGCCTTTTTTCAAGCCACAATAAAGATTTGTGGCTTGAAAACCTGAAACAAAAGAGGAAAAAATGAGCAACATAGAGTATTCCCATATGTCTTTTGTTCTGTTCTGTTCTGTTTTTATTTATTTCTTTATATTTGGATAGGCAAAAGTTGCAAAGAAATGGAGCTTTTCTCTTTAGTATTTGGTTATTTAGAGTGCTGAAAATAATTTTTAGACTAATGATTATTATGTTCATCTCCAAAATAGAGTAAAGCTCTGAAATAAAAACACAGCACTTTAGTAATCTGCCTGTGCCTGTTGAGAACAATGATCCATATATCACATTTGCAAAAATGACAGTGCAGCAGATTTATGTGTTTGGTAGTGTTGCTCTGTTCATTCCTCCCTTTATTATGCGTACAGAGACACACATTTTCCATACTGATGTGGTTGTCAAATACTTCCCTAGAGGTAAATAACTGCTAAAGCTCTAACACTGGTTTGAAATGAAAGTGTGAAATCTGGGCATGCTTGGAGGAAGCAACCCTAAACACTTTCAGTGTAAAGAAGGAGGCAAGGGAGGGAGTTAATGATGACAAAGTATATCAACACACTCTAAGTAAAGATCAGATGACAAAAATGGCCTGCAGGAACACAGGTGGCTGCAGAAAGGGAAGAGTGATACAAGAGCACTCTATAATATTAGAGTTTTCAGATTTATAACAAGATGTCTGCAACCGACAAGTACAAATGTGAGGGGATGCCTAGAGTGACACAAGAGGGGACCTAGCTTGCTTAGGGCTGAGAAATGTGAAAGTCTGAATAGAAGCGGGATGGCAGATCCTTGCAATCCTTTTGATTGATATGGATCTGATCACAACTGCCTAATGGCCAGAAGTGCCTAGGTATAAATTTAACATATGCAGATGAATTGACATTTTATTTACATATGTTGCTTCTTTGGCTCTCCTTCTTGAGGATAGGTTTTAACATTTGATAAATGACTACCCCTAAAGTTAATATTATATAAATTGAATATGATAGAAATATAATATTTTATATTACATTTATATATTTTACAAATAAGTATAAAATATAAGCCCCTAAATTTATATATTATGTAAGCTGAAAGCTGCATTGTGTATTATTTAAAACCACTGTATAACTTTGTATGACAGCACAAAAATCACTTTAAAAGCCAACAAAAGACTTTTCTAATCACTGTTATCACCTCTGATGATACTGCATTCAAAACAATATCTAAAAATGTGAACTTGGTCTTCAGACAAAGCATAACCCTATCCAAATGATTAGCAGATTTCCTACACATCATACTTCTACATTATCTGAATTAAATGTCAGTATATTTACCTTTCTACATTTGATACAAGCGCAGGAATCCTATAGTTCTTTTCAGTTTAACATAAGGAAACAAGAGAAACCTGTCTTCCACCTGCATAACAATAATGACGCCCAGTTAGTATATATCACCAGAGAAATTGTCTGAAATGTACAAAAACATTTCAAATTTATATTAGAAATGTGAAGAACAAGAAGGGGGATTTTATGATGTTTGGTGAACATATATAAAAGCCAGAAAGGTTTGCATACAAATACATGCACCAATTCAGAAAGTCTTAAAAAGCAATGTTCTGTACAATTGAAATCAAAGGCTTTCCTTTTCATACTGAAGGACAAACAGCTGGAAAAATGTCATGGAACTTTGTTTTTGATAGGCATGATAACTGCAGCAAGATTATTATATGCTTAGAAGTAGAAAGACTCAATACTTTTTGCATGAAATGGAAAAAATGAACATGATACATGGCTTTGATCCTGACCTACTGACCTACCCTTCCATCCTTCCAAGGTTGATAAAATGAGGACCCAAATTATTGGGGGCAATATGCTGTCCACTTAGAGAGGGCTGTAAAGCATTGTGAAGTGGAATTTAAGTCTAAGTGCTATTTGAGGACCAGAAAAAATATGTAATAGAAAGAAAGAGGGTTTTTTTTGTAACTTTAGAGTGAGAAATAATTTTGTTCTCGTAATTATATTTGCTGAACCCACTTTATATTTGTTTTTTGTTCTTTTGTTCTTTTTTTGCTTTATATTCATTCTTGTTTTTATTTGATTTTAAAAACTTTTAGTAAAATTATGTTAAAACTTTAAAAAAATATGGCATGCTACTAATCAAAATAGATGTTTTTAAGCCCCAAAGCTCATTTGTATAGCACAGAGCAGCCCTGGCAGCTAATTCTTCTGTGGACAAATAGGTATTTTGTGACTGGCTTTGCATATATGCATTTGATAAATAAATAAATAAATCATATGTATGTCACTTATAGGTGAGAAAATAAAATAATGGGGAAACTAAACAATTAAACCATAACTTCATCCCTCCTAATTTGTTTATACTCATTGTGGGAAATCCCGTAAATGGGCCATGAATGGAAGGAACTGCAGCTGATCCTACAGGTTGATTAGAAATTACAGGGCTTTATTGGAAATTAATTGTGATTTTTAAACATTTCTCTGAAGAGCTATTTTTCACATAAATTAATATAATGATTCAAAGGAGAGGAATACAGAGGTCTTGAGCTGAACAAAATAACAAATGATAGAGAGGGAGAATGAGATATAATTTAGTTTGAAGAAAGAACAAATAAAAAATTGTAGCAATGATAATTAAAATCAGCCTTTTTTCACTAAGGGAGGTATAAAGCTGCATATCCTATCAACCTGGTAAAGATTATAGAACGGTAGTCAATATGTATAGAGGCTCAGGCTGGAGCAAAGGTTCATTTAAATAATGTTAACTAAAAACCTCAGGGGAAAAAAGAACCCCTAAGAATGCAACCTTAATAAATTCAATAGATTTTCCCCCCCTCCCAGTGTGTGGAATTAAAAGTGACAGTTGAAGGATTACATGAATTAAATCTGTATTTATTAAACAAAGCAACATTCTCCATATTAAAGGTTGAAAATCTGCAGTGATAAACAGATCATAATTCCATTTATTAAATGTCTCAGCACTAATGGAAAAGCAGAACACCATGAAGTCTTGGGTATCAACAAAGCAGAGAAACCATCTAATAGGAAATGTATTAGAAAGGATTTCACATATCTATATAGGTTCATATGCATATCTTAAAATAAATAAAAAATGTCATTTTGAGATGGTTGGTCTACACATAGAACATATAGGTTGTTATCCTCAACAACCTGCTTTGGTTTGCAGCTCATTTGTATAGCACAGAGCAGCCCTGGCAGCTAATTCTTCTGTGGACAAATAGGTATTTTGTGACTGGCTGTCAGGTTTGCAGTCGGTTCATTTTGGGATCTTTGGCCTGCCACTCTAATATTCTATTCTACGATGTTGTTTCATTAGTGGGGAATTGGGAGGGGGAATAATAAGGAATAGAATGTTGATGTTGTCAAACTAAAATTCCTTTCTAGAATCCAAGGTCATCCTTTGTCTCTACACTCTGCACCTGACTGGAACTGGATGGGTGAAACTGCCAGCATGGCAGTGGAAGATTGGGCCATGTGATGGACTTGTGAGTGTGGGGCATTATCTTGAACTTTCAACTGGGTGGGGAAAAGTGGGAAGCTTTCAGATTTGGGTTTTCCCAGATGTGCCAACATGACTCTTAATAAATTGGAACTTTGAGCAATATTTTGCCTTAGACTCTGATTTAATTTTGGATCTTATTTGGAATCCTGACATTAACCCGAATCTTGCTTAAAATACTTCACCAGCTACCCCTGCAGTGATTGCTGGGAGGGGTGCTGACTCCTGACACTGACCCAACCCGGATCAGTGAAGATGGAGATAGAGCCCATGGGAATGGTAGCAGATAACAGGTCGCTTCTCTGTGCTGACACAATCTGCAAACATTTCAAAGTTGTAAGGGAATCTGCAGAGGAGGAAACCTGGAGATTTATGGCATGTGGAGAAATGATGTTGGAGCCAGACAGGGTTGAAAACACTCTTTCAATACACAGCTGGAGAAGACAAAAGCAATCACCCAGTAGTTGACCAGATGATTGGAGCCTTCCAAACCAACTTGTGCAGCTGAAGGTGAGTGAAGTGAACCCTCACGTTAGCTCAGGACTACCTAAATTGGCCCTGGCTCACCCCACATTCTCCTTCCCTAGCAGAGGCTCTGCAACGCACTGGAGTGGAAATGTTTACTCCTTCCACACAGCGACAAGTGAAATGACCCATTTCTCTGCAGCTGAGCTGCAGACATCTCCCCTCAACATGGGGAGATCAATCCAGCAAGCAGAAAGGAGCTTGGGCAACAACTCTCCCTAGCCAGCCATGATGTTTGGGCTGCAGCCTGTGAATCAAGCACCACTTGGGTGGGCTTCCTTCCTGGGTCATGGATGGAAGAGATACCAGTGGCTGGCTGGCTGCCTTCCCTCAGCAGATGGCACCATGTCAGCTAACTGGGCAGGGGCCAACCCAGGGATTGACCCCCCCCCCACTGATTCCAGTCCCACCTGCAATGCCCCAACAGGCTCTTACCCCACCTTCTAACAGAGAAATAATGTTGACAATGGCAGAAGGGATGAATGAGGGGGAAGTTACAGGATAGATAGCGGAGCATTGTGACAAGGCACCTCCTAAGTTTAGAGATGCAACTGGTTCCTTCCAGTTGGGGGGCAATAAAATGCCACCATTGCTGTCAACCTGGACACAGAGCATCAGAGTTCCTGGCTCCAGCACCAATTTCACAAATGTGTGCACCAACTGCCAGCACGGTAAAGAGAAGGCCCCAGAAGCCACCAGAAAAGAGTCATCTGGGTCAACAACCTCAGAAAGCTGATCCCCAACCTAAGGTGATGAAAAGTCCAACCAATGGGGAAACCACAGAGGAAGAGAATAATGTAGACGACCCGATGGTGAGTGCACCCATCCATCCTTTTGCCATCCAAGCCAAGCTCCAAGTACCCGAAACAGGGTGGAAGGGGAAGTTGAAGCAGTGGTGGACACTGGCGGCACCCGATGCTTAATCAGCATGTTGATTGTAAAGCAACTAGGCATAAGCACAAGATCTCTAGCTCATCCTGTTCAGTTTGAGCAGGTAGATGGAACACTAATTGGGGGGCCCTGGCCATGCTAATGACCAAACTGGTAAAATTACAAATAGGCCGCCACTATGAGCTCCTCAGATTCATTGTGGCTTCAAAGATGCCTGAATTAATTATCTTGGGGCTTGCATGGCTGGACAAGTGGAATCTACGATAAAATGGGAAGAAATTAAGAAATTGATTATCAGATTTGGGCCACTACCACTGGTGGAGCCAAACGGCCACCCAGGGACAATTGAACTCAAGAGCCCAGAACCTGCAGCACCTTCAGCAGACACAAAACTCCTAGGGATTCAACAAGTACCAAAAGACTACCGGGCCTTGGGAGAGGTGTTCAGTGAGGAAGATTGCAACTATCTTCTCCCTCACCTCAGAGAGGGAGATGAGCAGAAGACCACTTTTAACTGCCTCCTTGGCAGCTTTCAATTCAAATTCATGCCATTTGGTGTACAAGGAGCATCCACAATCTTCATGCAGTACATAAATGAGGTGCTACATGAGTACCTGTACTGCGGAGTGCTTGTTTATCTCGATGATATCTTGATCTTCTCTGAAACCCTGGAAGAATACATGAAGCTGGTATGGCAAGTCCTGGAAAAACTTCTAGCCGCCAAGCTATATGCAAAGTTGTCGTAGTGTGAGTTCCACAAAACCTCACTAGATTACCTTGGTTATTGCATCACCAACGAGGGGATAGAAATGGATCCAGGAAAAGTGAAAGATGTGTTAGACTGTAAATTTCCAAGTACTCGCTGACAACTACAGAGCTTTCTTGGATTTGCCAATTTCTACAGGCAGCCTTCACAGAGATTGTTTTCCCATTGACTGAACTATTAAAAATGGGGCCTTCCCCAACAAAGCCAAAAGCAAACCAACCCATAAAGTGGACAATGGATTGTCAAAAAGCCTTTGAGAAATTAAAACAGCTCTTTGCTCAAGAGCCCATGACCCAGAGTGACACCCTGACCCAGAGCGACAATTCATAATCCAGATGGATGCCACTGATGTAGCAGTAGTGGCAGTGCTACTGCAAAAGAATAAAGAAGGCCACCTCTTGCCATGCACTTATGTCTCCAAAAAACTCACCACTACTGAAAGGAGGTAGGCCATTTGGGAGAAATAGGCATTTGCAATCAGGTGGTCCCTGCTCACTTGGAGACATTTTCTGGAAGGGGGGAATTTGCTGTTCGAGGTCTGGACTGACCACAAAAACCTCGAAGCTTTCAAAGCCCATTGAAGATTATCCCCAAAACAAGTTTGCTGGGCACAATACTTCCAAAGGTTCCAATTTGAACTGAAACACATCCCTGCAGGGAAGAACTTGTTGGCGGATACCTTGTCAAGAAAACTGCAGTACAACAGCAAGAAAGAAGAAGTTATTCACCCCATCCTTTCTTTCTCCCACCAAAAGATGGCCCAAGTCACCACCCGAAGCCAGGATAAGCTGACAGCAATGAAATTGGTGCTCTCAGACAGACCCGTAGCTCGATAATAACAAGGACATCCTAACGATGAAAGATGGCTTAGTCTGGAAGGGGTCCAAACTACATCCCAGCAGGGTTGAGGCTGGAAGTTTTTCAGCGAAGCCATGATGCAAAACTAGGAGGCCACTTTGGATTCCTAAAAACCCTCCACCTTGCCAGGCATCAATTTTGGTGGCCAAAGATGAAATCGGAAGTGGAAAATTGCATAAAAAGCTGTGCTAATTGTGCAACAATGAAAATACAGCCAGGGAAGCCCCCTGGACTACTACGAGTGGCCAGCCCTAACCGACCATGGGAAGAGATCACAATGGACTTCATCTTTGAGCTCCCAGACAGCAGCGGGAATAGAGTAATCTGGACAGTTATTGATTTGTTTTCCAAGCAGGCGCATTTCATCGCTTGCTCAGGGTTGCCGTCCACAAAGAAATTAGCAAAAATGTTTGTGAAACACATTTATCGCCTGCATGGAGAGCCCAAGAGGATCATTTCAGACTGCAGAGTCCAGTTTATTGCGTTCTGAAGAGAGTTCTTGGGGTCCATTGGGTCCACACAAGGATTGAGCTCAGCGTTTCATCCCAGCATGAATGGTGCAGCGTAGAGGGCCAATGCGATGGTGGAACAATACATCCGGTGTTATGTGGACTATTAGCAAGACAACTGGTTGGACTTGCTACCCTTCACTGAAGTGTACAACCACGCAGTCCACACCAGCACTGGATTAACTCCTTTCCAAATTACCAGTGGCATGGAATTTGTTCCCATGCCTGAGCTGCCTAGAGAACCTCCCTCCTCCATGTCTCTGACTGAATGGATGGACATGCTAAAGAAAGGATGGGAAAGTACGAAAAAAGCTCTAGCAGAAGCAGCAGAAGCCTACAAAAAGCAAGCTGATAAACACTGTTCCTTCCAACCCACCTTTTGCGTGGGGGACAAAGTTTTTGTGTCTACCAAACACATAAGATTAAGAATGCCTAGCAAGAGATTTGGCCCAAAATTTCTAGGTCCATTCCCAATAGTGAATATAATTAACCCAGTTACACTTCAACTCAGTCTACCCAGAATTCTAGGGAAAATTTATCTAGTATTTCATTGTAGCTTGTTGAAGCCAGTAATTGTGTCCAGCATAAGACCTTCCACCCAAGCTCCTGTATTGATAGAAGGAAAGAGACATTATGAGGCGAAAAAGATCTTAGACTCCAGGCTGTATAGGGGTCTCTTACAGTATTTACCCAAAGGTACCCTTTGTCTGAAGCTACTTCGGTGAAAAGCTGGAACCTAAAAGCAGATAGGTTTTCTGATAAACCAAAGGATTCCCCTGGGGGTGGGGGAGGTGGTTAATTCTGTTATGTTAACCCTTACATTATTCTTTTTTCAGGAAATGTTTTTCTTCTGAGGAGAGGCTGCCTGTCAGGCGTGCAACTGGTTCCTTTTGGGATCTTTGGCCTGCCACTCTAATATTCTATTCTACTATGCTGTTTCATTAGTGGGGAATTGGGAGGGGGAATAGTAAGGAGTAGAATGTGATATGGTCAAAATAAAATTCATTTCTAGAATCCAAGGTCATCCTTTGTGTCTCCACTTCTGCACCTGACCGGAACTGGATGGGGGAAACTGCCAGCATGGCTGTGAAAGATTGGGCCATGTGATGGACTTGTGAGTGTGGGGGCAGGATCTTGAACTTTCAACTGGGTGGGGAAAACTGGGAAGCTTTCATATTCGGGTTTTCCCAGATGTGCCAACATGACTCTCTTAATAAATTGGAACTTTGAACAATACTTTGCAATGGACTCTGATTTAATTTTGGATCTTATTTGGAACCCTGACACCCGCTCATCAACCCCTTCATGAAGTTTCAGATTGTTCATCAAACCCCAAACATTTATTTAAATGAAATAATTTAATAATAATAATTTAATACAGGTAGTCATTGACTTATTAACAGTTTATTTAGCAACCATTCAAAGTTACAATGTTGTCTTAGGACTGTTGCAGCATCGTGTGATCAAAGTTCAGATGCTTTGAAATTGACTCACATTTATGACAATTGCTGAGTCCTGGGGTCATGTGATCACCCTTAATGACCTTCTGACAAGCAAAGTCAATGGGGAAGCCAGATTCACTCAACAACTGTGTTACCGATTGCAGCGATTCATTTAACAACTATGACCAGAAAGGTTTATAATGAGGTGAAACTCACTTAACAAATGTTTCACTTAGCAACATAAAATTTGGGCTCAATTGTGGCCGTATGTTGAGAACTACCTGTACTTTACTACTTTAACTAATAGTGTTATAAATACCATGTTTCCCCCCCCTCCCCCAAACTAAGCACTTGGCCTTATTTTCAGGGAGGTCGTATTATTTTTGAGGTGCAGGATTCAGAAGCATGATCACTTCATGGCTGCTGCTGTGTTGCAATATTTTCAGGAAGAGCTTATTTTTTTGGGAGGGCTTATTTTAGCGCATGTGCTCAAAAGTCTGTTTGGGCTTATTATCTGGGGAGGTCTTATTTTTGGAAAAAAACAGGGTAATAATATCAACCACTTGATTTTGCTAACCCCTGGGATGTAATATTGCTCATTTTGGCAACCCTGCAGTACTGTTTTGCTTAACCATGGTTTAATGAATAAATCCCATGAAGAAATGACCCAATCACTTAGCATGTTGTATAAATCCATAGCTGAGAAGTTTCATAAGGCAATTCAGATCCAATACTAAATGTGCTTTGCTGCTTGCAGGCATTCCATCTTTTTCATCTAGATTTTCATTCTACTTAGGCCAAAGAGTAGATGAAGGGTGGTTGATCAGATGAGATGGCCATTCATTAGGTCTGTATCCTCTGCTGGATACAATACATTTTGTTGGATAGTGACTCAGCAGCCAGTTAAATATTGAATGTGAATCCCCTACAGTCTGACAAAGCAGTTCCCAGGGGATATTCTCCTACAGCTTAGTAACTTCTATCTTAGTATCTTCCTCTGGCCCTAGAGGAATCAAGTTCTTTTTCTAAAAGATTATTTGATCCCGAAGAATACTGAGAACTTCAGATACACAGGGCAAGATGTAAGGAAATTCAGCTTGGGTAATATCACAACATTGTTATGATTGTGGGACAATAACCTATTTTCCAAATTCCCGAATGTTAAACCAAACATGGGCTATCTCATTTATTTACTTATTTTATTCAGTTTATATGGTGGTTGATTCTCAAATTATTCTTGATGACTATCAGTGTTATAAACAGCAACAAACACAATTAAAATCTAGGAAAAGGATGAGTGAAAAGGTCAAAATTCTCTTCAAGTAAATGTAACCTTAAATCTGATCTTTTGTTTTTTTTAAGTGGGTCATTATAGCTTTGGCAATCTACCTTTGACTTAGTAGATTTTAATTTTCTTCGTTATAATCAGAGCAAATTAATACAAGGAATTAATGGATGGTTAAACTGCGATTAACAAATAGTAGCTGTGGCTTAACTTAAAATGCAAACTTCACATTTTACCCAGAGCTGACAATAAATTTATATATTAGTTTGTGAATTAATCAAAAGTACAGTCATGAAGTAATACTTTTATTAGGAATAACCAAACTTAGACTTAGTGCTGAACTGAATGCTTAGAACTATTTAATAGAACTCTTTCCTCTTATAATTATGGTATGAATGAAATCTATAATAGATAAGAATAGAATTCCAACCTCTACTTGCAATCTATTATGCATCCACAGAGACTTTGTTCTCACAATACACTATGTCATGAGCAGCTAAAGCAGAGTTTATTGTACATGAGCCATGCACCCTTTAAATTTGATTTGATTTGATTTTATTAACATTTGTAGGCCGCCCTTTTCCCTGAGGGGACTCAGGGCGGCTCACATAAAATCAGGGAGGGGAAGTACAAACAATAACATAGACACATATAATAAAAGTAATAAGCAACATACATTCATCATTCGGGAGGGGCGGCTATCCTTGTCCCCAGGCCTGACGGGCTAGCCAGTTCTTGAGGGCTGTGCGGAAGGCCTGGACGGTGGTGAGGGTACGAATCTCCACGGGGAGTTCGTTCCAAAGGGTCGGGGCAACTACTGAGAAGGCCCTCCTCCTTGTAGTTGCCAGCCGGCACTGGCTGGCTGATGGAATACGGAGGAGGCCCAATCTGTGTGATCTAATTGGTCGCAGGGAGGTGATTGGCAGGACGCGGTCTCTCAAGTATCCAGATCCACTACCATGCAGGGCTTTATGAGTGACTAATAGCACCTTGAAGCGCATCCGGAGATCGACAGGTAGCCAGCGCAGCTCGCGGAGGATAGGTGTTATGTGGGTGAACCGCGGTGCACCCACAATCACTCGCGCGGCCGCGTTCTGTACCAACTGAAGTCGCCGGATGCTCTTCAAGGGCAGCCCCATGTAGAGCACATTGCAGTATTCCAGCCTAGAGGTCACAAGGGCCCGAGTGACTGTTGTGAGTGCCTCCCGATTCAGGTGGGGTCGCAACTGGCGCACCAGGCGAACCTGGGCGAATGCCCCCCTAGTCACAGCCGTCAGGTGGTGGTCAAACGATAGCTGTGGATCTAGGAGGACTCCCAAGTTGCGAACCCTCTCTGAGGGGTATAAAATTTGACCCCCCAGCCTGAGTGATGGAATATTGGTCGAATCTTTGGGAGGGAAACACAACAGCCACTCGGTCTTTTCTGGGTTGAGCACAAGCTTGTTAACCCTCATCCAGTCCCTAACGGCCTCAAGGCCTCGGTTCATCACGTCTGCTGCTTCATTGAGTTGGCACGGGGCGGACAGATACAACTGGGTATCGTCCGCATATTGATGGTATCTGATCCCGTGCCTGCGGATGATCTCTCCCAGCGGTTTCATGTAGATGTTGAATAGTAGGGGGGATAAGACCGAGCCCTGAGGCACCCCATATGTTAGGGGCCTAGGGGACGATCTCTGCCCCCCCACTAACACCGACTGCAACCTGTCCGAGAGGTAGGAAGAGAACCACCGCAACACGGTGCCTCCCACTCCCACCTCCCGCAGTCGTCGCAGAAGGATACCATGGTCGATGGTATCGAAAGCCGCTGAGAGGTCAAGGAGGACAAGGATGGAGGAATGTCCTCCATCTCTGGCTCTCCAGAGATCATCGGTCAATGCGACCAAAGCGGTTTCTGTGCTGTAACCGGGTCTGAAGCCTGACTGGAAGGGGTCGAGATAGTTTGCTTCCTCCAAGGACCGTTGGAGCTGAAAGGCCACCACCTTCTCAACAACCTTCCCAAGGAAGGGAAGGTTGGAGACTGGGCGATAGTTATTAAGAACGGCTGGATCCAAAGATGGCTTCTTTAGGAGAGGTCTCACCACCGCCGCTTTCAGTGCGGCGGGGAAGTTCCCCTCCCGAAGAGAGGCAGTCACAACCGCCTGGATCCAGCCTCGTGTCACCTCACTGCTGTTAGTAACCAGCCATGAGGGACACGGGTCCAGTACGCAGGTGGAGGCACTTACAGCCCTCATGGCCTTGTCCACATCCCCGGGGGTAACATCCTGAAACTCAACCCAGAGATGTTCCACCTGATCCTCTTGTGCCTCAGCTGGAACTGCGGGGATGGAGTCCAAGTCCGACCGAAACCGAGCAATTTTGTCCGCTAAGAATTGGGCATAGTCCTCAGCTCTGCCCTGCAAGGGTTCCCCCGCATCCCTTTTATTTAATAGGGAGCGGGTTATCTTAAACAGGGCGGCTGGGCGGGACTCAGCGGACGCAACCAAGGTGGCTATATGAGATCTTTTCGCTGCCCTAAGTGCCCTGGTGTATTCCTTGGTGCAGGTGGTTACCATTGCTCGGTTCGATTCGGACTTATCGGACCTCCATCGGTGCTCTAGGCATCTCCTCCGGCGCTTCATCTCCCGGAGTTCCTCGGTGAACCAAGGAGGTCTCCGGGATCCGCCGCCTCGGAGGGGCCGTAGTGGCGCAATCCGGTCGAGGGCCTCCGATGCTGCCGAATGCCAAGCAGCAACCAGAGTCTCTACCGGACTGTGGGCGAAAGTATCAGGAATGACCCCAAGCTCCGTCTGGAACCTTAGCGGTTCCATAAGTCGCCTGGGGCAGAACCACCTGGTCGGTTCCTCCTCCCTACAGTGGGGGTTTGGTCTCCGGAAGTCGAGCCTCAGTAGGCAGTGGTCTGACCACGACAGGGGTATGATGTCGTTACCCCTCAGACCAACGTCACAAATCCACTGCTTCGAGAGGAATACGAGGTCGAGCATGTGACCCGCCGAATGGGTTGGGCCCCGAATTACTTGGGTCAAGCCCATGGCTGTCATGGAAGCCATGAACTCCTGCGCCCCATCAGAGTTTTCACCGAGCGAAGGCAAATTAAAGTCCCCCAGGACCATCAACCTAGGGAACACAATTGCCAGCTCGGCTACCGACTCGAGGAGCGAGGGGAGGGCTGCTGCAACGCTGTTGGGAGGCAGGTACGTTAACAGCAGACCCACTTGACCCTTGAGGTCCAACTTTATCAGCAGAGACTCACACCCGACAAGCTCCGGAGCAGGGACCCTACGAGGAACTAACGACTCCCGGATAACAACGGCCACACCCCCACCCCTTCCCTGGGCTCTCGGCTGGTGCAGCACCTGAAATCCATCTGGGCACAGTTCTACAAGGGGGACTCCTCCCTCTGGGCCCAGCCAGGTTTCAGTAATACATGCCAGGTCTGCCCTCTCGTCTAAAATTAAGTCCCGGACGAGAGGAGCTTTATGTACCACAGACCTGGCATTTAGCGACAGCAGCCTGAGTCCAGGGTCCTGATTACTTGCGCCATCTGGTCTCGGAGTGGAACTCATAGGGCCGGAAGGAGGAATCTCTGTGATGTAGCGAACCCTCCTTCCCCGGTAATGGCCTGCCCTAAAGTCCCCGCCGTATCTGCCCCTCCCTGTTACGACCGTAATATCCCGACCCTCTCCCGTGTCTCTAGTCCCCTCAGCCACCCCCATGGCCCCCGCTTCTCCCGGCAGGTCCTCCGAATCAGACATACTCATTCACTCACCCAAGCAGTCCCCACAGAAAAGTTAAAACACATAAAATACAATGATAATAAAAGATAAAAGTGGGATCATTCACTCAACCACATACAATCCCATGCACTCATCATACCAGATTAAAAAAAAAAAAATTGCGCGATTGAGCAGTTGTGCGAATTGGTGAAGGCAGGATCTTAGAAATTGGCCTTCTCGTTAACAAAGTCTAGTGGGAGTCCAATAGAAAACTGTATATGGTCCAGAAAAGTATATGGCCAGAAAGAAATACCAATAATGGCCACTGGAGGGAGTCCAAGTTCTTGGCACACTGCCTCTCTGATGTAATAGTGCTTGATGATAATAAAGGTATTTGATGGTCCAAAAAAATACCAGTAATGGCCACTAGAGGGAGTCCAAGTTCCCAGCCAACACAGCACTCCTGAGGCAGTGATGATTGCAATGGTAGCAGCTGATGGTAATGGCTGCCGCAGGGAGCCCGTAATTGAGTTCTTACAGCTTTGCTTCTAAGCCAAGCAGGCAGATGGTCAAGCCCTTCAAAGTCCTGCAGAAACAGCGGCGAGATCGTAGTAAAACGCCGCTTCAAAGTACAGGGGGGATATCAGCGAAGCTATAACGGAGACAGGAAACCAGTTCCTCTGCCTCCCGGTCCCAGTCCCAGTCCAGTCCAAACATCTCTCCTGGACCTCCCACCCCCTCTTCGGGGCATGAACCAGCCCCACGATGTTGTTCAGTCAGTGAGGGGGTTCGGCACCCCTCCAAACAGCGAGGCCAAAGCCACCGCCTCTCGCACAGAGCCGTCGCCGCCGCTTCCCAGCTGTTTAAAAAGGCCGATGCAGAAAGCCACGCCAGGGGGGATATCGTCGTTCGTTCGGAGCTGTTCCTGGAGCCGTTCAGAGGCGGCCCCCTCCCCAAACAACCACCTCCCTGGGAAGGCTGAAGGCTGGCGCCCAAAAAGAACCCCTCCGTTACCATGTTAGGGGTCCTGGCCTCATTCTCAGGACATGTTCCCCATATTTTTTTATCCTTTTCCAACTTATCTGGCAGCTTCACCTGATCTGCAGAAGCCCTGCAGGAGATGTTCCCTTCCTCATGTCTTTAAGGGTTTCTTTTGCAGCCCATAGAGTTGGATTATTGTTTCTTTTACATATTTTGGGGTGATAAGGGCTAATAGATTCTGCAGAAGATTTTGGCACCATTTCATCATTTGAAAGCCAAAATCTAAAACAACTGAAAATAGCTTCAGCTACTTTGTGACATAATGATGCAAAATGCTATATTTCCTGCAACTATCAGTGGGGTGAAAAATGTTCCCTATCCCCCAGAAAGCAATATATTAGTAGTTTTCTGAATGAACTGAGTAGCCAGGTTTGTATTTCCAATAACATTTTAGAGCAATAACTGTCTCTCTTGCAAACAAAATAGAGCTAGGCTACAATTTTCTTCAAAACGATTGCACAAATAGCTACACATTGATAGTTCCAGTTGATGTACACTGTGGGGGTTAAGGCATCAGACTAGAAAGAAGGAGAATGTGAGAAAGTCCCCATTTAATCATGAAAGCCAGTTGGATGATTTTAAGCCTGTTATTCTCTTTCATCCCAACTCACTTCACAGGATTGTTGTGATGAAAACAGGAGGAGGAAGATGTCTATGGAGATTCTCAGTCATCCAGGTCATGGTTGTCCCAAAGGCAACTGGACTTTATTTTTCCTTGAAGACCTTTTACTTCTCATCCAAGAAGCTTTTTTTCAATTCTGACTGAATGGTGAAGGATGGAAGGATTTAAATTCCTTGCAGTCATCTGGTCATTAGCACTCTTTCCAAGAGTTGTTGAAGCCACTTGGAGTGCTAATGTCCAGAGGACTACAAGGAATATAAGTCCTTTCATCCTCCACCATTCAGTCAGAACTGAAGAAGCTTCTTGGATGAGAAGCAAAACATCTTCAAGGAAAAACAAAGTCCAATTGCCTTTTGAAAAAGCACCTTTAGGAGGAGGAAGATGTGTTGGATATGTTGGCTCTCTTGGGTTAGTTCTAAAAATAATAAAGGTAAGACACAAATAAATGAATAAATAAATGAATATGACTTCCAACAACTGACTGTTGTTGGAAGTGCAGATAATCTTGCTGTTCAGGATAGTTGGAGTTAAATGCCTCAACAGATGTAGACAGCTGGAGTCTCAATCTGCATCTCTTGGCTATTCTAGTTTGGTTAAGGCAGTTAATAGCTTGGACTCAGGGACGTGCAGTCACTAGAGGCAAGGGAGGCGGAGCCTCACCAGTCTCCTCAGGAAAAAGAAAGAAATTTAAATATTTTTTAAAAAATAATTAAAGCCAAGATAGTTGCTACCAGATTCCAGGTCACAGTGGCTTGGTGTCTGCTTAGTGTTAACCAAAGCAGGAGGCGAGAGAATTCGGGGCCTCCTTTCCATAAGGAATTTTTCGCCTTCTAAAAGTTAAGAAAGAGTTAAAAGGCAAAAAAGTTCAGATGCAAAAGAGGCACTAATTCTTCCGCCTCCTGATCTGGAAGCAGCGAATCATGTCTTCTTGAGCACACTTACGTTGGGCGGGGCGTGCTTCAGAGGAGAGAGGAGTGGGAGAGAAGGAGGAGGCTGGCTCTTTGCTGCAGACCTGGGCGCTTGGTGGCTCCCGCGATGCAAAGTGTCCCACCGTCCCCACTGCTGCTGCCTGCCTGCTGCCCCGGCCTGCTTCTCCAGGCTCCGCCGCTGGAAGTCCCGGATCGCCTCTGGGGGAAGGCTGGGTGAGAAGCGGAGCGAAGCTTCTCTGTGGCCTCCCGGCGCTGTGCAGAGGTTCTCGCAGGAGCGCATGTCAGTGGCCAGCCGCCTGGAGCGGCCCCGGCTGCGAGACAAGGCAGCGCTTAAAGCAGCCGCTGCCGCCGCCACCACCCCTCCTTCCCCTGGTGGGGTGGCAGCAGCGGCAGCGGCTGCTTTAAGCGCTGCCTTGTCTCGCAGCCGGGGCTGCTCTGGGCCACTGGCCGCTGGCACGTGCTCCTGCAAGAGCCTCTGCATAGTGCCGGGAGGCCGCGGAGAAGCTTCGCTCCATTTCTCACTCAGCCTTTCCCCAGAGGCGATCCGGGACTTCCAGCGGCAGAGCTTGGAGAAGCAGCGGATGCAGGCCGGGGCAGCGGGTGGGCGGCGGCATCGGGGGCGGCAGGGCACTTTGCATTGCGGGAGCTGCCAAGCACCTTTGCTGCAGACCCGGGCGCTTGGTTGCTCCCGCGATGCAAATCCCCCCCCGCTGAGGCCGACCGCTGCCCTGCTTCACTGCTTCGCAAAAGGATGCCCAGCTGAGCCTCACCAGGTATAAACCTCACTGCACGTCACTGCTTGGACAGTGTCATCCTGCCACAAAATCCATGCTGCATAAATCCTGATTTTGGAATGAAGATCTGGAGAATTGCGACCATCATAACATGGCACACCTTTTGATCACTGTTTGAGATGGTACTCAGCACATTTCTCCAAGCCACAATTTCATTCTTCAGTAGAATACAATTATAGCACAGATAAGGAAAGGAGTAGACTTAGTCTGGGAGGAGAGCAGGTGTGAGTAGTAGCCAGCACATTATATATAAAATTGTTGGCCATAAGGCAGCAGATGGTATAGTGTGCAGTCTAAGCCTTGGATAATGGTTGCAGAGGAGTGAAGAGTCTATTTTAGAACACCTTTATTTTTAAAATCTGCTCATTGCTTCAGAACAAAGCCCTTCTAATTTAGAACAGTCTTGATTATCAAAATATGTTTAAGAGTACTCAAACCCTTACTTATTTCCATAGGACTTTTATTGTCAAAGTCCTAATGCACTATTACTGTGTGGCAAAAACATGAAGAAAGTGCATTTCTCATGTTCTTCAGAGGGCAAGAAATTTAATAATTTTCACAAAACATCCATCCATATCTTCTCAATATTCCATAGCTGAGGATTCTTTTAAAAATGTTTTAGGAAATTCAAATCATTTCCAAAGGTGCTTTATTTTATTTTCAAAAGGCAATTGCATTTCCTTGGCTTTTTTCCCCTTTGAAAATGTTTTATTTTTCATTCAAGAAGTTTCTTCAGTTCTAACTAACTGGTGGGAATGGTAGGATTTATGTCCCTAACTGGTGGTTAGCATTCTGAGAGTCAGTTGTTGGCTCTCTTAGAGTTAAACCTTTGGGGGTTTAACAGAGTCACCTCAATCAGAACACAAATGGGTATAGAATCTTCTTGGAACTGCTGAAAGGACTGTGTTATAAACTCCTCCCTCAACAGAGGAGTATCTCTTCCTCCCTCAACAGAGGAGTATCTCTCCTCTGTTGAGGGAAGGCTGTTCAATTTTAACACAGATGGCCTCTTTAACTCCTACTTCAAAGCAGTGGTCTTTTCTGTCCAGAATGTGAACCTTGTTGTCTTTAAAAGAATGAGCCTTGTGTTTTAGATCTTTCAACAGGTCCCAAGAAGATTTCATACCAGTATGGGATTCAATTTTCTTCAAAATGACTATAGAACTGTTGGTCTTCCAGGATATTATAGCAATAGCAATAGCAGTTAGACTTATATACCACTTCATAGGGCTTTCAGCCCTCTCTAAGCAGTTTACAGAGTCAGCATATTGCCCCCACAGTCTGGGTCCTCATTTCACCCACCTCGGAAGGATGGAAGGCTGAGTCAACCATGAGCCGGTGAGATTTGAACCACCAAACTGCAGATAGCAGTCAGCTGAAGTGGCCTGCAGTACTGCACTCTAACCACTGCGCCACCTCGGCTCTACTGCTGCTTAGGACACTCATACTTAAATGGAAAATGGAAAAATTATGAATAAGACAGTTAGACCAGCAATATGACAAAAACAATGCTAAGTAAAAGTACCAGTTTCTTTTGGTGGGTTCTTTGGAGCTGAGAGGACAGGGTCAAAACCAGTTACAAACCAGTTACAAAAACAACTGAGTTCATATAGCAGTTTTTCATTTCCTGTTTGCTTTACAAAATGTATCATGGAGACATTAAACAGGATTTTTCAATCAATTTCAATTACAGAAAGTACAGAGGCAGGGCAAGCACTTATCATGGATTAATTAAAAGAAAATAGAAATGGCCAGGGTACTATAATTTCTAGGGTAGTATAATTCACACAGTGAACATGCTCTTGTTCAATGAAAGAAAAACTTTAATTTAAATATATTTTGAGATAATAACCACCACTGCAAGCAATAAGTGAATAATTATAACCAGGTAAAAATAAACTCCAGATCAGATCCAACTTTTTTATTTTTCACCTACGCAAGTAACGATGAGAAGAAATTGGCATGATTGAGGAAATAAATGTGCAAAACAAGATGGGAGTGTAAAGACCTTGGTGCTTTCTGAGCCTGGTTATTTTCTTGTAGATGTTTCATTATTAAACTAGGTAACATCATCAATGCTAGTAGGAAGTCAGTTTTGTGTTCATTTTATATACCAGTGGTATATATAGAAAGAGTTGCCTCAGAATGCTGGGTGTGGCCATTAGAATGAATATATGAACAAGAATGCACTTTCATTCATTATTATGTTTCATTATTTCATTCATTATTATGTTTCATTATTAAACTTGGTAACATCATCAATGCTAGTAGGGAGTCAGTTGTGTTTTTACTTTATATATCAGTGTTGATGGGAGTGGTCTTGATGGTTCTTTGGGCGGACTGTTGTTTACTGTTATCTTGTTTGGTAGTTTCTTGATTGGAATATTGTTTACTTCTCGTTAGTTGGTCTAATATTGATCTTGGTGTTAAGCTCTGCTCATCTGGGTGATTACTGGTAAAGGTGTCAAGAATCACTCCCACCAACACTGACAGGGCAAGCCACTAGTAGATAAAAGGATAACAAACTCCACTCCCTACTAACACTGATGATGTTACCTTGTTTGGTTATGAAATGTCTGCATTTCATAAGTACCAACGACCCCCAAAGCTCAATCCTGAGATAGAAATATTATCTTGTAGCAGTACAAGACAGAGCGCTTAGAAGATAGCTCATCATCATGATCTATTGATATTGTAGATCTCTGTCAGATATCTATTTCAGAATGTTACATTTCTAGAATTTTGATTAACAATATCATTTTTTCCTTAGGAATTATTGGAATTGTTTTTCTTAAAAGAACTAATGGGTCATTTTATCTTTGCTACTGAAAGCCAGTTCCTTGGCTCAGAATGATGCCTCATTCTTAAATTCCAAGTATACATTTAATTGTAAGAGTTTCACCAGAGTTATAGCTTTTAGGTTTTCATATTAAAACTATCTAGTAGAAATATAGGTAGGAGGTTTACTTCAAGACAAGCAAACTATCAAAGATTTTTAAAAGCCTGCGTTGGTTGATTACACAAAAGGCAAGCAAGTACAAACCTGGGTGCAACCTAAAAATGAAACTTACTGAATGTGCAGGAAACAAAATATGAATATTGAAATAAAGTAATAAGAGCAAGAATAGAAGGCTGGCAAGGAAAAGCATTGCATGATCAATTTCTACAAAAGGAAAAAGTAGATAAAACCTGGTAATGGTTTACAGTTGTAACATTAACAGTTCGGCTGTTCAAATCTCACTGGCTCAGGGTTGACTCAGCCTTCCATCCTTCTGAGGTGGGTAAAATGAGGACCCGGATTGTTGTTGGGGGCGATATGCTGACTCTGTAAACTGCTTAGAGAGGGCTGAAAGCCCTATGAAGCGGTATATAAGTCTAACTGCTATTGCTATTAAAAAAAGAAAGACTTGATTTTTTCTGTTTAAGAGTAAGCTAGGGTATTTAAATTAATGCAATCAAGACCAGAATTGAAAAGTTGTCAAATGATTCAATGTTTGTGCAAAGAAGCAAAAACAGTAGATCATATATTCAGTTTGTGCAAGAAGATGGTACAAATTGATTATGAATAACGACATAACACAGCCATTAAAATGATTCATTGGAACATCTATAAAATTTATCATGTGCCAATAATGAAAAGTTGATGGGAATGTAGAGTTGAAAAAATAGTTAAAAAAATGAGCAAGTTAAAATATTGTGGGATTTCCAAATACAAATAGATAAAGTCTTGGCTCATAACATATCAAATATAATTGTGGTTGAAAAGAAGGAAGTATGGATAATTTATATGACGATACTAGGGGATAGTAGAATAGAAGACAAAGAATTGGAGAATATCACAAAGTATCAAGTTCTGAAAATCAAAATTGAAAGATTATTGCATAAGCCAACCATTACAGCTGCAATCAATACTGTGATTATTAGCACAATGGGTGGCATACCAAATATTTATCCACGCAGTCATGATTGAATGGGGAAAAATATTTATTAATTTTTTAGAGAAAGTACTGAACTACATAAAAAATATTGTGCTGAGATTTTTAGAGGATAACAATCGGTTGACAAACGAAACTACTACAATATTAATGAATTTTCAGTGTCCTTACTATGGACAAAAGATTGATATTGCAGCCTTGGAAAGATACATGTATCTATCTTTGTATGACACTTTTCACTCAATGCATTGAAAACCTGATTACACTTGTCACCTATAAACCAATTGCCTATAGATATTGATTTTGTATTGGCAAGTATAATGAAATATGAAACTCATTTATACAAAATAGAGTAGGCTAAAGATGATAGGCATCTCTCTCTCTCTCTCTCTCTCTCTCTCTCTCTCTCTCTCTTATTATGTATATATAATTTCATTGTTTTTGCATTAGATAAGTATATACAGATTTATAACTGCTAAGAATTATAGTGAACACTTGGTTTCTTTTTCTTCTTTTTTCATTTTGTTTTCAAAATGAGCAAAATTCAGCATTTTTATATGTTGGGTTATTTTGAGAACATATGTATTTGCATTGTAATTATTTTAGTATTTTGTTACTTTTTTCTTTTTTTGTGATTGTTTTAAAAGCAATGAAAACGAATAATAAAAAGATAACATTCACCATCATATCTCTGGAGTTTCAAGTCTGGAAGCATTTGAAGTCAATCTACAGGCTAGAAATTTTGCTCATTTGGAGTACTGCAGTCCCATGCAAACCATGGGTGGTAAATTCATACAATTTATTAGCCACTGATGACATATCAATGGAATATGTGCCAATGTGTGAAAAAATAGAATAATTAGAAACGTCTTTATTTGTTTAGAATACCGTGGATCTGTTTTCATATCTTTTTTCCTAATGCTCCTGAGTGTTATTATTCTCAGTAGCATAGTCTCAATTTTTATTTGAAAAGAATATCAATGTTACATTCAATTGGCATGCAAATGGGTGCTTCAAGATAGGAACAATGTAATGTAGAATGTGAAAGAATTTTGGCAGATTTGAATGTCTCTGTTTACATTTCTTTTACAGAAACTTTCCTTTATATAGCTTCTCAACATAGAAGCCTCTTGGACTTTGCTTTCTTTCTTTTTTTGCAAACCAGCAAGCAGATGCATATTTTACATAAAATATAGGTTTTTTTTAAAAAAAAATCAACTCTCTATTTATATAGATGGTGGCACTTAACATTTTATATTTTGTGAAGAATGGAATGTGGAATTTTTATTCTCAATTTCCTGTGACGGCAAGCGAGGCAGGGCATTGAGTGAATGATATTCCCTATTGATCAGCTGAAGGATGAGCAATGGTTGAGTCATGATATTCCCTACATTTGCATTTCAAAATCAGCCACAATGAAGACAAATGTAGGCCAGATTCAGATAGCTTTGTCACATACTAGGGAACATAAACCCTCTTGGTGAAATTGTTTTCCAAGTTTTGGTGTTTAATCTGTTACCCAAACTTGCAATTATTTTATGATGTTCTTGCAAACAGGCATTTCAAATTAAGATGTGACAAAAACAAAATGATAGTGGGATCAAAGTAATAATTTAAAATATGCCTCTACTTGTTTAATTACAGCTGATATTAAAGTTCAAATTTTGTGGGAACTATATGAACATTAATAACTGTAGGGATGTTCTCTGCACTAGATGTCTTTTATTGTAATAAAACATTTAGAGCTGTTACACAATTATATTAAAAAGTATATTAATTGTAAGCAATAAGATTTTATGGCAGAAAGTGAAGAGGAACTAAAGAGCCTCTTGATGCGTGTGAAGGAGAGTGCAAATGTTGGTTTGAAACTCAACATTAAGAAAACCAAGATAATGGCATCCAGCACTCCCAATTCCTGTCAAATAGATGGGGAAGAAATGGAGGTAGTGACAGATTTTATTTTCCTGGGCTCCAAGATCACTGCAGATGGGGACTGCAGTCAAAAAATTAAAAGATGCCTGCTCATGGGGAGGAAAGTTATGGCAAATCTAGACAGCATACTAAAAATCAGAGACATCACCCTGCCAACAAAAGTGTGTATAGTCAAGGTTATGGTTTTCCTAGTTGCAATGTATGGCTGTGAAAGTTGGACCATAAGAAAGGCTATGCATCAAAGAATTGAGGCCTTTGAACTAGGTGCTAGAGAAGACTCCTTGCACTCCCTTGGACTGCAAGGCTATCAAACCGGTCAGCCCTAGAGGAGATCAATCCTTAGAAGGCCAGATCCTGAAGATGAAACTCAAATATTTTGGCTACCTAATGAGAAGGAAGTGTTGGATATTGAATATGCAAATACCAGCTGCGACCTGATTGGCTGGTCAATTTGACAGTTGGTCTGAGTGCTAGTATAAATACCCTGACAGTTGCAGGGAACGTTTGAATCGCTTGTCACCTGTGTTATAATAAAGATCTGTCTTGCACATGGCTCCTGCGTGTCAATTCCCTCACAACAACAACCCACACGTTACAATACTGGCGACGAGGGTGGGATTGATCTGCGATTCCCGCAGAGCCTAAGACAGAAGCGAGGGAACAACATCAGCCAACGTGAATGCAGGAAAAAAATTTCTGTTCTTTACTCCATTGAGGGCCTGTCAGAGCCGCCGCCTTGGCCAGCAAGCGTCAGCAGCAGTAACCACCGCCGTGGGCCTCCGGTAGCCAACCTGAGTAAGCAATCAGGCGCTGCCTCCATCCGTCCGAGGGACGGGCTTTCTACGCTTAACCTCGACTGGAGCCGCCGCCGCTACTCAGGGACGAGCTATGGACCGCGACGGCTAAACCGCGCATGGGGCCGCTGCCTGCCTGCCGCCAGCTGTTCCTACGGCACTCCAACCGCCTCGTTCCAGCCTGTCTAAATTGAAGGGCTCAGCCTACATAAATTTGAAGAGCAGCCCGAAGTTTTCATCAGCAACTGAAGTTTCCACCAGTAACAACCTTTATCGCCTCTGAAGTCTGCCTCTGGTAGCAGCCGCTCGACCGATCCCCGCTAACAACCACACAGCCTCTCCAACACTAGCACACTCACTACATACATCAGGCTGACCTACTCCTCTGGCCACTCCTTGTTACACTATCAGACCTAAATATAAAGCCGCTCGCACACCTCTACACCTGAGCACGCCCTACACCTGTGCAATCCACTTGCCTCCGTTTGCCTCCGTCTACAGCTCCGCCGCTAGCCTCTTCAAAAGCCTAGTTCCGCGCCGCTTATTCAAAAGAGCACTCGAGGAGCCCAGGACGACTGAAGCTCTCTCTACGCGGCCACCGCTTGCCTCTCGACCCAGCGAGAGCTGTCCGAGACTCTAAAACCAACGAGAGCCTCCCTAAAACCCAACGAGAGCCTCCCCCGCTGCAAAGAGACCAAAGGACCTGCTTTATATCCTGGTTCCAAAATTTCGCTACGAAGGACTCACCAGCATCTTGCAACAGCGAGGCCGAGCATGTGCAGAACTGGGGGGAAGGAGAGAGTCTGAGTTTGAATATGCAAATACAAGCTGCGGCCTGATTGGCTGGTCATTTGGTCTTTAGAACTGGGGGGAAGGAGTGTTGGATATTGAATATGCAAATACCAGCTGCGACCTGATTGGCTGGTCAATTTGACAGTTGGTCTGAGTGCTAGTATAAATACCCGTTGCAGGGAACGTTTGAATCGCTTGTCACCTGTGTTATAATAAAGATCTGTCTTGCACATGGCTCCTGCGTGTCAATTCCCTCACAACAACAACCCACACGTTACAATAGGAAGGAATCACTGGAGTCCTTAATGCTGGGAAAGATTGACGTCAAAAGAAGAATGGGATGATAGAGAATAAGGTGGCTGGATGGAGTCACTGAAGCTGTAGGCGTGAACTTAAATGGACTCTAGAAGATGGTAGAGGACAGGAAGGCATCAGGGAGCATTGTCCATGGGGTCGTGATGGGCCAGACATGACTTCGCAACTAACAACAAGATTTTATAGTATTATGTTCTAAATCTTAAAGGCTATAGTGATTTTTAAACATTTTTTGCCATTATTATGATATAAAAGTAGAAGATATAGAACAACAGATTTTATTGTGCAAAATAGATTGAAACTGCTTTGAGTGTGGATTTGGAGTTTTAAAAAATGCTAGATTACAAAAATGATATTGAAAAAGATGTTGTGGATCTCTGAAAATGGTTCAAAAATGCAATAATATAAGAGTTAGATGGAAAACAATGTCAAAATGGATTTACAAATGAAACCAGTTTCTATCTTAAAAATTAAAGGGAACATAGAAATAATAAATCAGAAGAGTATCTTTGAAAGTTTTCTTACTTAGGATTTACAAAAGAAATGGGTGAATCAAGGAAACTGTTTCCAAGAAAAGACAAAGAGAAGTTATTCAACCTGTTCCAGGAAGAAGATAAAGAAAATGTGATATCAACTTATGGGACACTACTTAATGGGACTAAAGGTCGGGTTTTTTAAATCTATTTATATATAATGGTGCACCTTGGTGGTGCAGTAGTTAGAGTTCTTTTTACTACTGTTTCCACTGTAGTTTTTATCTTAGTATTTGTATTTTAATAGAATTATTAAAGGATATTCGAAGATCACAATCATAGGATAATTTAAAATCTAAGAAGCAGTTGATGAAACAAGCATAACAAATAAGAGCTCAAACTAAAACTCTAGGCCTTGATTCATATTCTGGATGTTGGTTGTACTTTCTATGAAAATACCAGCACTGATCCATTATTATTTATTTATTATATATTTATGTCAGTTGAGGTGTCCCACCAAATTATCTGCTTACTCCTTAATTCTCATAACCATCTGTTTAATGGAAAAGTAGCTTTGATACGTTTTGTAATCTTTCTGCATTATTTATTGACTTGATAGCTCTGTATTGTGCAACAGTTGCACCAGTTCCTAGTTTGGGAGGCTCTGCTTATGCCCGGGACACCTCCCTGATGGTCTGTTCAAATGCACTTTATGTGGGATTAGACTCTATCTGTAAGTTTCAGATGATGAAGAATGCAGAAGAATGGACACACCTAACTCCTCTGCTGTGAGGACTGTGCTGGATGCCAATTTATTTCTGGTTCAAATTCATGGTGCTGGTTTTGACTGTTTTTCCTTTAATAATTCTTCACCAAGCAATAGTTCTAAAGCAATATTGTAATATTAGATTTAACTTCCTAGTCCTAAAATACGTATGTGCCAATGAATTGTAAACTGTTCTTTGGTTTAAATTTGGAAACAGGGCCTACACAGCATAAAATTAGGTCTGGTTCACAATTTCAGATATTTTTTTAAAAAATCTATATATCTAGAGATTTCATTCATGTTTTCATCTGGAAATTTCTTTTTGCAAGTAGCAAGAAAAGAGGTTATGATTAACGTTTTTCTTTATTTTCTCTCTTTTCCAATGGAGTGTGAGTTATCATAACAGGATTTTATGCATGTAAGTTTAGTGTGGTTCTTGTTGGAGACCTATAAAAGAATTCAATCTCTTGATGCAGATGGTATGTTAGAATCAAGAGTACAAACAAACAGTCCTCTGGTGTTCTGCCAGGCTTTGTAAGGAAACATTTCATACTGTGAAACTATCTATTAATAATATAGATGCTTAACAGCCAGATACCAAGTGTATCATATATAAAAGGGTGCTAATTCAACATTGTAGTGATAGATCATGTTAGGTAAGGGAGAAAAACAGTTCTGTACAGCACATAAAAATAGAGGTAAGAACTTCATTTAGTCTTCTTGAAGCTTTTTTCTCTTTTCTAAGGACAATTTTTGAATGTTGATTCCTGAGACCTTTCTGGCCAGTCCCTGCAGTTTCTCTACAAGATTTAAGAAGCATTTTCCCATTGCCTCCTTCCTAAGACTGAAAGAGTGTGACTGATCTAAAAACATCCAGCTGACTTTATGCTTAAGGTGGGAACATAATTCATGGTCTTCTGGTTTCTAGTCTTGTGTAAGACCTGGAAAGCCATAATTTGGGAACAAGCATGGGATTGAAGCTTTACCAGAAGAAAAAGGAAAGTCGGCACATTATATCTTAGGGCAGGTAGCTCTTTAAACTTTTGCTCATATTTTGTTCATATTGTTGCAATAATACACCTGGTTAACCAAGTAGGGATGCTTACTATTCATAACAATTACACTAAAGTAGTCTGAATATTTCCTTCATTCTTTAATTATTCTACATGAATGTAATATATGGAAAAGGTTTGCTTTGAATAATAAGATACATTTGAGATGCAGACAACACAGATTCATCCCCAATAGCCTATGCAACTTCAACAGTGATGGGACACAGGGCAGAAAACTTCCTGTAGCCAAGAAGGCTCCAAACACATTTACATTTACTCAGGTGATCCTGAGGACACAGGTTAGCCTCCAAGTGGCCTCAACAACTCTCTAAAAGGATGCAAATGACCAGCTGTCTGCAAGGAACATAAATCCTTCCATTCCCCACCATCCAGTCAGAGCTGAAGAAGCTTCTTGGATGAGAAGTTCAAAGAAAAACAAGAAAGTCCAGTTGCCTCCTAAAAAAACACCTTCGGGACTGGTCTACTTAGTTTTTGAAACAGATAACAAAGCTTCCTTTCTGTTAGGTTGATGACATTCATCTCTCCTTAATGTATAGTTCTTTTGGCAGGAGCAGTTTAAGATCAGGTTTAAAAATAAAAAAAGGATAAAGTTTAATTCTGATTCATGTGTGGAAAATACACAACATCAGAAATCCCCACCCCCAAATGTGTGCTTATTGCAATAGAATTAGCAATCTAGACTGAAATAGCTAGCAGTTATAGCAAAACTATAGTTAAGTGCAGTAATGGTTGCCCATAAGGAGATATGCACCACTTAAAAAGAAACTCTAACAGAACAATCGTAAGAATATATAAAGAGAAAATTTACTAATTTAAAAAGAGAAAAGGAAAGAATAGAGGGGAAATTGCATAGGAGACAATATTCCATGCCAAATTGCAACTGCCTGAAAATAACAGCTCTTACTTCATAGCAAACTTGTAATTGCCCAAAACTACAAAGAAAAGGCAATACAGATAATGTTCATTGAAGTTTTAGAGATCCAGTTCAAATTGTCAGTAAATTGGCCATTCTTGCCTAAGTTGATCTTCATGTACCCATTGGAATGGATGGATGGGTACACTTTAGAGAATTGCAAAATGAACAAATTCACCTCCTTTGAATTCTTCACATGGAGACCCAACCACAGCCATTCTTGTAGTCCCTATTCTTTTTTGTATGGTACTATCTTTCCAGAAGGGACGTGGTAGCTCAGTGGCTTATATGCTGAGCTTGTCAATCAGAAGGTCGCAGATTTGGTGATTTGAATCCCCAGTGCCACATTATGGAGTGATCTTTCATTACTTGTCCCAGCTTCTGCCAACCTAGCAGTTCGAAAGCATGTAAAAATGCAGATAGAAAAATAGGAACCACCTTTGCTGGGAAGGTAACAGAGTTCTGTGCGCCTTCAGCATTTAGTCATGCCTGCCACATGACCATGCAGATGTCTTCAGATAGTGCTGGCTCTTCGTCTTTGAAATGGAAATGAGCACCGCCCCCTGGAGTTGGGAACAACTAGCACATATGTGCGAGGGGAGCCTTTACCTTTACCTTTTACTTTTCAAAATGGCCTGGCTCTTGAAATTCTTAAAGTAATTTAAAATAAATTTCAAATTTATTGAACTGTACTGACAAAGAAATATAAGACAAAGAAGCAAACTGTTGTAGATGCACATGACTGTTTTTGAGTAGGCCAGGTAGAGAAGAGTATTGGTCTATGAAAGATAGAATGTACATATGACTTCACTGCATATCCACTATTTAGTACCTCTGCATGTAACAAAGCTGGGAATCACAGGACTAGATGAGGTTGTACTACAAATAAAGCTCCTGTTATGGAATACTTTAATTATTTAGTTTAATATCTGAGTGCTCTGTGTTAGGTAAGCTCCCCGTTGGAGAGCGAGTACAGTCAGCGAAGTGTTGTGAGAGTTCTGTTGGAGAACACACAAACCAGCATTCAGAGACACTACAGTTTAAATAGGCTTTTACTTTCATGGAAATAGAGGTATCAGAGTCCATCAAACAGTCCAAGTCATACATGGATAAGACAGTCAGTCATCAATCTCTTTCAGTTAAGGGATAATCCAAATAATATAGTCCAGTATCATATAATCAGTTCGGTATTCAAAGTTTGCTAACAGTTGCAAAACTTACAATAGCTCATGGCACTTTCTAACAGCCAGCTTCCAAAACACTCAGATCAGATCACCCAAGCGAACGAACCAGAGAGCTAACAGTTGTTCTGGCTCCCTCTTATGGCTGATTGAGGAAAACAGCAACCAATCACATTTTACAGTATGATTTAAAGAAACAGGTACAACATTGTTACATGGTTTATATATTGCCAACCCAACCGTTAGAATTATATTCCTAACACTCTGCATCCTGACACTATTCCTACCTTTGCTGGACTGCATTCTACCTTTCTTGCTGGACACCATTTTTCACCACTTTTAGTACGTATATTATCATGCATAGAAGTAAGAATGGACAATCTAAAATGCACTTTCTGCATCGAAAAAAATGCCTTCCTTAACAAGCAAGCACTGGATACGCAACTTTGATATCCAAGAGAAAAGGAGATTTCTATTATCACTTTGACAGAAACTAGATTTTGATGAAAGCACAGCTGCTAAATTCAAACACATTGATTTTTTGGCTGCATTCATTCAGAAGACAAGAAGAGGACAGTGCTTTTGACATACATGAGCTACTTTGATTCCCTGCATATTCACCCATGAGACACATCCTCTGAATATATTACTCATGTGCTAGGTTTCATGACATAATGCCAGCTTATTTTTACAGATTTTTCCCTGTTCTACTGCCTGATATTTTTATTTGCCAGGAAGAAAATCCCTATGGATTGGTGAGCAATGAGAGAGTCTTCAAACAAAGGGCATATAATTTTCAGTTTTCAAAAGATGTTTAAAAACTTATAATTTAAAATGGTACTTAATGTCTGTGTCTACCGAATATGTTGCCACTAATTTATTCTAAGAATGAATTCTAAAATCTGTGATTATCTAGTTATCTGCCTTGAGTGGGCAGAGTTCAGAAAGGTGGCTTAAAAAGTAATTTAATTTTTTAAAAAGAGGATAAATAGAATTGTGCTGGGATTTGCCCAAGATATTTTTGATCGAATAAAAACCCCAAAGCTAATATGTATGTGTGAAAATAAGATTTGGCAACTGGTACAGCACAAAGCCTTTTGACTGCAGCTGCTCAGAGAATGACCTATATTAAGAATTGTGTTACACTGTGCTGCCATGAAACAATTTAGTGTACAGTAGAAGAAAATTACCTGCAGGGGCTAATGCCTAGTAATGCTTATTTTTCACATAAAATAAAAGTCACTTAATCTATGGGTGCTTTGTGCAATGAGTTCCAACTCTATGATTATGTTTGATCAATCATGAGACCTTCTCTAGCCTGAAAATGAATTTTGTGCTCTAAAATATCTTTTTGGTAGAGTACCCTAATCATGATAATGATAGCAAAGCACTTTTTCTAATTCACATTGCTAGAATTAGTCTACTGTTTCCATTTGTCTCATTCCATTAACAGGGCAGCTTTTCTAAGCCATAAAAAGATGATGGAGTCACCCAGACTTCTAAAGCAGAGCTATAACTCTTTTTGCAGCCCTAAGCTTACTGTCAGCAGTTGTGTCTTATGCCTCAAGCCTAAAACAGAAGTGGGGAACTATGGCCCTCTTATAACTTGTGGACTTCAACAGCCAGAATTCCTGAGCCAGCTTGGGCCATCATTCCCCACCCTTGCTCTAAAACTTGTATAGGACCAGGATACATTTTTAATTTTAATTTAGTTTCACTGAAATACAATTGAAATTAAAATGGTTTAATACAGCAACCCCAATTATTTCTTTCTTCTAATAGTTCTCTCCTCTACTGCCTTGAAAATGATAAGTTGCCCCCATCCCCAACTCTTCTAGGTAGCCCATACCTTTGTGGGGTCTTGCTTTCCAGCTTTAAAGATAAAGTAAGAGTGTTCAGTTCCCCACTTTAGATTTCTTTTGTTTTTCCTCTTAGCCTCCTTTATCATTTCAGTTGTTTTTATTTAAAACATCTGAAGGGAGAAGAATACAGGTTCTGTCCCTCCTCCAAGCTCTTAAAAGGGTTTGGCTGCTAGAGAATGGGGTAGCTGTTAATATGCCAGAATGCTGGTGGCCCACAGAGCCATACCTAAAGCTGTGGGATTACTCCTATTGTTTGCTATTTCATTAAGCAATTGCCCCTGTGCCTTTTTGAATAATGAGAAACAAACATCTGAGCAGCAAATGAATTGCTTTGCTTTAACAAGAAAGGCAACAAAAATTGCATGCTATTCTCTCTTCATTTGGTTAAAAAAAAAAGCAGTAGAGAGTATTGAGCCAAATGAAACTGAATAATTGTGCCATGATCTTGCATAAGTTATCAAGTGAAACTTAGGAAAATAGCCACAGCAATAGTTATTTGCTCCCTAGCATCTCTGCTGGTAAAAGCTAACAAGATCTAGCTGAGCTTCCCAGAGACCAAACAACTTTTAAATGCACACTAAGAATCAACTGGGAAGAATATTTCCAAAAGTTGTAGAGTCAAAGATTAATCCCTCCCCTCAGTAATAAACTGAACTTTTAATTCAATGACAGCAACACATTTGTGAAAGGGAAATAAAGAGGGATGCAAACATATTATACAGTCACCTAGTTTTTCAGAGCATTGGCCTACCCTAGCTGCCTCATTTTGAGGGGGACTTAGACCAGGCATTGTTGACTAAATGCCCAATTTGAGAATGGGTCTCAGGATGAAATATTGAAAGCAGTGATCTCTGAATTTCCAAAGAACATGGACAACTGACCATTCTAGGGGGAGTTTCCTCCAGAATAAAGTCCCAAATGTGCTTTTTCAAGAGACAACTGGACTTTCTGGTTTTTCTTTGAAAACTTTTCACTTCCCATCCAAGAAGCTTCTTCAGCTCTGACTGGATGGTGAGAGTCAGAGAAGAAGCTTCTCTGAGAAGAAGAACCTCATCCAAGAAGCTTCTCCAGTCAGAAGCTTCTTAGATGAGAAGCAAAACATCTTCAAAGAAAAACCAGAAAGTCCAGTTGCCTCTTGAAAAGAACACCCTTGCGACAACCATGCCCTGGATCACTAAGAATCTTTGTAGTTTTTTATAAAAACAAAGGATTGTTTTTATGACTTTCCTGGGCTAGGGAATGTCCTAAAATCACAAGATTGTCCCTACAGCTGTGGTCTGTAGGAAGCCTCAGGAGCTGTGCTTTGAAACAGCTGATGAACCATTCAGCAGGAGGGGGTAGGGGAGACAAAGACTGCAATTGCTTCACTATTGAAAAATCAGCCATTTTGGATTTTTTTCATATGAAAGTCTTGATCTTGCACACAGCTCTTAGTAATAAAGCAGCAAATAATAGACAGATGGTATGGCAGTGCACATTCCCCCTTAGATATCAAGATACTTTGTGCCATTCTTGAAAATGGAATACAGATACTCATCGTAAGTCCCAAATTCACACAGATCTCTGAAGCTTCCTGAGATGAGTTATTCAAGACTAGGAACCTCGTTCATCAGATGCAGGCAGCCTATTTTGCTATCTATAATCTTCTCATATTTTTCCCTTGTCATTCATCTGCTCCTTAATACTAAATACACACATATAACAATCTCTTGCGGGAAATGATGGAGCTGAACCCCAGTTAAAAGTATGTATAATGAATCTGGTCTACCACTATACGGGAATCCTTAAAAGATGGAACAGCTAGTATGTGATTCATTTGGATAGAAAGCATTTATCTGAAGTTTCCTTTAAAAAAGTTAATCTAACAATTAAAAGCTGATCAAATCAGTGAGAACTCCTAAAACACTAAGTTAAACAGCATATTTCATCCCAGGCAAATGATAGTAACCTGTAGATGAGACATTGAGGTTAGGTGTGAAAATCAGTTCAGGTACTCAGCCTGGGTCTAGTAAGTCAGAAACAACCTGAGCCTCTGAAGTGAGTGTTTCTGCTTAGTGATGCAAACTCCAATAGTAATTCAGTTAGTCAGAAGCCAGAGGCAGAAATCAACTCTTGGGCAGTTCTATTTACTTCTTTTTGCTTATATCCATGGGAAGCCAACATTGATAGGCTATTTTTATTTTCCATTTTACTTTTATATAGACACTCATTTTATAAGTGTCAAGTGGCATTTCATGTAGCAAAAAATTCTGAGGAAAGTTCTGTTTTTCCTTTTACTACATCCATCATATTTCCAATTCTTTTGCTATCATCATAAGCATCTCAGATTTAAATGACAAAAATCTTACTGCTCTTTTTCACAGACAATGTTCAGTAACACTGTTCTTTTACTTAAGGCTACTATATGACAAATCTGTCAATTTAGAGCTAAGTGTTATAATCAGCACATTCTTTCAAAAACACAGACACTGTATAATCTATATCAAATCATCAGTATATCATTGTATTACTTAAAATATGCCACAAAGGACAATGCCATTAAGGGCTACTTGAGTTATCTGGGTAAGGTAATATGCAATATACAATTTGTGTGTATGTATTTTACACACAAAAAAAATAAATGTAATTCAAATTTTATGGACTTCCCAAATTTGTCCTGCTAAAATATATGAATCTACATATTATATTTTCCTGTATATTGAGGCATAGAAAGAACAATTGGAAGATTCAGACAATCAGTTTTTCAATTATCTGAAATTGGCAGTAAGCCATCCTTTTTCTGTGTCTTCTCCAATTCCCTCCCCCAAAAGCATGTTGCGTCAGTATGATTATACTTTTAAATATAGAGCTATAGTATTTAATTATCTTTTTGTAAAGTTATTACAGCAGTTTCAGATGCTGTTTGTATGTTATCTAACTGGGAGATGTTGCTATTGTATTAGTACCAGCTGTAATTGTATCAACAGATGTTTGAAACAGTCTCTTGGGAGAGACAACCACAGAGAACCTTCCTCCCCTCTCAAGAGGCATAATCTCAAGAGACACAATTGTCCTCAACATGCACAGAAAGAAACAGTGCCCAACATTTCAGTTACATATATTTATTAATCACATTTGAATATACTTGTCTTTCATCAGAACAGCCAGATAACCTTTGGAAGTGGCTTAGACCAGTGTTTTCAATCTTTTTTTTGCAAAGGCACACTTTTTTCATGAAAAATATCACGAGGCACACCACCATTAGAAAATGTTAAAAAAAGTTAACTCTGTGCCTATATTGACTATATATAAAGTAATTTTCCCACAGCACACCTTACACTATGTCACGGCACACTAGTGTGCCGCGGCACAGTGGTTGAAAAACACTGGCTTAGACAAACACCTTCCTAATTCACTGAACTATAAGGGGGAGGAGGAGGAGGAGGAGGAGGAACAGCATAATCAGATATGCAAAATGTCTAATATCAATAAAATAATTTCAGCCTTACTGTTGAGTTGTTTTCATGGTCTGGCTGGAAGAGGAGGAGGAGGAAGAGAGGAGGAATGTAAGATACAAAGACAATAGGGGAGAAAAGGGACTCTTCTGATATATATGGTATCTTATTCTCTAGTGATGTGACACTGACTTCCAAGCTACTTGCTGCTACTACTATTTTTGCCCCATGCTGGCAATGAAAGCTGCCTACAACAACAGGGGTAGGAACTGATCATAAGAGCCCTAGCTTCTAAAATACTGAGCCTGGTCCAACACTTTCTTTCCAGTTCTAAGGAGGCACTTTACCACCACTACTTCTTCTCTGCCTTTCCCAAGAATCAAGATCTGCAGATACCTTCCTACTTGCCTGCCTTTTAATCTTTGTTGTGACTCCCTGCTCATAACTTTTGTAAGAGTTATGGTCCATAGAGGACTAAAGGCTTCTTCATTTTAAATCTTCCTCCCACATAGCCAACTATAAGCTATTTCCAATTAAGCCAGTGAAAACAAAGATGAGTCATGCTTATCATTTCTAATTGAAACCAATCTAAATGAAAACACAGTAGAACAGAGCAAGATTAGATAAGACTGCAACAAGGACATCTTTGTAAGATACATCCCTGTACCAGTGCAGGATCTTTAGATTGGTTTGACCAGTTTGGCTTTAGATTAGTTAAACTACCTATATATTTACAAAGTCTTTAGCTTTGTGTGTGGGGGTGGGTGAGTTGGCGGAAGATTATATAGAAACTACAGCTCAAAATGCAGCAGTGTGAGCAGCAAGTGACACTTCTGATTATGCCTATGTGTCATCACTGCTCCTGGGTGCAATTCACAGTGCTGATTGTCACTTGTCAAGCTCTTCATGGCATAAGGTGTGGTTATCTGCAGGACTGCCTGTCTCTCATTGTTCCTGCCTAATCAGTATACATTCAACCAAAATGGCTGTGCTCCAGGTTTCCTCAATTAAATGTTGTCAGCTTGAGAAGCTGAAAAACTGTGCCTTCTCTGTCACAGGCCTACCTTCTGGAATTGCATCTCCCAGAGATATGTGTGGGTGGTGCCTGATCTCCCTCAAAACTTTTGGACTGTCTCAATGGAAATAAAATTGGGAAGGCATTCCAGCTATGTTTCATAAGTTTGGGATCTGCAGCAAATCAAATAATGAGTTTTTAATTTTGTTGCTCTCTTGGATTTGAGACATTCTCAGATGCTTTACATTTATTTAGTATGAAACTCCACACTGATTGGTTGAATATTTAGGGGAAAATATTATATCCTGGCAAGCCTTTTTTTCCCTGTAGCACTGCTATGCTAGCATCAGCAGTGATCATGTTAATGAATGCATCTCAGTACATTGTTTTTCTAACACAATCAGCCAATGCATCCTGAAATACTTCTGAAAGAAGTGATAGAAAGTTACCATTTACTCTCTTGTGTGTGTTTATGGCAAGAGACTATGCCAATGCTGTATAATGCTGCATTATAGGAGAGGCAGCCATCTGGAAAGTCATTACTGGTTCCTTTCTTTTACTTTATAGAAGCATATTTTCAATTTTCAGCATGTACGTATACAGCAGGGAAAGCTGTAGGTTTAAAATTTTAAAAGGCACAGCTCAGAGTAACATGGTGTAGAAGCACTGTGAAAATTAGGCTGCCATATGCTTATTGAGTGCAAATATTTTATTCTACAGTTCAAAGATAAAAGTATATGGGGGAGAAATGTTGAAAAAAAATGATTCTGTATCCTTTAAGAGAGGGCTGTCAAACTTCTGGTCGGCAGGCTGGATGCATCATGCCCCCATCCGGTTTAGCGAAGGGGGAAAAAGTTCTGATACATCACATGACGCCACTGTGCGTTTGTGAATTCACCATCAAAGTGAGTTTGACACCCCTGCTTTAAGACATTAAATCTAATAAGAATATTTATTCCCCCAAATGGAACACGTATGGCTCAGTAGCCCAGTAAAACCATAAATTATCTAATTTTTTAAGTTACAAAAATGATGGGGGGGGATAGTATATTAAAGGATGAGTTGCATGAGAAGGATGGATTGAAAAAAACATTATGTGTGCACAAGTCAATCAGATAGTATGTTTCAAGAACGAATTCCCACTGCAAATCATTTCTAAAATTGAATTTTTAATGTCTTTAGCAGCAAAATCAATGCATACATTTATACTATTGGGTGAGCGATTAATCATCCAACAATCAAAGCTAAATAAATGAAATTGAAATAAATATTAATTATCACTAGCTGATTAATAGTTCTAGACAACTTCATACATTGGCCAAATACTAAAAAAAGAGTTATCCTGAACAGAACAACAACAACAACAACCAACAACAACAACAACCAACAACAACAACAAGGCTTATCACTTCTGTTAGCAACGATCTGTGAATTATTCACTCTTCTTTAGAGTTCTTAAATATTAATCTGAATCATTTGTCCTTTGAGTCCCATGTATCTTCCTGCAAGCGTCCTGCCCCCGCCGCTTTAATTTTTTTCCAGTTGTCTCCTTGACTACCTGGCCTTACCCTTCTTCCAGGGCCTCTGAGTAATGAAACATCTTTTAAAGCCACTCAAATAAACAAGTAATAACATGTCCTGATGGGACTTGACACTCCATCTGTTCTTGAGCAGGTTTAGATTAACCTAATGAGGGCAACACTGATTCACTGCGCTCCCTCTAGGATACTCAGCAGCTTATATTTAACTACATGATATACGAGAGCTGTAAAGCATGATTATGGAAAATGAGACATTGTCTGGTGTAGATTACATTAAGATTATCAGACAGGGATGAGACAGTTATTTCCTTGATGTACCCTAGGTTCTGCTAACCAGGATTTTGCAGCCAAGATATGCTAAAAAAAATAATCTTTTATGTTAAAATCCTAATGAAAATAGTGCTTTGTTTGGTGAAGTGGTTTAAACCAGCAGTCTAGAAACCAGAAGACTGTGAGTTCTAATTTGCCTTAGGCATGAAGCTTAAGCTAGGTGACCTTGAGCTAGTCAGGCTCGCTTGGCCCTAGGAAGAAGAAAGTGGCAAATTTGTGCTAAGGCTCAGGAAAAAAGGGGAGTGGGCAGAGGAAGGGGAAAGGGGAGGGAGACAGATAGAAAAGATAACTTCATAGTTCTGAAGTGGAATGACCTAAATTCTAATTTTCCCTCTCTTGGATTGTTTTCTTATTCTTTTCAAAGGAAAGCCTTTAGGGAATTTTTGCAGGATGTTTGTGGAAGATTTTTTAAATTAACCAGAACAAATACAATTTCTCTACAGGGAAGGGGGCATGTATTTAAATCCATTAAAATGATATTATTCCTGTTATATATATATTATTTTGCCTTCAAGTATGGGCTGGCCTACTGTAGGGCATATTTCTTTTCAATATTTGGTTCCTTAGGGCTCCATTACTGTTCTTTTTTAGTCTCATTAGGATACAGTGACTTTATTGGAAATATTCCATTTGGAACATAAAATAATGGAATGTAATAAAGAGTACCCAGGAAATAAGACATCAGTTGCAAACTTTTATTCTAGTAGGGCAGAAGATAAGTTTAATGACTTTGTGATGTATATCTCTGAAAAAGTACAATTTTTAACACTTTTAAGCATACATGTTTTGCTTGGAAGGAGGGGTAGAATCGTTTAGTCCCTTATACCTTCCCACATCTGCAGCATGCTCATAAGCTCATGAATCCTCTCATAAGAGGATTTGCTAAAAAGAGCTGTCACTAAAGGGAAATGTAACAAGAAGACAGCAGGTCAATCATAAATCCAGAATTTCAAAGAAAAAGTTCATCAGTATTCAAAGATTAAAAAATAACCTTGCATTATTTTTAGAGAGGGAGAATTCCTATCCACGCCCTCCAACTATCATTGGAGGGTTTGCTTCTAATGTCCTCATATCCCGGTGTGCAATAGATGGTTATTTGGCAGGACATATTGCTAAAGAAAAAACTTCTCCAGAGAGGCCCAATTGATGCTTAAACCTTGATTTTTTCTAACACCATATTCGGTGCACACCAAAGGTGCTTTTTTCAAAAGGCAACTGAGGTTGTCTTTGTTTTTGCTTGAAGATATTTCACAAGAACTGAAGAAACTTCTTGGATGAGAGGTGAAGCAAAAACAAAGAAAGTACTGTTGCCTTTTGGAAAAAAAGCACCTTCGAGGCAACCATGACCTGGAGGACTGAAAATCTCCATAGATATATACTCAGAATAGTATGTATACCATGTATCTATCTATCTTTGCATGCATGCATGTATGTATGTAGATAGGTAGGTATTTATTCATTAATCATTCAATAATCAATTTGATAAATTATCAAATGTGTATGCCACTCGACTCCCAACTACACTGGATGACTTACTACAATCAAAATAATGAAATTACAGTTAAAGCAATTAAAGGAAGGACAATGATAGAAGTTACAACTTTGCCTCCTCACCAAATATCTGGGTGAAGAGCCAGATCCTCATGGCTCTTCTAAACAGCAGTTTAATGGAGCCCATCTGCCATAGGGAAGGCATATTTCCAGAGTCCTGATAGACAGCACTGTTTAATTGAAGGAACTGGAGTGCAAGGACCCTGCAGGAATGAATTGGCCAAGCAGATATTTTGAAAACCATAACAAGTAACCAGGCCCTGTGCCATATAGGATTTTATAAGTAATAACCAGCATTTTCAATTGCATCCAAAAGCAGACTGGCAACCAGGTCCCCCTGCCCCCCTGCCCCAGTTCTTTAATGTTTCACAATTCAGTTGCTAGGTCATGTTTTAGTTATATCTTTTGATTGTACATCTCCTTGAGGGTTATTATGGTAGTACAAAAACAATTACAATAGATTTAACGCCTTGCTACCAGATGTGGATTGTAACAATCCAGACACTTATTAGATGGCAGGGAAGAGAACAGCATATTCCCCCTTTTTGCTGTCATCTGGTGGTCATCCAGGTATTATTATTTATCTATTATTTATCAAATTATATAGCAGCCCAGATCTTGTAGCACCACCTCACACCAGAGGTTTAATTATCTAAAATCAGGAGTGTCAAATTGGTTACCCAATGGCAGATTGTGTCACGCATAGGCCCCGCCCACCCCAAGATCCACAAAAGGAAAAACACATTATTATACGTCATGGAACAGCAACCTGACGCCGCGGGTTGGCACCCATGATATAGTAGTTTTTTGGGTGAGAAAGGGGAGTTACATGCAGATGTTTGGGTTGTCCCAAAGAACTGGAACAATTTGCTAGAATATCAAAATAGAACATCTAGGTAAGTTGTTTGTGTGCAGAAAAGCTAGTGCTCTCTGGTGGGCATTCTCAATTATCTGTAATAACTTTTGAGAGATGTTTCATTTGTTTACTAAATGTGGAGATACCTTTAATTACTATCTGGATAAATCTTGCTGCAACCGAGAATAGATAAATTTGCTAGGGATGATTCAATATCAGTTTCTACACTCTGTAGGAGTTAGTGCCCTAAATGCCCCTTTCAATCTATGATTCTGTCATAAAGACTCTATAAAGAGATCTTTGGTATACAAGCATCTGATTTTGCATATTTAATTTTTCCACTAGTTCGGTTTTGTTATAAAAAAAAGGTGATGATAGTAGTTAGTTTTTGGACGTGTGATAGTGGCTGCAGAATGCTTTTTAAAAGGATTTGAAAATGTTCTTTTTTTAAAAAAGTCTGCTAGCAACATCTCATTAGCCAGAGGTGATAGCCTGTAATCATTTAACTCAGAGAGCAAATTGGGGCCTTGCAAATGTTAGATTGCAGCCTTTATTATCATTCATCATTTTTGATCTGATGGGTGTCATATTTAGCAACTCATGAGTTTTCCCAACCCTAATCATTTTGTGCACTATATGATTAGAGTTCTGGATATTAATCACATCTGTTAAACAAATTCATTTTCAGGCTGTTTGTTCTATTCTAGCTGTCCCCCATCTGATGATTTCCAGATAAATTGAGTTATAGCTCTCAGAATTCACAATTCATGTGCCTGGCATCAAGACTGACAAGCTTGTTTTAATCACTACCAATATGCTGTAAAAGGCTTCTTTTCTAGCAAATAAACTGATGATCTGAAGATACAAAAGGATTTTTCTGATGTTGCTTTTCTGTAAAAGCCAACTGTAAATAGATCGGTATGCTCCAAGTAAAAGTCTTTTCTTGACTTTTCTAAGGATAAGCTTTGTATTTCCATAAAAATCTCTGTCTTCTAAATGAGATATTTGCATTTAATATATTAACATTTTCAATTTATGTACTTATGGTAGTTCCAAAATTACTTTGATTTAGCTATGAAAATGGAGAGGTCAGAACAGACATTAAGATGTTTAATGCATAAGCCTTAATGCTACTCCAATTATTAATCCACATTGGATTCAACACCACATTACATTCAAATTAATATTATATAATATTGTGCTGTGGAATGTTTTTTATTAGAAATCTCTAGACAATTTCTGCTTCACCTATATTTCCTGACAATATTCCCATTTCTTTGAGAAATTATTTCCTTTTATGTAAAATATTTGAAAGCAATCCTATTCCTTTTTTACTGGATATTTTGGTACAATGACATATTTACAAATCATGGAAAAATAAAATTCATCCTGTTATCTAATATGTCAAGATATTCTAATCAGTAAGGAACTAATTAGCTTACTGAGAACAAGTTAGTTTAGTGGTTAGACATCAGGTTAGAAACGTGTAGTTCTAGTCCTGATTTAGGTATGAAGCCATCTGGGTAACCTTAGGCCAATCATTTTGTCTCACCTCAGGAAGTAAGCAATGAAAAAGAATGCCAAGGAATACTACAAGGATTTGCCAAAAGGTAGTCACCAGGAGTCAATAATTGAGGCACACACATAAATAGAAATAAAAGTGAATACATATTTGCATGATGAGTATTTCACTTTAGCCATGGCTTATTAAATTGATGTTAAGGCATACAAACATTTCTGGCAGTGGGGTATTTATGTCCTTAGTTCTTTAAACTACATTTTGCCTTTGGCAAATCAAGTTTTGAAGAAGAAGAGATTCTATATAGTTCATGAGAAAACCTGAAAGCTAGAGTTGGATAAGGTTCCCCAATCAAACCCCCATGAGTTACGTTAGATTTTGTTCCTTAAGTCCCAGACAATGCATAACAGCAAGACAGGCAACACAGTGAAAGGAGATAATTGGGCAGAAAGCAGGAGCCATGAATCTTAATATATGTGTGTGTTGTGTGTGTGTGTATATAATATATATGTGTGTATATGTGAATATGTGTATATGTGTATGTATATGTATGTATTGTATGTATGTATGTGTATATGTGTATATGTGTATATATATGTATGTATGTATGTATATATGTGTGTGTGTGTATATGTATGTATGTATGTGTGTGTGTGTGTGTGTGTATGTATGTATGTATGTGTATGTATGTATGTATGTATGTATGTATATATATATGTATATATAGTCTCTCTAGTTGTTCGGGTTTTCTCCCGCGTAGAATTGGAGATGTCTTGGCGACGTTTCGACGAAGTCACATTCGTCATCTTCAGGCTGGCTGCTGACTACTTCAGGTTTGGTGTTCCAGAAAACATATATATATATATATTATATATTATATATATATATATATTATATATATATATATATATATATATATATATATATAATATATATATATATTTGTGTGAGAGAGTGTAAAAGACTGTAGGCAATGCGTATATTCCAGCTGTGCTTCAGAGAAAATGTAATAAAACAACACCATGCAGGTGTGAGCTGTCACATGGATCCCTGCAGTGCTGTTGCTCTTCAGTAAAATTACTGGGATAAGACACCAGTAAATTTTCCTCTATGAAGTCATGGCATACTGTGTAGCATGTTAATACCCAAGCTGTCCCACCTTTCAAGTGATAAGGGAATGGGCAAAAGAATTGGCCTAATGCAATTATTTACTTGTTTGGCAGAAATCCTCTGCTCGCAATGCTACTTGCATGTTTATATCATTTAAGAAGTTGATATGCAGAGAATGTTTTTCCTTATTGCTTTCCTGAAGAATTCAAAAGTGCAGTCCATATCTATAAATTCAGTAAGGTAAGAATTCTTCTACAATTAGTTTTCAGACCTTTTGACACCACTGCTTATGGATTATTGATGGAATGACTCGTTGGGTTGAGAATTGGGAAAAGAACAGCAAATTTAAAGAAAGGAAGGAAACAACAGGATAAAAGCCAGGGGTGGGTTTCAAAAATTGTTCGAACCACCTCCGTGGGCATGGCCTCCTTTGGGAGTGGCTTGCCGCCCATGTGACCGGATGGGAGTGGCTTGCCGCCCATGTGACCGGATGGGAGTGGCTTGCCGCCCATGTGACCGGATGGGAGTGGCTTGCCGCCCATGTGACCGGATGGGAGTGGCTTGCCACCCATGTGACCGGATGGGAGTGTCCAAGACGATGTCACTGAATTCTTTCCCCCAACTACAATATGATTAAAATAAGTACAAAAACAATAAAGAGCTACTTACAGATGGAAGATGCCTGTTCTTGCCAGTCTTCAGAATCACGGACTCCAATGAATGGCTGCACAAAGAAGAGACACAGAAAGCAAGACTTATAATTGCATGGACTGCATTGGGATGAAACCAGCACACAAATAATAGAAAAGGAAAATTACTCTCCTTTTTTGCGTCTTCTGCCCACCACCTCACCATCTTGCTCCAAAAACCTGCACAAAAGGACAGACACAGAAAGAAACGCCTTAATTGCTGGCACTTCACTATCTCAAGGAGGAAGACAAGACAGAGCACACCACACCCAGCAATAAAGACAGGTACTTACAGGGGAAGCATCTCTGGCTTGCCGGTCTTCTGCACACCACCGTATTACATCTAGGCAACAGGAGCAGGAAGCTTTCACCAAATCCCTGGATAAGTCAACTGAGAAACATTTATCCAGTACCTGCACAATATTTTCCACCGTTTACGATCTGGCGCAGAGATGTAATCCATTCTCAGACATCGAAGCGCAAGTAAATTTGCTGAATACGCTTGGAGTGGATGTTGGAGTTGGCTTGCATTCACGAAGAACTGCAGTAAAAATTATTGACTTCATTGCGAAACAGATCAAGACCACCGTGTTTTCAACGATTATTGCAAATAATCGAAAGGCCGTGCCTAATAATTGATGAAGCCTCAACACTTTCAATGACAGCAGTGCTGATAGTTTTTGTTAGAGTTGAGGATCCAGAATGCCCAGCAACCATCTTCGTTGAGCTTCTGGAATTAGAGAGACAAGATGCGGAGACCATATATTCCGCGCAATGGAAAGCTTGCACAAAGTTGGATTCACCACCGAATATCTACGGAAGAACTTAATCGCTTTCTGCTCCGATGGCGCCATATAAACAAACAGGAAAGATATAGTCTTTCATCCAGAAGATAGTTCAAGAATGAATGTCATATTCCCAGAGCAATACAGATTTCCTTTTTCTGAAATTTAGTTCTCAGTTCCAAAAGACGGAATATATGAATGCATATGAAATTATGAATTAGTACTTAGGTCGGTCCAAGAAGCTATTCAGAAGTTAGTGGTTAGAAGAGCAATCGTAAAGGTAGATTACGTGGATGTGTTGCACAACAGTGGAAAAAACAGAGATATGTAATGATAAATATTACATGTGCAGGAATAAATAAATTGACAATTAAATCAAGAAGGCTTTGAATACTTTTTCACGTGGGATTGGTTTTAGCTATTGCCAACTAACGGAAACAGGAATTAGAAAGCCAAAAGTATGAAAGAAAAGACCAATTATGTAAAGAAAGGTCCCTAAAATGTATAAGGAAATATTACTAGATCATTATTAATGCGTAGATAACTGTGGGACATTACACACACACACACACACAAACTATGATGGAAAACACAAAAAAATAAGAACAACCCCCCCCCCCCCCCAAGACTGCGAATGAAACCAGGTTTTTTTTCCCTAAGCCTAAGGACAGGAAAAGACAAAGCCACTGGAATAAAAACCATCAAGGCATTGCGGGCAATTTTAAAGGACAGGCATTCACAGAACCATCAACCACCTCAGAATTACCTAAACAATGAGGGGTGAAACACACTAAATCTGATTTTCTAGGATACATACACTTAGCGACATGTTTCACACTTAGCGACCATTTTCACACTTAGCGACCGTTGCAGCATTCTCATGGCCACGCGATCAAATTTTGATGCTTGGCAACAGATTCGTATTTATGCTGGTTTCAGTGTCCTGGGGTCCTGTAATTGCCTTTTGTGATTTTTTGACAAAGTCAAATTGGGAAACCAGATTCACTTACTTATGTTAGTAACTTGTCAGCTGCAGTTATTCACTTAAGAACTGTGGCCAGAAAGGTGGTATAGTGACCAAAGTTACAATGGCATTGAAAACAGTGACTGATGACCATGTTTCACACTTAGCGACCATTTTCACACTTAGCGACCGTTGCAGCATTCTCATGGCCACGCGATCAAAATTTGATGTTAGATCCCAAGGTTTCAGTAAAACTATTCAATCATAATTAGTTTCATGCATTAGGATTATTTCAAAGCACAAGCAATAATTCATATTTCATTTCAAACTATGCCAAACACAATAACATAAATGAAACCATTACTAATATCCACACCCAATAAGTTACAATAAAACTATTATAAAAAATTCAATGCACAATACATTTCAAAGTATTGAGTGAAGAATACTTTAAAAATGTTTATTTAATTTATTTTGGATAGAATCTTTTTTTAAATCGTCTAAGACGATTTAAAAAAATATTATATCCAAAATAAATTAAAGTAAACCATTTTAAAGTATTCTACACTCAATACTTATATGTAAAACTATTATAAAAAATTCTATGCATTAAATAAATAGTTTAAAATACATTAAATAATAATTAATAAAACCGGGCCACTTACCAGCAGCAGGCAGAATCAGCAGCACTCCGATGCGATGGATTGGATCCTCGTCGCGATGGCAGGCAGCAGGAACAGGTAAGAAACCTGACTGGAGGGACAAGGCTAGGTAAAGTCACTTAGGTTGCCTGGCAGCTTAGCAAGCCAGGCGAGGGTAGAGGGGAGGTGGGGAGCTTGCTTCCCTAGCGAAAACTAGACGGTCGCAGCCACTGCCACGCGTAGTACGCGAGGCCGCGGCTTTTGCAGGGGAAGGCCTGGAGGACTTCCCTTTCGCAAGCGAGGCCGCGGCGGCGCCGGCGCCGCCCGCACCCACGGAGGCGGCCACGCGTAGTACGCGAGGCCGCGGCTTTTGCAGGGAAGGCCTGGAGGACTTCCCTTTCGCAAGCGAGGCCGCGGCGGCGCCGGCGCCGCCCGCACCACACGGAGGCGGCCACGCGTAGTACGCGAGGCCGCGGCTTTTGCAGGGGAAGGCCTGGAGGACTTCCCTTTCGCAAGCGAGGCCGCGCGGCGCCGGCCGCCCGCACCACACGGAGGCGGCCACGCGTAGTACGCGAGGCCGCGGCTTTTGCAGGGGAAGGCCTGGAGGACTTCCCTTTCGCAAGCGAGGCCGGGCGGCCCGGCGCCGCCCGCACCACACGGAGGCGGCCACGCGTAGTACGCGAGCCGGGCTTTTGCAGGGGAAGGCCTGGAGGACTTCCCTTTCGCAAGCGAGGCCGCGGCGGCGCCGGCGCCGCCCGCACCACACGGAGGCGGCCACGCGGCTACGCAGGCCGCGGCTTTCGAAAGTGAGGCCGCCCCCCCCAACGACCAGAAGACGGCCACGCGTAGTACGCGACGCCGCAGCTTTCACGAGGGAAGGCCTGGAGGACTTCCCTTTCGCAAGCGAGGCCGCCGCCCACCCGCACCACACGGAGGCGGCCACGCGGCCTACGCGGCCGCGGCTTTCGAAAGTGAGGCCGCCCCCCCCCCAACGACCAGAAGACGGCCACGCGTAGTACGCGACGCCGCGGCTTTCACAGGGAAGGCCTGGAGGACTTCCCTCGCGAAAGCTATGCGGCTACCGGCGCCCCCCCACCCGAAAGCGGCCACGTGCCTACTCGAGGCCGCGGCTTTCGCAAGCGAGGCCGCCGCCGCCGCCGCCACCCGGAGGCGGCCACGCGGCCTACGCGACGCCGCGGCTTTCACGAGGGAAGGCCTGGAGGACTTCCCTCGCGAAAGCTAGGCGGCTACCGGCGGCCCCCCCCACCCGAAAGCGGCCACGTGGCCTACTCGAGGCCGCGGCTTTTGCAAGCAAGGCCGCCGCCCCCACCACCCGGAGGCAGCCACGTGGCCTACGCGACGCCGCGGCTTTCACGAGGGAAGGCCTGGAGGCCTTCCCTGGCGAAACCTAGGCCGCTACCCGCTGCCACCCCTATCCCCCCCCAGCTTCCTACCCGCCGCTACCACCGTGCCGTCGCCACCGCCCACCCGAAGTCCCGCCGCTAGCGTCCCGAGTCTTGCCGCCAGGGCTTGGTTGCTTACCTGTGGGGAAAGCAGCAAGCTCCTGGAGGCGAAGGGAAGGCGTGAAGCGCGAAACGAGGCATCTCGGCAACAAACAAACCCTTTGAAAAGACTCTTTGAGAGAAAGATTCTTTTCAAAAGAGGAATGTTAGCCGTTGGCGCCACACTTTTAAACGAAGCCAGCCCGCTCACTGATTGGCTGGACTCCAGCCAAACAGTGGAACGGCAGGCTGCGCTTAGTCCAGACGGGCGGGGGAGCGCGCGACAGGGCCCAGGACCGTACCGGCGTTCCGGAAGTTCCTTACTTCCGGGTTCACCGACGAACCGGATCGTGCGATCCGGTGCGAACCGGTAGGAACCCAGCCCTGATAAAAGCCATTATTATTTATTAGTTTTACACTCCATCTTTTCTCCAGAACATAAGGTGACTCATATGGCAATATTCCTTCTTCATTTTATTCTTGCAATAAATCTAAGAGGCAGGTTGGTTCATAAGAGAATAGCTGACCAAGACCGGGAGTTCTCACAGCTGAAAGCTAATCCTAAATCTCAAATTGCCTTTCTAGATTAACAACTTATATAATAAATATATATTTTAATATGAAGATGGGATGACAATTGTACAATTCCTTTGAAAATAGTGAAGAGGACAAACTCATACCCCTTCTTTTAGTCTGGCACTTGGGCTGAATCATTGCAGTTTTAGAAAAAAACTGTAAATGCAACTGTGTCAAGCCTGCACCGATCTCTTTTTATTTGGATCTTTGGACTGCCACACTTTCTATTATTCTACTATGCATTTTCTATTGTGGGAAAATGGGAAGGGGATTGTACGGAATTAGATGCTATGTAGCCATAACAAAAATCTTTTTAGAAAGCCAGGGTCATCCTTTGTCTTTGCACCTCTGGACCTGACCGGAACTGGATAGGTGGAATTGCCAGCATGGCAGTAGAGGATTGGACCATGTGATGGACTTGTGAGTGTGGGGGCAAGATCTTGAACTTTCAACTGGGTGTGGAAAACCAGGAAGCTTTCAGATTTGGGTTTCCCAGATGTGCCAAACATGGCTCTTAATAAATTGGAACTTTGAGGAATGCTTTGCCTCAGACTCTCATTTAATTTTGGGTGCTATTTGGAACCCTGACAACTGAGCTTTACTTTAGTGCCAGTGATAGGACAGATCTCTTCATTTAGGACGGAACAGACTATATAACCTTTGGAGTGAAATACAGGACTGGCTAGTCTACAGCAAAGGAGAACAAAGAGACTTGTACATCATCTATCAACATTCTTGTCAGCAACCACCTCATTCTGCCTAAGAGTAGGACAAAGCAAATTATCCTGCATGCATTACATTACAAAATATTCTAAAGAGGTAAAGGCAAAGGAAAACCTGTAGCATTTTCTCTGTTAGTCCTTTAGGGGGTGGTGCTCTTCTCCATTTTTAGGCCATTGAACCAGCAGGGTCCAAAAATGTTTCTGGAGTCATATGGCCAACATGATATCACACTGCAGCACAGAGTGTATGGCAAAACACGGAGCATTGTTACCTTCCGCTGAAGTCGTACATATTTATCTACTTGAATTTACTGTACCTGCTTTTGGCAGGAGTTGAGGCAAGTGACAGGAGTTCACTCCATCACACAGTGGTAGCACTTGAACCCCCAGAGCACAGACCTTTGCAGGCATCTTTAAAGCCATTGATCCACTCCACCTTATAATTCTAAAGAGAGAGAGAGAAGATTTGCTGCTCTTCTAAACAACAATCTTAAAGTGAGGCTCCTTATAAACAAATCAAGTGTTCAAGGTGCTCATGATTTACCATGGTGACATGTAAACAAGTCTCTGCTTGGGATATTCTGGCAGTCTTCCTAAGGGCGGTAGCAAGCATGAAACAATTCATTGGATGCCACTGGATGCAAGACTCAGAATGTTGACTACTGTTATGCAACATCTATTATCTTGACTACTTGATTAGTAGACAGAGAGTTCAGCAGCCAGAATCATAAGGCTTTTCCCTGACTAATCAAGAGGTATTCCCTACTGAGATGCTGGAAAGGACATGGAGAGGAAAGAGGTAAAGAAATCTTTCTTCCAGTCCTGCAGGGTCACCGTTTCTCTGTTGCAAACGCTCTCTCTCTCTGTGTGTGTGTGTGTGTGTGTGTGTGTGTGTGCGCGCGCGCACTTCTGAATCAGTTTTTGACTCCTAGTGATTGCCTGGGACAATCCCTGCAGCTTTCTTAGCAAGGTTTTAAAAAATGATTTGCCATTGCCTCCTTCATAGAGCTGAGAGTGAGTGACCGGCCCAAAGTCACCCAGTTGGCTTTGTGCCTAAGGTAGGAATAGAGCTCATAATCTCCCTGATTCTAGCCTGATACCTTAATTGCTATACCAAGCTCTGTTTACACAGGAGAATATAATTCATATAAACAGTCTCCTCCTTAGTTAAAACAGGGAATAAAAGAAAGAAAATGTGTTGATCCTATGAAACAGAAGGTAAATAGCAAACACTTAAAACAATGCAATAGCCATCAAAATACTTATTTGGGATCCCTGGATTATCCAGCATAACAACTACATTATCATACTTAAGCAAAGTCTTGGTTTGTTTTAGCAGATAGAGCAAGGAAACAACTGATAATCATTTACTATTATTCCAGTTATTTTTTTCACAATTATAGTTTAATATTTGGCTTACTGTCTAAAATTGCTGATTTGATATCAGCTAGCAGGCAAATAGCTGTGCTATGAACACTCCAGAAATCATGTATTGTAAGCAGGTGTGTGTGTGGGCACAGGAAAATGTGTTGGAAACATTGTTCCCCAAGGGAAAATTGTTGGTACTGACTATGATAATATTATAATGAAAAACCTGGATTATATACTTACTGCAAACAGTGAAATTAGTTATAGCACAAATGAGTGCTATATGGTGGTTCCTGGATTATTCAAAATACAACAACATTATTATTCTTAACCAGTAGCAAAGTCTTTTCCTAGTTCTATTTACTAGATGAAGCAAGAAGCCTGGAAAATAACTGAACTGCATATATAAGTGGCCTATACATGCCAGAAATGCTTCACAATTATAATTTGATGTTTGGCTTGCTGTCTAAAATTGCTTACACAGTTTTCTGTGTCTCTAGCTATCAAAGCTGCAGTAAATCTCCAAGGTGGCATCTGTATTGTCAGAAGAAAATAAATGTGAAGCACAAGTTGAACATTAAAAGAAAACTGCTAGTGGCATTAATTTTGGAATTGCCTATGTTAACAAGTGTATGTTGCCATTCTTGGCTGACCAGGAGTGTATAGGAATGCCCCATTGTCTTGCAGCCTGTTTTCCTGAGATAACTGGGATGGTTTGTTGAGTTATTTGGATGTTTTTGTTGGGGGGGGGATTCAATAGCCACATTGCTTTACCTATTTAGGAGTGGTACTTAAGATCTTTCATCACAATCATGGACTTTTCCTAAGTAGCATGTAACTTTTCTAATGCAACAGACCACATACAGGTTTGGCACTTTGACAACTGATCAGGATTAAAGAAGGAAATTGTTTTTTCCTGCCTAAAGGACGCAATCAAAAGATTTATGTTAAAGGAAAACCTCTCTTCATCAAACTGTACAATTATAGGCCAGTCTCAAACACGCCATTTCTGAGACTGGTGATCAGATGTGATGGTATGGTAGGAATTTTCTTGGGAGACAGGAGGAATTGCTACAGCCAGAGAAAGGGTCGATAAGAGGGACTTAGTCCATAGCAAGAATATGGATGAGAGGAGAGATCCTTTATATATTTTTTTTGGCATGGCAGAAGGAGTAATGCACTTTTAGATTTGCAAGATTCTGTTAATGTATTGCACAACTAGAGTTAGGTTCTTTGGGTGTGTTTCTTGTCTTGATTACCTCATAAGGCTAACATCAGTTTGACATATGTTTTTCTTTTAGATTATATACTTACCGTATACTCGAGTATAGGCCGAGTTTTTCAGCCCACTTTTGGGCTGAAAAAGCTGCCTCGGCTTATACTCGAGTCAGTGAAAAATTTGCCCAAATGGAGGAGAAAAAGGGGCGCCCCTTTTTCCTCCCTCCATTTCGGGACCCAGTGGAAGTTCTCTGCGCGAGGTGAAATGGCCGGCAGCAGCCTCACTCTCCTGCCGTGGCTTCCGTTTCAGTCGCGCAGAGAACTTCCACTCGCTTCCCGGGCTTGTGTTCTGATGAGGGGGAAAGAGAGGACTTTCCTTACGCCCGCATGAGAGCTGGACGTAAGGACTTTAACCCCATTGATGAGGCGGGCGGCGCGGATTGTAGCAAGGACGGCCGCCGATCGCAGCCTGGCTGCACTGGCGGGACGGGCGGGGCGGGTGGGGATGAGACTCCCCACTCACCAAGATGGTAGGACTCCAAGTCCCATCCCCTCCACCCGTCCCCACCAGCGCAGCCCCTGCCGCATCAGCCGGAATCTAATTTCCCCCTCATCAGAGCTCGGCGCGGATTGTAGCAAGGACGGCCGCCAATCGCAGCCCGATTGCGCCAGGGGGTTCCGCTGGTTGAAAGAAAGTCCTTCTTTGCACCAAGCGCTTTTCCCTCCCACTAATTATAACTAATTATATTAATTAGATAGATCAGTGTTTCTCCACCTTGAAGACTTGAAAATATGTGGACTCAACTCCCAGAATTCTGGGAGTTGAAGTCCACACACTTTCAAGTCTCCAAGGTGGAGAAACACTGAGATAGATGATCCACTGTGTTTATTTTTGGAAAAAAGCGCCTCCTGCTCTGGACTGCCGGGGAACGCGATCGCGTCCTCTCTCTCTCTCTCTTCCCCCACCCCCGGCTGTTCCCACCCGGGAATGTTCTGGGCGGCTAGGCGGAGGGTGCGTGTGCGTGCATGTGTGTCAAGGGTGGGGAGGCTAATAGGGCGAGGTGAGATCCTGGCGGGGACCGCATTTCACCCGCCGAGCTTCCTTTTCCCCCGTCTTTTCCATCCGCTCGCCGACTTCCTTTCTCCCGTGGCTGACAGGTGGGTGGGTTTCCCTCCTCCTCCTCCCTGCTGGACGTGGATCTGTGGCGTGGGGTGGCCGTCCTGTTGCCCGCCGGCGGCAGGGTCGCGGCAAGAGAGGGAGAGGGAGAGAGAGAGAAATGCCGCCGCTCCCGGCTCGCCTCTTTTTCCCGGATCGCCGTGATGCTTTTGAGTTTTCCTTCTGCGGAGGTGGGTGGAAAGAAGAAGAAGTGGGGCCCTTCCCCGCTTCTTCTCGGACTACCTAAGCGTTGGGTGCGCTGTCCCCATCTGGGCAAGTAGTGCTGACTCATCAGGTGTCTGGGACGGGTGGGGCTGAGGAGCGGCTGGGGGTGGGGGGTGTTTCACAGAGCGGCTGGGGTGGGGGGTGTTTACAAAGGGATGAGGTGGACTGAATTACCCCCTTGTATCTGCTGGCTGCAGCCTTCTGTGTGCAGAGTCCATACACTGCTGACTCATCAACATGAGGTCACCCATAAGTATGCTCTGCACACACACAGACACACACACAAAAAAAGGAATGGGGGCTAACTAGGGTTAAGGGGAGGAAAGGAAAAAGGGGGGACCCAAACAGATAATCTGCTGATTCATCATTTGGGGGTAGTCAGACTTGACCTCGGATCCCCTTTCTTTCAGCTGTTTTGTCTATAAGCCCTTGTGACAGTTGCTGACCCTTAGCATTACTGTAGCACTGTGTGTATTTATAGGTAGGGAAGAGTGTGAACATGGTAAAAATGGTTTATGGGGTCATTGGGAATCCTTTGGGGAATGAATGGGAGAGCTGCTGGGATGTCCTTATACTCTGTGCACACCGATGCTGACACTCTTGTTTTGGATGGTAAAATTGTAGGTCCTGAAAATCTTAGCTTTATGGGAACACTCCTTCTGTGCAGTGCATGTTGTCTCTTAGACCAGTGTTTTTCAACCACTGTGCCGTGGCACACTAGTGTGCCGTGACATAGTGAATAGAGAGAGAGAGGATGTGTATAATTAAGGTGACCAGACGTCCCTAGCAGGCCGTGGGCTGGCAGTAACTGCCGCGGCCAGCTCCCCCCTCCCCCCCCGGTCAAAGGTGTCCCTCTTTACCAATCTGAAAATCTGGTCACCTTAATCATGAGGTGAGTGAAGTATTTCATTGAATACACCGGTATTGTGTGATAATAATTGTTATCCAGAGCAATTTTTACAATGGCTACTGTATATTTAATGGGCACAGGCAGGCTGTATATGTTATTCAATGGGCAATGGCAGGCTGTAATTAAGGGACACAGGGCAGGTTGTATATTCAATGGCACAGGCAGGACACTGGTAGAATGTATATTATGAGCCTATGAGTTTTTGAAGGATTTTAACTCTTGTGTTTTAGCTTGGTTGCTGATGAGCTAAGGTTTTGTACTTTTAAAGTTATTGTTGATACCATATTGTTTTTATTGACCCTCTTTTCCACTTACAGAGCTAGTTTACTGTTTTTCTTTGAAATAAATATCAAAAACATTATTGGTATCTATTTTATTTTTGAAATTTACCGGTAGCTGCTGCATTTCCCACCCTAGGCTTATACTCGAGTCAATAACTTTTCCAGTTTTTTTGTGGTAAAATTAGGTCCCTCGGCTATATTCGGATCGACCTATACTCGAGTATATACGGTAGTTCCTCTCCAGTTAGATTTTACAAATGATTTTCATTTGAAAGTGTAGTACTATTTATGTGTACACACACACATATACACTCACACACATATCTATGTAGCCTTTCTCTCTTTATTTCTGGTGTAATTACTATAAAAGCAATTAATTGCTTTATGTCTCTAATTAGAGTTTAATAATTTCTCTGCCTTCAATAATGGTTCTGAAGTGAGTGAATCTTAGTTATTATTCTTGCATAGCTATATCTAAGTTCCTATAAGAGTTAATCAAGGGCTTTAGATAAAACTTAGTAAATGCCTTTCCTAGCTGGTAGGAGAATTTCAGATCTTCTTGTCCTTCTTTCCGTATCAGATAGACATGATGCCCTTCAAGCCTAGCCTGTCCATCCTTAGTGATCCTCCTTTCACTGAGGAAACTTGTAGATTCTCAGCAGCCCAAACTGCTTAAATCCACTGAATTTGTCAGCCGCCTTGTTCATCTCTCCAATCCCAACAGTAGCTTCCTTCTTGTCAGTTTCATCATCCACTTCAACTTCATTTCTTCCCTCTATAAGTGGCTATGTTTAAAATCCTCTGGTATTTTCCCAGGCCAAACCCATGATGTTTAAGCACAGTTTTTATATTTGGGAGATAGGACAGCATAGCAGACTACATGTCTAGTTCATAACTGCATCTTGTACAGGACTGGTGAGCTTTATTTTTTTCTCTTAATGCTCAGAAACATATAGCTGTGTGAGGAGGCTCTGCCAAAGTGCCAAATGATATTTTAGATGCAGCAGTGATATGCAATATGCTAAGGCACTTGGAGTCACTTCCAAGATTTTGCAGGTACCTCTAGGAGCTCATTGTATATACATGGAAGAGATGAAGGGGCCCTAGAATTTATGTGGCAACTTTACTTCACTCTTTAGCAGTAAAGACCACACTGCTTAGGAAGCTTTGCTTGAAGTATCTTTGAAGTAACTTACACTCCTCTAAGGAAAGACTGGCGGGAATGTAGATGTGGTGGGAGGGATAGATGGAGAAAGGCTGTACAACTTGAGAAATATTATCTGGAGCAGTTTGGTCCAGGGAAAAAATCATGAAAGGATGCTTTCAATGCCTTTTAAAGAAGCTTCTAGAAGAGGGAGCATGAGCTGGGGCCTTGATATTTTTTTATGCTGTTCTGTTTACAGATGCCTAATTAGTATCCAAGTAGTTAATGGCAGGATTTATCCAATTAATTATCATACTGAAATGACTCCCAGAGTTCAGTACATCCTTGACCAACACTGTCTGGAAGAGAATATTTGAAACTATTTTCCTCTGCAGTGAATTCTACCTTCGATTTATCAGTGTTTGATATTTTCCATTAAAAACCTAGTCACTCTCATTATTCAGGATGGTCTGATGGAAGTTTAGCAAACTGTCCACTTTAATTAATTGACTGACAAATAAAATAATTGATTGTCAGATAACTGCTAGTTGAAAGAAACAGGTTAGTTTATCACCTTCATTAAAATGCACCAGGTACCCGCAAGATAATCAAGAGGTATGTGAAGGAAATAGAGACAGAAATATATTTTCTTAGTCTGAAGAAAGACTTGAGATCGAAAAAATCAAAAGGTGTTTCATTATTAGATGTTTCAGAGACCTGCTTCTGCTGCTGTGAGGCTAGCAAAGAGAAAAGGAATAGTGCTGATGTCTGGATGGAAGAAGAGGTGAACTATTATCACTAACAGAACGGCAGAAAAGACAGAAAATCATCCAGATGGTTGAAATGAGTGAATACTATACAACTTTTTGTGTTTCCTTCTTGGGCAAACACCAAGACATTTTCCTTCACTTTAGCATGCATGTACTCAAGATAAAAACTACACTATTATTCTTAACCCACAGCAAAATCTTCTCTTAGTACTCAGAGTACTCTATTTAATAGATGAAGCAAAGAGCAAGGAAAATAACTGAACTGCAGATATAAGTGGTAACCTTTTGAAGAGAAGGCCTGAAAGAGGTACAGGAAAACTTCTTTTGGGAATGGATGTACTCTTATCTGGAAATAATATCGTTACTAGCTGGATACCCTGTGCTTCGCTACGAAACTATGTGATTGGGCTTGATTAGAACAGAGTTCTGTTTGCGGGGGGAGGAGTAGAATGTCTAAACTCACAGCCTACAGGCTGGATGAGTCACGTGCTGGCCCCCACCCACTCCTGGTTTAGCGAAGGGGTAGCATCAGACCATGTTAATATAAGGCAACTGGCAGTTGAATGAAGTTTTTTTCAGGTGGGGAGGGGGAGTAGAACATCTAACTCCTTAGCATCAGAGCATGTTGATATACTACTATATAAGAAATACTAATGATTGTATGGTCTTTTCGACAAATCCTTTCTTAGCGAGCACCTAGAAGCCCAGATGGACCTACATGCCAAATTTCAAATTTGTAGGATGTACAGTTCTGGAGATTTCGTGATGAGTGAGTGGTATTTGGCTTTTATATCAAGTTATCAATAACTTTATTCTAACTTTATTTGGAAATATACAGAGTAAATGAGTCAAAAAGTATATATTTACTGAAGTACAATATTTTTTCATAACATGAATCTGGAATAGACCAAGCAAAACAAGGAATATATTTTTTATCCATTCAAGGGATAACATTTCTCTTTTATTCAAGTCAAAGTGTTTCACAAAATGTCTTTTCCAATAAGAATTTTGGAAACTCAGCATGCTATATGGAAAGGAAGACATTGTCTGCTTAAGAGAGGGAAAACATATAATTTAAAATGTGGAAACTTTTGTGCTCTCTGAGCTTGGTTGTTTACCTGCAGACATTTCACTACCTGACTAGGTAACATCAACAGTGCAAAATCATGTTAGATAATGTTACTTAGTCAACAGTGGTGCGTTTTGATTTTTTTGGGAACCTCTTCTGTAGGTGTGGCCTGCTTTGTGGGAGTGGCTTGCTGATCATGTGATGGATGGGAGTGACTTGCCGCCCATGTGACCGGTTGGGAGTGGCTTGCCACCCATGTGACTGGGTGGAGTGGCCAAGACGATGTCACTAAATTCTTTGCCCCAATGGATAAACTACAATAAAATTAAAATAAATACACAAAACAATAAAAGAGCTACTTACAGAAGGAAGATGACTCTCCTTGCCAGTCTTCAGTATCACTGACTCCAATGAATGGGCTGCACAAAGAAGAGACACAGAAATGAACTCTTCCATTGCATTCACTGCATTAGGATGAAACAAGCACACAAAACAATAAAGACAGCTACTTACAAAGGAAAGATTACTGCCTTGCCGGTCTTCTGCACACTACCACCTCATCACCTTGCTCCAATAACCCACACAAAGAAGAGACACAGAAAGGAGGACTTTAATTCCATGCACTGCATTAGGTTGAAATAAGCATACAAAATAATAGAAAAGGAAGGTTACTGTCCTTTTGTGTGTTGAAGTCACCCACTGACCACCTTGCTCCAATGAATGGCCTGCACAAAGAGATATAGAAAGGAAGACTTTAATTGCTTGCACTACTATATTAAGGATGAAACAAGCACACAAAGCAATAAAACAGCTACTTACATAGGAAAGATGACTGTCCTAGAGATCAAAGTCGGTTGCCTCTTTATCCTGTTAAATAATACTAACTGCAGAAGAAATAAAACAATATTGGACTCAATTGTGGTTGTAAGCTAAGTACTATACTACAGGTAAAAGAAGGGACCTCTGTTTTCACCCAACAATGTACAGGTCTCTCCAGGAAGGATGTCCCCCTACAAACAGGAAAGATATAGTCTTTCATCCAAGAAGTTAGATCAAGAATGAATGTCATAGGTAGATTCAGAGAGAAATACAGATTTCTTTTTCTGAAATTTAGTTCTCAGTTCAAAAAAAAAAAAGGAATATATGAATTAGGTTCAGTACTTAGGTCGATCCAAGTAGCTATTCAAGAGTAGTGGTTAGAAGCAATGGTACAGCAAGATATGGATTTAAAACCAGAAATATTTTGTTGGCTATTTGAAAGGGAGTACAATACATATTTAATTTTACACATGTTAGCAGCTGCTGGAATTGTGTTTGCACAACAGTGGAAAAACAGAGATATGAAAATGAATAAATATTAGAATGTGCAGGAATAATAAATTGACAATTAAAATCAAGAAGGCTTTGAATACTTTGTCACGGGATTGTTTTAGCAATTGCTAACTAACAGAAACAGAAATTAGAAATCTAAAAGTATGAAAGAAAACACCAATTACGTAAGGAAAGGTCACTAAAATGTATAGGAAATATTATTAGTACTTGATCATTATTAATGTGTAGATAACTGTGGGACATTACACACCCACAAACTATAACAGTGCCAAAAATAACAATTTCCCCCCAAAAGACTGCAGATGAAACTGTTTTTCCCTAACCCTAAGGACAGGGAAAGACAAAGCCCCTGGAATAAAAACCATCAAGGCATTGTGAGAAATTATAAAGGACAGTGCCAGGAAGTTCACAGAACCGGCAACCACCTCACAATTACCTAAACAACCAGGTATCACACAGAAACACACAAAATCTGGCAAGGTGCCTTGCACCAACCTGGCCTGCCATAGAAAAGCAGCCACTTTGAGACACATAACCATGCACCAACCTGCACATTTAAAAGCAACATATTGCATCACAAATAAACCATTTGCAAAAGAAGTAACATTTCTTGTAATAAACATATTCTTTAAACAATAAATAAATAAAAATTTCTTAAAAATAATTTTAAAAATATATTCTATAAATAATAAAAAAATCCTTAAAAACATTAAATATTCTATACACAATAAATTACAATAAAACTCTTAAAATATTCTATCCACAATACTTTTAAATGTATTGAATTAGAATATTTTTAAATGGTTTATTTTAATTTATCGTTGATAGAATATTTTTTAAAATAGACTAACACAATTTAAAAAAAGATTCCACACACAATAATTCAAAATGAAACCATTAAAAATATTCCATACAAAATAAATTACAATAAAACCATTAAAAATATTCTATAAATAATACATTTAAAAGTATAGAGTATAGAATTTTTTAAATGGTTTATTTTAATTTATTTTTGTTATAATCTTTTTTAAAATAGTCTAAGACAATTAAAAAAGAATCTACACACAATAAATTAAAATAAACTATTTAAAAAATTCTATACACAATACTTTTAAATAAAATGATTTAAAAAAATTCTATAAATAAATAAAATATTCTTTAAAAAAACATTAAAAGGTTAAAAGAAAAAAAACGGGTCAGCAGGCAGAATCAGAACCTCTCCGATGCAATGGATGCAGCAGGGAGCAGGCAGGTGATGAGGCAGCAGGTAAACTGGAGTGAAGGGACATGGGACAACCGGGTAAGATAGCCCCGCTGCCTGGCAGGCTTAGTCAGCGAGGAGAGGCTGGAGATGGGGGAGGTGCGGGGGGTAGCAAGAAACCCCCTTTGGGCCATGCAACATACACCAGCTCGTGGCTTTCACGAGGCAAGGCGTGAAGGTCATCCCTCATGAAACCAGCGAGCTGGTGTAAGTTAGCCTCCCACCGCATCCTCCACCTCCTTTTGGCCAGGCGGCATACGCCAGCTCACAGCTTTCGCAAGGCAAGGCCTGAAGGCCTTCCCTAACGAAAGCCGAGAGCTGGCATAAGTTAGCCTGCCGCTGCTGCCACCGCTGCCGCCACTGCTGCTGCTGCCACCGCTGCCGCCTCTGCTGCCACTGCCACCACTGCCGCCCCCGCCCCACTGCCACTGCATGCCAGCTCGTGGCTTTCGCGAGGCAAGGCCTAAAAGTCTTCCCTTGCGAAAGCTGCGAGCTGTCATAAGCTAGCCTGCTGCTGCTGCCAGCTCGCCACCCCCACTGCCGCTGCCACCCACCTTCTTTTGGCCACATGGTGTATGCTAGATCGTGGCTTTCACAAGGCAAGGCCTGAAGGCCTTCCTTTGCGAAACCCATGAGCTGGCATACGCTAGCCTCCCGCCGCCTCTCCTTGTGCTTATTTGCTTACCTGAGGGAAGCAGCAAGCTGCTGGAAGGTGAAGCAAAACAAATGAAATGAAGGGAGGACCCGCCGCACTTTTAAACAGGTGTTAGAGGCGGGCAGGTCGACTCCAACCCGCTCACTGATTGGCTGGACTCTAGCCAATCATTGAGCGGTGGGCTGGGCTATTTAGTGCAGACGAGCGCGGGGAGCGAGCAAGCTGCGACGGAATTGGCAGGGCAAGCGAGTGGCAGGGACGGACAGGCATTCTGGAACTTATTTCTGGAACTTCTTCTAACCGGTATGGTAGATTTGACAAACCGGTTCTACCGAACCGGTGCGAACCAGTAGGAACCTACCTCTGTTAGTCTGCAAGCAAGTTTATATATATATATATATATATATATATATATATATATATATATGTATGTATGTATGTATGTATGTATGTATGTATGTATGTATGTATGTATGTATGTATTTCTCTGTGTGTGTGTGTGTGTGTGTGTGTGTACGTGTGTGTGTATTCTATCCATCTCTTCAATTGGAACTCTTAATTTGATGTTTTGAAACTTCCTAATATTTTAAAGCATCATGATTGAAAATTAAGAGATAAATATTTGATCAAATAACTTAAAAGTCCACTCTCAGATCAGAGAGATTCAAGTCACTTGGGACTATTTTTTTATCCAATCATATCCATTTGGAGGGAGAACAGAAAGAATTTCCGAGAGTTCACTGTTTCTGATCTCCCACTCTCCAAATTTATTTTTAACATCATGGTTGTATTCTTTATCTGATGGGCATAGTTTTAGCTCATTTTCCCTTTTCTTCTTTTTACTCCTTCTGTTGCCTTCACTTAGTGTTTTTTTCTTTATTTCACATCATGTTACTTAGCCCAAAAGGGAAATTGTGTATATAGATTGATAGATGGATGGACAGATGAACTCAATAATCTTTTGGATTTTTTAAAAAAATGTGCACATTGACTTTTCCTGGGGCCTAAAGCAAATGGAATCTAAGGATTCAGAGTAGAACCTCATAATGCCAATGACTCTCATGGGGAATGCTCCTTCCCCAGTTTTGAAAAAGTAATAATAAGAAGTTCATAGTAGTTCCAGAGGGAGGAGACAACCATTTGAACAATATCCCTCAAAATGGTTCAATATGGATCCCCAAGAGGTGGTGGGGCTATCCAAGATGTTGCTAAATAAATATATGAGGGTCAAAGGGAGGTCAGTAAATATGTGGGGGTCAAAAGCAGGTCAGTGATGACTGGGGATCCAAAGGAGATTAGTAAATATCTGGAGGTCATTAGGTGGTTAATAAACTATGGAAGGTTTATTGGTATCAATTTATCTTTTCCAGTCTTTGTAAAGCTCCATTCCTGTCCTAGTGAGGTGAAACCAGTGTTACCCAGTTTTGGCTGGTCACCCATGAGTGAAAGTGTCCTTGAATTGTCATTAATTGTTCTTGCTATTATTACTCTCAGGGCTAATAGTTCAAGTCATATTTATTTCATTATTTTCATATAATAAATGTTTGGGTTCAAAGAACAATATGAAACTAGACGAAAGGGTTGAGTTGAACTGTTTTGCACCATCCAGACTTCCACAGTTTCTAGATATTGAGATAGAACCTCCATGGCATTGCTTGGTCATCCCAGGGTAGGATTATAAAGCATCTCACTCAGTGCTATTGGATGCTCGCTTGGTAGTTTCCTGTAGACATAAAACAGGTTCCTGTCAGTGTGGATGGGGGGAGAATTCTAGGCCATGGTCTCTGCAGCATCCAACACAGTTTGTCATCAAAACTTGCTGGAACAGACCTTGAAGGAAGAAGGAGAAACAGTGCAACACAACACAATACTGTGCTGCCCATCCTCTTCTGTATATAGGTGTTTTATTTTAATTTATTTCTAAAAATCAGTCTGTTGCAACATTTGTATAGGTTTCAAAGTACATTAAATATCTTACATGTTTATCCAAGACAAAGCATATACTTTATCGAATTGGGCAACTCTTATAAAAAAATGAAGTTTATATTTTTTTCAGAAAGGAACAGTTGTAAGCATTGTAAAAATTCAGAATATGTTAGAGATGTATGATTTTGACTTATAATTGCTCAAAACAACAAAGGACATGACCTAAGAAGATTTTGTTTAATATTTAGGGAATGTTTAAATAAGTATAATATATTATTTATAATGGTCCTACTAAGGATTTTGTCGCACATTACACATTACATCACATGTTCTAAAAATCTTGTGGTTATAAATCAGATAATTATGGCTGCAAATTTTAATCAAGCTTTGGCTAATTAATAAGCTCAAAATGCTAAACCATTTAACTAATTCTTGTGAATCAGATTAAATTAAATTTGATGGACATATTATGACTTAAATACTTGACAACAAGAATACACCTTTTCTATTTCACATCAAAATGCTCTCAGAGTGTTTGCTGCTATGTCAATTCTTTTCTTAAAAACATAACTATATTCATATAGTTTTCAGAAAAACAAATATAGAATAAAGAAAAGTAAGAAAAGTAAGACAAAGCCAAAAATGCAGGAAAAAGAAAGAAAAAATTAAAAAGTAGCTTTCAAGTTTCTTTAGAGATGTTATGAATAAAAATATAAAGTTGTCTGTTGTTCTATAGTTACATAATAGCTTTAATTTTTCTGTAATTATATATATATATATATATATATATATATATATATGTGTGTGTGTGTGTGTGTGTGTGTGTGTGTGTGTGTGTGTGTGTGTGAACACACACACACACACACATTTATAAAATCTTGCTGAAGTTATCACATATCAAAAAAGCTCCATAACATTTCCCCCCAACTGTTTATCCAATAATTTCTAAAGGCAAAACTCTGGTTTCAATTGTACATGAATGTTTAAAATCTTCTGAATTAATGTATGAATTTGAGTTCAATATTTTATGTCTATTTTATATGTTCACTAAGAATGATAAAATGTTCCAAAAATGTTGTTCATATGTCCAGCATAAGTGTGAGTACCATTATACACTCTAGACAATTTATCTGGTGTTATATACCAATCATTCATCAATTTATGGACATTCTCTTTAAGATGATAGCATAATGTAAATTTCAGTCCTTTCAATCACGTTTGCTCCCACTGTTCCATCTGTATGCTCTCAGATTGTTTGTTGGTATATCAGTCCTTAATTGAAAGGATTAATAAATGCAATATAGATACCTCATCTGATCGTGCCATAGTAACACAACCAATTGCTATTAAAAAATAAGTTTCATAAAAATAGAAAAATAAAAAGTTAAATGGAAAAATATGAGAAAGAACATTTAGGAAGTTTTGAGCATATATTTAGGATGAGTACAGCAGTGTTATATAAAACCTTTATAAATGCTACCGTAGTAGTTCTTAATTTATTTTATATATTTGAAACATAATATGCATTGAATTGAATAAAATATACTGAGAGTAAACACTCTTTTAAATTATGAGTTCTTCGACTGAAATAATTATACCAATCTAATATTACCTGTACTTATATGACTTAGCAGGGTAAAATTCATATATCTCCAGTTTAATATATCAATACTTTATAAATTTTATTCTTGATTTTATGAGTCAAATTTAACTGTGGAATTAATGAAGTCTAATATATCATGTACTGTTCTGACCCCCCTCTTCGCTCGTTCACAGACAGTCAGACAGAACTTCAAAGGAAATACCTTTATCAGTCCTGGCTCAAGCTGGCTGCGAGCCCATAAATAAACGTAGATAAAGTCTCTGGCAAAAAGTTACACAGCAAAAGCAAAAACAAAAAGCTCTTACAGCAGACCAGGTTTACAGAAAGCAAATCACTTATCCAAGTGCCTCTTTGAATCAGGTTTACAGAAAGCAAATCACTTATCCAAGTGCCTCTTTGAATCAGGTTTACAGAAAGCAAATCACTTATCCAAGTGCCTCTTTGAATCTCGAAACTGAACTCACGAACAAACAAACGATGAACCACGAACGACGAATGACATTGACTTCTGCAACTAAGGCGTGGCACCATCCGTCTTTTATCTGCAGAAGACGACCCTAACGAGCAACAGCTGCTCATTATTCCTGCATCCCGACGCAACTCACAGCAAGCTTCTGCTGAGTCACAACAATGTACTATGTACAATGTAGAGTGTAATTCAAATGTGATGAAGCTCTACCTGTATTTCTCAAAAACGAAAACAATTTTTTGTTTAGCCAGTGAGGCAGTGGTGGGATTCAGCCAGTTTGCACCACTTTGGGAGAACCGGTTGTTAACTTTGTGAGCAGTTTGGTGAACTGGTTGTTGGAAGAAATCATCTAGGGCAGAGAAACGGTTGTTAAATTATTTGAATCCCACCACTGCAGTGAGGGGTATATATTGCTGTGAATATTGCTGTGGTATATAAAGTTAATTTTTCCAAATGTCACTTATTGTTTAATTTTAGTCTCTCAGTCCCATATGGATGACTAGGTTTTGTGCTGTATTTATTATTTCTCCATGACATATTTAAATAATAATTTGTAAATGGTTTCTAATAAATTATCTTGATGCTGAATAACTATTTCAAATTCTGTCATCTTCTCCAGGTTTCCTTCTTTAAGAATGCCTTTTATTTTTCCAATTATTTGCAAATGGTTTAACTGTGGTAGATTTTTTTCCTTCATTAAGCAATTCTTGTGTTGTTAGTATTTCTTGAGTCCAGTTATTATATATGTTGGCATATATAATCAGATCCTTCTTACTGTAATTCTCTTTGAAGTGAAAAACATTTGAAAGTGAAATCTTTGGACTTATCCTTGCTTTTAAGTATTTCCAAATTTTTAATATTTTTTTCTTATAATATTTTTTATGTTTCTTTATGCCATAAATATCTGCGATATTAGCTTAGCCTCCTCCTTTTACAGCTGATACTATGCCATTAGGAAATTATAATCATTGTTATTCCTGAAGACAATTTGCTATATAAAATAATCTGAGGCTGAGAAAAGCTAGCCCACCTCTCTCATTTATATCTGCTTGCAAATAGTGTTGCAAAATGTTGAATCTTACTCTTTTTTCTCATTCTGGATAAATCTATTATTTTTTGTTTGATAATCCCGCAATCTGGGATTTGAATTGGTGCCATTTAAAATAAGAAGTTTATACTAGGTAATAGATACATTTTGTTGTCACTATTAATCCTATCCAGGAAAAGTTTTAAGCTTTTCCATCTTTCAAGGTCTTATATTTTTTTCTTTCCATAATTTGTTGTAATTGTTTTGAAATGTGCCTATTGCATCCTGTCAAATAAAGTTCTAAACATTTTACTGGATCTTTTATTAGTTCACAACCAGTATTTTTTTTAAACAAAACTTCCTTCATCAAAAGTTGTGTCGTATTATTGTCTTTGTTGTTTTTTTTAAAATATTGATCTTATATTTGGAAAACCAATCAAAATCTTTCATTAAATTTCACCAACTGTTGTATCAGGCTTTGTGGTACCTCATAATGATTAATACTACATCATATGTATAATTTCATTTTATATTCTTCACCTTGAATTATGATGCTGATCATCAGTTTATCTTTCCAGATCTTGTTGCCAAGATTTATGAGTTGGCTCATCTTAAATTAAAGTTTTAATGTATTTTCTTAATTAAAGATTTGAGGACACAAAAAATATTGGAGTGGAAGTTGACCCATATTCATAAGACAAACTTAATACTTCTGATAGAGATTTTAGTAGCTTGCATCAATTCATACCTGATGGAACCTTTAAACCCATGAGGCCATTATAGAAGGAATTTTAATTGCATAAAATTACAAAATGTAAGCATATCTTGATTTCACAGCTTCTAAAATTCCATAATTATTTGCAGTGTCTTGGATAAATTCGAACTGATTCTAAATTCCTAAATTATTTTTTTAAAAAATAAGCTATTGAAACTTCATTATAACTATCAATACTGTATAAAGAAGTGAACATACTTTTGTATTATGTGCAAAAAACTAGAATGTATCTACTATATATGATAAATTACCGATTCAGTAAACATGGAGGCAAGGAGAACAACAAAAGATTTTTCAATGTGGAGAATATATCAGATTTATAACTTTGGATCACTCCTTGCTTTCTCTTTGTGAGCTGGATCTCTACCAATATTCTCTAGAAATATTGAAGAAATATGTTAATCTATGTGGTTAGTGTTTGTCTGTTTAAAAATTAAAGGAAATTATTTTTATACAGTACATAGATTTCATTTTTGTTGACTTTCTCTCCTTTTTTGAATCTTAAGTATTAAAAGTAATTACTTTATTTATAAAATGAGGACATAAAGGCAAGAAATATTGTCTCTCTGAAAGGCCAATTTTTCAACATTTCCCCTGCAAATACAAGAAAAGGCAAGACATTGGTCAACTGTTCCAAAAAATTTCACTCATGAAAAATAATTCTAGTGGAAACCAGTTTATGTTATATTGCTATTTCTATAACTCATGCTACCTGCCTTTCAGCATAGTATCTGTTAGGACTACAATACATGATTCCAAATGGCATTCCTAAGTTACTGTTACAATTGCACTTCCATTTCTCCTAAACAATAAGTGATATATGTGTTATTCCAATACTTGTGATCTAGGACCTTGTTGTGACTGCTGCTGTTTAAAGTCAAGAGATAAATGAACTGCTAAAAGGATTTGTATTGTGGAATGTGTTTGTGTGCATGTTTAAGCTGTTCATTCTTCATCAATTCTTCAGTAAATCCCCAAAATAGCCTGAGTTTTCTTAAAGGCAGCAAAGACAGTGGGATTCCTGCATCAAATCACACCATATTTTATTCATCTTTTTTCCCCTCTCCCGTATAACATGCAAACGTTTCTCAATATCCTGCTGGATAAAGAGGCCTTATGCGATACATCCATACCTGCTGTTTTGTAATGTGTTTTATGTTTATCCTGGTAAATGTTTGACAAATGCCTACAAATGTCTGTTTTGTTTTATAAATTTATGACTGATGTGTGCACTGAAGCATCTTGCAAAGGTTATTTGCTTATCGACTTACCCCCCCCACATCTGCCACTTCATGCTCCTTTATTTCTCATTGGCCCCTTTAACGATGTAATATTTTCTCCATTTATTGCGACCACTGAAAGTAGCAATACTCTAAATGAGAGTATGTAGGGAAACCCAATATATTGAATGATTTTTAAGTATTATATTTCACCTGTTGCATTTTGCTTCCTGGAATTTAAAAGATGGATCCATTTGTTCATTTCAGGCACTGAACATGTTGAGGTAATGGCTTGTAAGTATGCATTTGTAGCTTTGCAAACTCATTAAAAAATACAGAGGAACATTGAAATGATGCAGAAAAAAATGCAACGCATCAGTGTGGATATAAAACTGGATACAAGAACAAGCATGTTCATGTCTGTGGAAATTCTCAACCATCCAGGTCATAGTTGTTTCAAATGTGTTTTTTTCTTCAAAAAGCAAAATTGGACTGGTTTTTTTTCCCAAGACACCACCTATTTCTAGTCAACACAGCCCTTTCAGCAATTCCAAGAAGCTTCCACAACCAATTGCACCCTAATTCACCTGACCCTGAGGTCATATATAAACCCCCAAATAGCCCCAACAGCTTTCAGATAGAGTGCTAACAACCAGATTACTGCAAAGAAATACAAGCCATCCATCCCCCCCCACCCTATCAGAACCTATCCCTCCATCCCCTTACACTCAAGCCTCAACTGTCAGTACTTATCCTTTCATCACTCTTGCCATCAGAACTGATGAAGCTTCTTGGATGAGAAGCAAAACATTGTTGCCTTCTTTTCTCAAGGGGAAAAAAAGAAACAGTCCAGTTGTCTTTTGAAGAAAAAAAAAGTACCTTTGAGACAAACATGTTCATACTTACTGTTAATTCCGTTTCTATCTCTATTGACTGTATCATGAGAAGTTGGGCACAAAGTTATAGAGATAAGCCATGATAAGTAAGTACAGGAATGTAATGACATGGCTTTGTCTGGAATGTACCATTTGCTTCCTAGGAAAGAAATGGAGGATGCCCCAAAGTCAAACTTATAATGTCTCTGTTGTTCCTAGTTTCTTTTCTTTTATGTACAGCCTCTGCAGAAGGCTGGAGGAAAGATATCATTCCTTACTAAGCATGCTAAATCTCCAGTCCTCCTTAGAACAATACTGCTCTTTATTTTATCAAAATAAAATAAAACCAAACAAGGGAACTCCCTTTCCAGACTATTGCAAAGTCTACTGAGACATTGACTGTAGATGACATTCTTTGGCTCCTTGATTTGCTGTCTCATATTTCACTCATGCTTAATATGTTCAGTAATCATCTGTACAGCTTTAATGGGAAATATACTACTGTTAGAGGAGTGCCTTTATTTCACTTACAGAATCTAAAGAATAAACCAATGGAAAAATGATCACTAATTGGACATTAAAAATGCCAGCAGGCAGAAAGTCGCAAAGAAGCATTTGATGCACCAGAGCTCTCTGAAATAAACATTAAGAGTACCACAGCCCAAATAAAACAAAACCAGAACAAAATAGGGAACTAGATAGACAAATGAAGTTATCAAATTGGATATAATTAGCTAAAATGACATCATGTAATTTGATCTCAATAGATCAAATCTCCACCTCCCCATGAAAGGTTATAGTGTTCCCTTTAAGATACTTGTGTATAATATTCGTCTTGCTCTAACTATTCAAAGTGATGTCAAAGGAACCCATTGTGCATTTATTTTCAAAGGATATGGCATAACACCCACCCACCCCCCGAACAGAATCTTTAGAAAGGCACATAGTTTACCAAGCCTTCTTTGCTTTGTGTCCTAAAATGTTTCCTGGCGCAGAAATTGCACACCCAAGAGGCATGTATATTTATGCCACTAATATCCCACTTTTTGTGTGAGATCTTATGATTGCATATGTACATGGTCTTCCCTAGTTTTATTCCCTAGAAAAATAACTTTGTGTGGCAAGTTGGGTGAAAGAACAATAACTATCTTGGAGGGTTGCTCATTGATCTTTGACCTTGAGTGGGAAACTGACCTTGGGATTTCCTTGTTCCAAATGCAGCACCTCGACCACTATTTTACTTTGGCCTTCATAGCTTCATAAATATGTACATCAACAAGTGTATTTTAACAAACTGTGTACAATTTATTTGAGAAAATTGGATTTGAAAAATATCATAAAATTAAAATGGAAACATATACCGGTAATCTTAAAAAAAACAATCTTCTAAGTGCATGTCATATATATACCAGTGGTGGTATTCAGCAGGTACTGACCAGTTCTGGAGAACTGGTAGCAGAAATTTTTATTAGTTCAGAGAACCGGTAAATACCACCTCTGACTGGCCCTGCCCCCATCTATTCTCTGTCTTCTGAGTCCCAACTGATCGGGAGAAAATGGAGATTTTACAGTATCCTTCCCTGCTACACGCACAAAGCCATGCCCACAAAGCAACATCCACAGAACTGGTAGTAAAAAACTTTGAATCCCACCACTGATATATACCATACCATAAGGAGGTTTTCCCCAAATTCTGCTGTTTTTTAGAAGAGCTATAAGGAGCTGGCTGTTCACTCAGGCCTTTGGCAAGAGAGACTGAGACCATTTGCTTCATCATACTTGCCATCATTTATCTTTTATTGATTTTATTGTAATTTATTTGATTGTTGTGAGCCAGCCAGAGTCGACAAATGTCAGGTGCCATGCAAGTGTAACAAACTATTATTTATTGTAATATTATTTGAGATACATGGGATCTAGTATACTTTATGTTATTTATTGTCACTAAGGGTATGGATTAGATGGAATCTTTTCTTAACCTGGTTGGATCTTATTGATTTGCCTTATTTTTGTTTTTTTTTCCATGCATTGAATACTCATAATAATTTTTTGCATAGCTTGAAACTTTCAGCCACTTACATAGAAGAAACCTTGCCTTTTGGTGTGAGGTATTTAGATGACCACTTTACTTTACTTACTTTTCTGAAGTAAGGAGTTCTGACTTATGCCACAAGCAATTTTTTTCTTTTCTTAAGGTCTGCTGGTTTTGCTATAACAGCCTGACACAGCTCTTTCTCATGATTACCTAACTTTGATAGCCAGTATCTAGGAATCATTCTTCTGAAGCCCAAATATTTTTCTGTCAAGATGTTTTGGTTGATAAGTGATTCTCCGACATGCATGTGTTTTGGATGGACTTATAACAATGGCACTTAACAAAACATTTCATGGGCATGCAATGTTTTAGATCCATCTCATTTATTAAGGTTTTGTCTGGAGATATTTTATTACAGACAGTGCATCTCATCATGAAATATATAAACACTGCATCTATTACACTATATGTTTGACAATTGTTAAGATATGCATTGTGTGCTTCTCTACAAATGTATTATACATTTTTCATACATAATATTGATAATATTCGCTCAAGTCTTAAGGGTTTCTAAACAGCTGGCTACCTTAGCAATTCAAAATTAGCCAGGTATTCTCATCTGGCCTTCAGGGCATATATGGGAGGCAGTGGTGGGGTATGACCAGTACACCCCGGTACAGGCATACTGGTGCCTGCTGGGAGCACCAGGTACCATTCCGGTACGGCGTTCTGGATGGCCCATCCACCTCCCTGCTCTCCTTACCACTATTTGAGCCAGTTGGGGCTTTAGTGCACACGCATGGAGCATACGGTGCCTGTGTGACACTCTGCTGAGCAGCTGGACCATCGGGTTGGTAAGTATGCATGTGTGCACTGCACATGTGCTGCACATGCTCACATGGTGGACACCAGGCCCCGTTACAGTGTACTGATTGCAATGGGATCCAGAACCCACCACTGATGGTAGGTCTTTATCTACATTGTTGCTGCTTGCAACAGAACCACAATAGGTGGAGATATTCAACAGGAATTTTGCCTAGAACATGATTTAGCAGTCATTACCACCCCAGTTCATGCAATAAAAAGTCTGCTTGTCCTTTAATTAATTCCCTTTGAAAAAGTCAGTGGTTGTGCTTCCTATGCACATTCCTTTATTTGTAGATCAATGCTGCAACACAAACAACATTTTCCTTCTTTCGTATTCTTCTTTGTTCACAACTTGATAATCTGGAATAATAAAGAACCTAGATATCATATTGGAGATATCATATTAAAAATGATTTCTATGATAATTAAAGGCTTGGGAAGGAACAATGTATCCCTTGCTTCTCTGGAGACTGACTGCCTTGTGATGGAATACACAGCACGATCATCTCAGTTCACCTCATCTTATACCCACTGATTTTTACACTTAAAAATTCAGAGTGGATGATCAAGCACAAAGTCATCTTTCATTAAGATGGGGCTAGTAAGGGATAATTTTTGGGACACATTTGCAAGCATTCATATTCCTGGAAAGTCAAGAACAGATGTGGAACAGGAATTTCTCACTTTAAAACATGGTGTTCCATCCACAGTGAACTTGACAAATTACTTGACAGTACATTCATTATCTGGTCAGAAGAAAGTTCAGAGAGGCTTTTTCTCAGGTAAGTGAAAATAAAAATGGAAGTAGAACTTGCAATTGTCTATGGGAAGGTTTTTTTAAAAATCACTTAAACAGTATTAAAACTAATGCCTTATGAGTCACAAAAACGCTTCAATTTAGCAGAATCAAGCTCTGCCTGTAATGATGCCTATATAACAAATACTGTATATAGAGCCAGGCTGGTCTAGTGGTTAAGGCACCAGGTTAGAAACAGGGAGTCTACGAGTTCTAGTCCCACCCTAGACATGAGAGCTGCTTGTCACTCTCTCACCACCCAACTTGTGAGGTACATGGCCATTGTTGTGGAGAAAAGAGGAAAAGGAAGGAGTATGTTTGCCATCTTGGGTTATTTATAAAAATAGTAAAAGTGGGAGATATTTAAAATAAAAAAATACAAATTATATAGCAGTTTGATCTGCACATATTAGAGTAAATTAAAATATCAAATTATTAATAATGCATCTGACAACCTGCACACCTTAGTTCAGATACCAACTCAGCCTTAGTTTCTCTATCAAGCAAGAGGCACACAGTCACTCTTTGGGGATAACCCTTGTGTTCTGAAGATGCCACCTATACTTTTTAAGGTACTAACTCAACTCTGGTCTACTGAATTAACCCAATGGCTTGGATTTACCCAAGACCTGAACTACAAACTAATCACACCAGCTTGTTTTGACACTGAACCACAAAGTAGCCAACGACCTGTTAGTTTTGTGGGTTTTACTAGAGGGAGAAAAAGAAGAGGAAGAAATGAGCACAGCACCAATGCCTGCAGATGGGTCTTCCTTAATATCAGAATTTCTTCCTTCTCTGCTTCACCATCACCAATTCTATAGTAAGAGTCTCTGAAGGAGGAATATATCAACTGAAGATCTTCCCATTGCCACCCACCCATTATTTCCAACTGTTCTACGGGAAGAAGCAGTTTTCAGCTATATTCCTTCTATTGCACATCGGGAAGGGTTAATTCTGAAAAGGAAGATACAAATGATTGCGATGAATTAATAAACCAAAAGTACAGTCCCTCAGGTCAAAGAAAGAAGCCCAGGCTTTCTTTATTAGCATAATTAGATGTGTATTTGCAGAATATGCAAGCCTAAATGTGATTCTAATTTGTCGTTTATGTATTTATTTACCCGCAAAACGTATATGACTGCCCAGCTTGAATATATAAATGTGGGAAGCTAACAAACCAGTTCACAAGAAAAGCAGTACTTAAAAAAAAAAACCTGCCAAAGAGAACAGAAGACATAGTTAAAAATAAATTCTGTATATAATGCAAAACTAGCTGATGTGATCTACATTTCTTTGTGTTTAGGGTACAGAGTTATGACAGGAAGCAAACAATACTACATACTACAAATGAATTATTCATTTCAGGCTTTTCCAGATTTTTTGGGGGGGGGAGGGAAAAAGGAACAGAAGCAGGCAGCTGAACTTTGCTGATCTCCAAAAGCCAAGTGAGATCTGGGATTCCCAACAATGCTCTCAATGAAAAACTCCTGCTTTATTTCTGCCACCAGAAAACTCCCAAGGCCTGGTCCACCAAGCTACGAGGAAGCCTCACCTTTCTACCCCAGTCAAATCAGAATAGAGCTGGAAGGGACCTTTGAGGTCTTCTAGTTGTCCCCTGTTCAAGCAGGACATCCTATACCCGTGATGGTGAACCTATGTAGAGCCCCCTCTGTGGGCACGTGAACTGTCACCCCAACTCAGCTTCACCGTGCATGCGCACATGCCTCCCATCAGCCAGCTGCTTTTCAGGTTTCTGCCACGCATATGTAGGGGGAATGCAGTGCGGGGGCGGGGGGAATGCAGGCGGTCGTGCACACATGCACAGGGACAGGGCGCATGCGCAGAGGGGTCATGCATGCATGCGCAGATGGATGGGACACATGGGGAGGGGGGGCGTGCATTAGCCATTAAAAGGTTACCATTGTAGGAAGTTTTCACCCAGCCCTCTCCCAGAAAAATGAAATATCCTAGGAAATATTGAAAAGGCAGAATATTATATTTCCCTGGATGTGAAAAGGAAGAAACATGTTTTAAAATGAGAATAGCTCCCTGTAGCTTCCTGCCTCCACCCACTTTGTCAATGGGCCATTAAGAAGGCCAAGCCAGTCCCTTTACATAATAAAGAGTTCTCCCTTCAGCTCCAGGGGGATGGGATTAAGGCATGATAATATTGGCCCTTTAACCAACTCACCACATGGCATCTGAGAACTCAACCAAACCTGGATTCAAAACGCAGCCTAGAGAGTTGGCCCTGCATGGCCCCATGGGAGTTTGAATCAGAATACAAGATCAAGATCAAAGGCCAGAGAGGGCATAAAACCAGGGACTCAGCATCTCAGCCCTCCCTTCTCTTTTCTCCACCAACATTGAAGCATGTGATCACCTTTTCTGTTCAAGGCTCAAGCCATGTGGTCCTGTCGACAAATAAACCATCTTTCCAAGCAGCCTCCATGTCTTTTCCCCCACTTGGAGCCGAACCCAGAGGGACACTTCTTCCAACACCATCTCAGTCAATCTCTTCTTTAAAAACCTCCAGGGATGAAGCACCCACAATGTCTGCAGGCAAACTGTTCCCCTGGTTAATTGTCCTCACTGTTAGGAAGCTTCTCCTCAATTCCAGGTTGCTTCTCTGATTAGTTTCCATCCATTGTTTCTTGTCTTGCTTTCTGGTGCTTTGGAAAATAAATTGACCCCCTCCTCTTTGTGGCAGCTTCTCAAATACTGGGATATTGCTGTCAAGTCCCCCCCTAGTCCTTGTTTTCTCCTGGATGGACATCAATGCAATGTCTTGTCCATTCTCCTGGGCAACAGGAATAATTCACAGGCACGTGAGCCCAATGATGGAGGGGGGGCGCAAAGCCCTTTCACCCCAACGGTGTCCGGTCTGCGCCCTGTAGAACCACCGGCTTCCGGCAGGCGTCGCTTTTCCAAGGAATCGGCGCAACGTGTGGGCGAGAGACAATATAGCCGCCAGGGGTGGTTGGGGGTGGTTCCTCCCCCTCCTCACCACAGTAGGATAGTATATGGTAATATGAGGGCGGGGTTAAGCCCGGCCTCCTTTTTCTTATGGGAAGCGCGCTGGCTGATCCGAAGTGCTGGGCTTCGGCTTGTCCGTTTCTGGAGCTGGTGCTTCAAGGGACCCACAAAATGTGACTCACCGCCTGGTTGGTCTCACTGGCGGTGCACGGATTGTGACTCTTTTCTCTGGGTTTTGCCTTCCCAGCTGCGCCGGCAATCTTTTCTGCGGGCGGGACATGTTCTGAGGCTGTAAGTGGATTTTCGTTTATTTACTCGCTGGGTCCTGAATCCTTCTGACTTTCCAAACTTGGTCGTTTCCGTCTGCTTACCTGGGTCTTTCCGATCCTATTAGGGAAATACTTTGGGGAGGGGAAGCGTGGGCGGGGGAGGGTCGATTTCCCGTGTTATAAATAGAGCTTGAGTTTGAGAAAGAATCGACGCCCTCCCTCTCTCCAAAGCCGCGTTCTCCGGAGTTGTGGAACTACAAGTCCCATTGTCTTCGGCCGTCCTGCCGAAGACTGTCAATCTTGAATCGTAAAACATACTTATTTCGAAAGAAGGGGTTCCCCAAAACGTGGGGGGGGGGATAGGTGATAGAATCGGAATTGCCTTCGTTGACTTTAACCAACTTGGCAGCTCCGTGCCCAGCCGCCGCTGACGTTAACTTTCCAGGAGTTAGAAAGGCAAGGAGAAAAATCATCTTAATTCGGCAGTTGAATAACTTCCTGTTTGTAGGTAAAAAGAAAAAAAAACAAAAACAAAGCAAAACCTCTCCGGAGGACGAGTGTGTGTTTGTGTGTGTGTGTGTTGACCTGACAGCTGTTTTAATCGCGGTGTTTCAAAACCTGCCTTTGTTTTAAAGGATTCGCAGCTAGGCTTTTTTGTTGCCAATGCCTCAAAAATGGTTTAGAACGGCGTGCCTTGAAATGAACGCAGGCGAATGTGGGTCTCGTTTCGAGTGCTGTCGGTGGAACGGATCGGATTTTCACTATGCCATAGGCGGAATTTTTCCTCACGGAATAACAATAAGGATCAGAGGAGAAGGTTGTGAAAGGAACATCCCAACTGCTGACAAGCCAGTGTGGGGTGTTGAATTCACAGGAGGGAGGTTTGGGGAAGAGATGCCCGCACCTGATATTGCCTGTAACTTTAGCCTCAGTGTATTCTCCATAGAGTAGCTCCCTTTGTTTAAATAAAGATGGGGGGAGGGGGCTAGTTGTTTAGTAAGGATATTACAGAGCTGGTCTTCTCCACCTCGTTAATTTGAATATTGCAAGTATAGAAACATGCCCTGAATCCATGCTGTGGATTCCATGGCTCTGCTATATTTTTCTTTCTTTTGCTCTGTGCCAAATGTAGCATCCAAGGACCATCCTAACCGCGCAAGTGTCTGTAACGTGCTAGGAAGGGAGGGGATTCCTTTGTCAGCTTCCTCTCCTCTTTGTGCCATTGGTGGAACATTGCTAAGATAGCAGCACTAAGTCCTTGGACGGGTCCCGTCCCAATCACTCCCCCCCTCCAAAAAAGGGGGTGGTGGTAGAAGCGGGGGGGGGGGGGCACCTACCAAATCCTGTATTTCTATATCTGGGGAGGCGGGGCTGCTTCTTCCCTTGGGGGTTTGAGATTCTGCTCTGCTCTCCTGGTTCCCCCCCCCCCTTGTCTGTAGATGCTTGGAGGCTCCATTGTCTTTATGGGTGCTATCTTTGAATTTTCTAGTGCAAAGTTTCAGGTGAGGAAGACCTCCTTAAAGGTCAAAACCATCCTTGCCAAGAAGAGAAGCGGGTGTGGTCCTTGGCAGAAGGGGTTGACTTGTCTTGCAGTGGACACACACGTCCTCTGGCTGATCTAATAATCTTCCTTTGTGCCAGTTTCCCCCCACCCCCATGGTTAATTCTCTTTGTTGGTGGAAGGGAAGGGAATAAACGCTCAAGTCAGTCTGAGAGCAATGGAGTTATATAGCCTATAAGCGGAAAGCCTCACAGCGGATGACAGAAAACGGAGGGGAGGGGGCGGGGTTGGAGCAGCGTTCTCCTTTAATAAGAGTATGAGCTGGGAGGCTGTACTGGTTTTACCTATACTGTTCCTTCACAGATTCAGATTTCTTTTCCATCACACATGGGGTACCAATATCATTCTACCTTGCAAGGAAAATGGAATGAGTCCTCATCAGCTCTTTGGACTACACCTTCAATAATTTCTAGCCAAGTAATCTAAAAGGAGATTAGGTTTGGGAATACTATTGTAAGGTGATCTATTGGGGTGGAGGCTTATTCCTTTTTTTTTTCTGTGAAAAATTGCATCCTCTTTGGGACAATTTATTATGGATGGTGACTGCTGCTGATAGAGGGTAAAGAAATAAATACCCCCCCCCCCCCAGTTAAGCTTGATTCCTGATGTGGCAGGCAAGTCTGATCTTTTGCTTTCTATTTTTCTTGGCAATTCACCCTCTTCTTCCCTGCAGCCTGCTGGAGGAGGTTGGGTACATATTTGCCAAAAAATACTCTACACTTGCAGAGTACTCATCTCATCCATTGCTCAGTTAGGATTCTACATTTTTTCCTGCTATTTTCCTGCACTTTGTTTACCCAACCTCTTGGTTTATTGCTGCTATCAAATTATACTGTAGCATACAAGCGTTTTTAAGACTGTATTCCCTACCTGGGCTTGCTATAAAGAGTTTGAAAGGTATTCCATCCTTTTGAAACATTAATTCTGTCACTAAACAAGTTGGTTTATGTGATAGATGGAAATAAGGCAGATTATTAATGCAAGCTTGCCAACCCTCAAAATCTGGCTGACTTTCTAAAAGAAATATAAGAAATAACTTACAAAAACTAAGGAACAAGTATAAGGTCCAGTATACTGTAAGTGCTGCAAGAAAGGAGCTGACTTTGAATATCTGTGAGAACAAACTAGACCTGCTGACAGATATCAAAATATTTGATAGCAGGCTGCAAGCATTACGTTAAAAGTCGTCATATAGCTTGGAGGTAAACAACTTGGTGTCCTTCTGAACATTTGATCAACTCCCACGATTCCTTGATATTGGTATCTCCAGCTTGGCAAGTGAGTTGATGTCAAAAGGATCTAGAACATATTTGTATTCCTTTTATCAAATTTCTACCCAACCTTTCTGTTTTTTCAATAGTCAATTGGGCTTAAGTCAATTAAAAATAAACAAAATAAACAAAAAGTACAAGGAAACAGAATTAAATTTTACATTGGAATAAATTTAAAAGTTGGCAGAGGATAAGAGTTTGCCATCTTCCTAAATCTTTGGAGAGGGGAGGGGGTCAAATGCATCTCCCTTGGGGAGAGTGTTCCATAGCCTGGGAACTTCGCAAGAGGTGACATTTTCCGATCTACTAGATGGTAGAACATCTTACAACAGAGAGATCTTCTCTAGGGACTTTTCTGATGCTCTGAGAAGTGAGGTAGATTTATAGTGGCAGATAAGATTCTAAGCCAAATAAACGATTGAAGCCTGGGAAGCATCTCCCTTGTCAGTCAACAAGAGTGCTGATTTACCACCAGCTTATCGGGTACGTACAAAAGCTGATGACCTGGCAGCACAAGGAAACAACAGCCAATCACAATCCACCAATAGGAAGGCATCACATCAATACAACATATAAAATAGCCCAAAGCACACATTCCGGTAGAGAGAACTTAACTGAGGATGGGCTCCAGCATGAATTGAAATAGTGGTGAGATTCAATTTTTTTTACCATCGGTTCTGTGGGTGTGGATAGGTGAACATGGCGTGGCTTGGTGGGCGTGACTTGATGGGTGTGGCAGGGGAAGGGTACTGTAAAAATCCCCATTTCCTCCCAATCAGCTGGGACTTGGGAGGCAGATAATAGATGGAGGTGGGACCAGTCAGAGGTGGTATTTACTGGTTTCTGAACTACTCAAATTTCCACTACCAGTTTTCCAGAACTGGTCAGAACCTGCTGAATACCATCTCTGGTCTGAAAACTCTGGTTGCAGTGACTGATCCAGACTGGATCTTGTAACATTATCCTGGGGCACATATATTTGTCTTCATTTGTGACTGATAAATTTCCTGTCTACTCTTGCATTGATTATGTTCCATCAAGTCATAGTCCACTCTAAGCGACCACTTAGATAATTTTCTCCATGATGATTCAATGTCTCCAGGGCTACTTATTTTTATTTATCCAGACACTATAAACAAATGCAGGCATACAATTTTTACTGTTCACTTTCTGAACCAAGACCCTATCCTCCTCTCATATATAGCCATGCATGTCTATGCAGTTCAGACTCTGGAAGGCCAGAGTAACTCAGAAGAACTGAGATAGGAGAAACTAGATCTTTCCCAAGGCTCCAAAGTATTACAATTCCCATTCAGTTCACATGGAAACTATCTGCTTTTGGGGAAATCAACTTTTGTTATGAGAATAGACTGACTTTCAGGACAACTTGTGACTTTTAGAAATCTTCCCTTATTTTTCTATGTGCTGCAAAAGATAACATCTATCAGGCCAATTTCTTTGCTTTATGGCATCCTTTGAGTGGGTTTCATGCACTCAATTTTTTGTAATACATTGATTTATTCATAAAGGTAAAGGTTCCCTTGCACATCCATGCTAGTCATTTCCGGCTCTAGGGGGCAGTGCTCATCTCCATTTCTAAGCTGAAGAGCCAGTGCTGTCCAAAGATGTCTCTGTGGTCATGTGGCTGGTGTGACTAAACACCAAAGGTGCACAGAATGCTGTTACCTTCCCACCAAGGTGGTCCCTATTTTTCTACTTGCATTTTTACATGCTTTCGAACTGCTGGGTTGGCAGAAGCTGGGACAAGTAATGGGAGCTCACTCCGTTATGCAACACTAGGGATTCGAACCACTGAACTGCCGACCTTCTGATCGACAAGCTAAGCATCTTATACATTCACACAACATATGGCATATAAGAAGCAAGTCACTCTAAGTCATGTGTGGAGTATATGATAACTTCTTAGCAATCCTGGTAATATGTTCTCAAAGTAATGTATCACCATTTTTAAAATTGTATTGAAGTGTTGCTTCCTTCCTGACTTTTAAAGCTGAAAAAAAGCTCCCAGAATGCTTTCCATATATCAAAATAAACATCAGTTACCATGATAATGGTGTAGGTTTTCATATCTGTCGGGCGATCTGTTGCACTTTGGGGTTTAGACAGCAGATGTCTAGACAATAGATTTCCTGACAATTTGCTAACAACTGTGGCTGGCATCAGGACATCTGGCTATAAAGACAGGAGCCCACTCAGTCTCTGCTCAGTTGCCTACATAGCATACCATTTTCTTCTTAAGATGTCAGCCATAGTTGCTGGTCAAACAACCATATAGCTGTTGTCTAGACCATGGTCATTAAACCCTGAAGCCCAATGCTATCCATCAGTTCCCATGCATTTGTAATTTGACGCCAATATTCTACGTGAGACCTTGGAACAAGCCACAAACAGCAATGAAGCAGACCTGGAAACTTTGCTATATTTCTGGCAGATCTCTGACTAGTTTGGAAGAGATGAGATAGAGATCTAGGTTCACACACCTCTTGCTGAATAAACTATGCATGGAATTTCTGCTTTAAAATGATTTGGCAGGAGGTTTTAAGAAGGAGTCGTATATTCAACCAGAAGACCAGAGCAGCTTGCAGATTTTTTTTCCAGACTTAGGAAGACGTTGTCTTCACATTTATGGGGATGTCTTCAAAATGGGCAGTTAGTTAGAAGCTAAAATGACCTGGTGGAAAGCCTACCATTGACTCTGGAAAGTGTAACTTGAGTAGCTGGTGCAACACAAAAAGTTGGCACTTATCAGTAACAGTGAGTGGGCTAGTTTGTGATTTCCTTGGTCCCCTCCTCCTTATTTACAGGCTTTTATAAAGGACAACAAAGATGAATATCTTCAATCTAAGATTTGACATTGTAAATTGACTCTTGCAACAACTTAATGTTATTCCGATAATTTGTATTTTGCTGCCAGATTTCAGTGGCTCAATAAGAGGCATATATCTGAATTGTGCCATTTAGCAGGGAAGACTCTGAGTCTGCGAGTTCTCCTGCTTGTGGTGATTTTTCACCAAGATTGAAAGAAGAGAGAACCATGGATAAATCTTGTGCTGTGTTGCTTTCTACATTTAGCATTTGCCATCAGGAAAGAAGCCAATAACAAAATAGAGACTATGAAACAGTTGAGGGTAAGATTTTAAAATGAAACTGCCATCCCAAAAGTAGCTTTATTAGGAATACTCTTAACACACAATTATTTGAGAAGTGGGTTGGAAGGTTCTAGAAAGATTCTTTTCAGATATGTTTGAATGGATTTAGGCAGAGGATTTAATCACCAGGTTGTTTGGCTACAGAAGGGTATAGAATAGATACTACCATGTCTTGCCTCTAAAACTGAGGCATATTTAAAAAGTTAGCTCTCTGACAAGTCTTCAGCATTCCAGTTTCAGAACACTCATACAGAGTTGAGAAGGGAAAGGTTTGATAGATCTTCCTTGTGGACCAAAAGTTTCCCATCTCTTTCCAAATAACTGGCCTCCATGTTTCTCCAAAAAGAAGACTGGTTTTTATTTTCTTTTGGTGCCTGAAAAAAATGGCTAGGCCTTCTTTTTGGAGGGTTCTAATTATTGACTCACCTTGCAGCAGTGGCACTGACTGCACCGCCCAGTAGGAGCCCTCAGCTGGCCCACTTCTTCTGCAGCTGCTTGCAGCCACTTGCACACATCGCCCCGGCCTCTGTTTTGCCCTCAGAAGCCTGCCAGAAGACATCTGCAGACGTCTGCAGATATCTTCCGGCAGGCATCTAAAGGTGAAACAGAGGCTGGGGCGATGCGTGTGAGTGACGGAAGTGGCGCAGAAGGCAAGGCAGGTGTCGGACTGTGTGAGGCCTGGTAACAGGTGTGAAATCCAGCAGGTTCTGACAGTTTCTGGAGAACTGGTAGCAGAAATTTTGAGTAGTTCGGAGAACCAGCAAATGCCACCTCTGGCTGGCCCTAGGGTGGGGTGGGATTGGATATTTTGAAGTATCCTTCCCTTGCCACACCCACCTAACCATGCCCACCAAGCCACGCCCACAGAACCGGTAGTAAAAAAATTTGAATTTCACCACTGTCTGGTAAGTAGGGCAGCTCCACCATTTATTTTTTACCTGTGTGCCTCATCCCACCCCCTGAACCCTGGGCTGTGTGGCATCTTAATTAGGGCTAATTTTGTGGATGGGGCTTAATTTGATCACATGTGCTCAAAAAATGTGATAGGGCTTCTATTCCAGTTGGCTCATCTTTTTGGATCATTGAGAGGTCAGTTTGAATTATGTATGTCGTGTGAACTATATAAACTAAATAGCAGATGAAAATATTGCTATGCTTGATGGTTGTTTTTTTTAGAAAGGCTTTTTGCTACTTCTAATATTGGGTTTAACAAATGCCCGTTTTACATTTTCTTCTTTAGAATGCCTAATTTTCCAATGATATTTATCATGCTTACAGAATATTCGCATTTCATCATCAGTTCACAGATGATTCTGGCAGTTGCCAAAAGATGAAGTGTCAATGAGATGCTGAACTAGATTTCATCAAAGAAAAATCAGTTTAGCCACAGCACAGTTCTGTTGGTATTTATTCATTAAAACAAAAACTCCTTTTCATTTTATTTAAATTCCCTTATTCAATCTTGCTCCTCTGATTACAGTTCCAAATCACCAGCCAATATAGCCAGTAGGTGAGGATAATGGGAATTTAATACTTCTGAAGGTTATGATTGGAGAAATTTAGGTTTAATACACATCTGAAAATGACATAGAGTCCATGAAATGTCAATATACCTAAAACATGCAGGAACTGGGCCACACTTTTACTTTAGCTCCAAAATTAGTCTAAGCTTTTCTCTTGTATCAGCACCATCCTATAGAGGGATGGTAAAAGCATTGGCAAATAGATGATTACAGAAAGACTAATATATTTTCAGGTCATCTGTAGCTGTGTTTGCACAGATTTATATGCGAATGTCATTGCCAATGCTTTGTCAACCTGAAATTTAACAGCAGTGAGAAACAGCTTGTGTTAAGAATGAGAAATTTTAGAATGCTGATGAGAAGATAGTCTTGATTTACATTGTTATTCAATTGCTCTTAACTTTTAGAATCCTTGACTTTTTTTTCAGTGAAAGTAATGTGTCTGTTGCCATTTATATATTATGTGGAAAAGCTTCTGCATTTTTCAGGCAATCTATCAATTAAGTCCTTCTCAACTTGAGTTCAAATTTCTGTTTAGTTCGCACTTTTAAAAAATGTTGTGTTCCTCTAAAAACACTGATAAAAAATGAGGTGATTTGGATTGAGAATTATGCATATAAAATCTCCAATCATTTGCTCAGCTTTGAGCTAAATAATTTCTGGCCATTTCCCATTATTTACAACATCATTTTATTCCTCAGTATATAGTTTAAAAACACATATGCATTCAATTCCTTATGACCTTCCTTATGCTATTATGCTATTCAGGATTCCCCCACCCACTCAGAAACATGGCTTCTAATGCTCTTGAATCCATGGACATCAACTGACATCTTCTTATGCACTGATAATCCCATATTGGAATAAGAACGTTAAAACCAAATGCTGGTATTTGGGGCTAAAAGCCAAATGAAATGGCCTGTTTACACCATGGGAATGTTGCTTTAGAAGAGGAGGAAGCATTTTTAAAATATCTACCTACAAGTCATGCAAAAGATTAGCAGTAATTGCAAAGCAGAGTTATTTACAGGGTTTGAATGCCACAGCAGACAGACAGTAGATTGTCCTGTCCCCAACCTATGGGCAAATGTTGACTAAACTAGCAATGGATCTTATTTCAACCCTGACCATGGAATAATGTTCATCCTCATGCTGGAGGCTATTACAGTAGTTTAAGGTAGCAGACTAGTATGTGTATGAAGCATAAACAACTCAATCTCTGAAACAGCCATAGAGTTCATGGGGAGGTTGCCGCACTGCCTTTGGCATTTACTGCCTGAAACAATCATCCTGCTCTCCATAATGGTAGAATTAACTCTGACTTTCTATTCATCTCTTGAAAATTTCTTCCTTAGTTGTTAGCCACCCCTCTTTTGTTTTGGTTTAGATCAAATAACCATCAACAGTTCACGGAGATGGCATATCAGCAGTGTTTATCTAAGTTGGGGACTTTAGTATGGGTAGACTTCACCTTCCAGAATTCCCCAGCCAACCCACAATTCTTAAAGTTGCCAAGTTTGAAAAACATTGTCATACAGGAAGCCTGCTAGCTGAGGACATCTAATTTCCTACCCTTGATTCTTTGGCTTGATGAAGACTGAGAAATACTCTGAATAACCTTGAGTAGTGAGTTGGGGACCTGAATGGAATGAGAGAAAGGATTCTATATATCATATATTGCAGTGCTTCCTTTTATCAGAGTTCTTCAAATATTCTGAACTTGCTTCCCCCCACCCCCCAGAACAGTCACAAAAAGGACTTTTAAAACAGCTTCATACAATAAAGTTTACTTCTAAGCAGCATTTGATTATGTGTGCATTTTAGAAAATAAGTATTGATTGGACCTGACCTTTGCTTTCCATCACTGTGTGGATGTACATATAAAGTAGTCATTTTCTGTTGTAGGAGTACCTTCGTACTTAAGCCTTACTTTCTACAGTTATTGTGTTGTGCTCTCCAGTTGCAACAATTCATAGGGCTTAACTTCTTGCAATAATTCTCACTGTTTGTTATAGGACTTCAGTTATTGAGAGTGTGTTTGCCTTGAACACTGAAAATGTTTTAGGGCATTTGTTGTTGCAAAATCTATTGAATTCCTTTACTCCATTAATTTGCCTGATCCACAGCATTCCAAAAACAAATAATTTTGAAATATTCTCTTTTATAAAGAGATGGTGAAGTTGTCAAGTGTTAGAAACGTGTGACACTGTACATGAGCTACACTTGAAGTACCGTCCTCTCTGAATGAGACTGGATGAAACAATGGAAACATTTCATTTAACTTTTTCTCAATCTCATGTTGGCCTCAAATGAAATATTTTTCATATGCCATCCACTCTTTCCCCTCATTCTCATGGAATTTTGTGATAAGGATATATGGAGTTGGACATCTCTAAAAGAAGCTGGGAAACCTCCTTTGGGCTCTGAAAGTTCTCTATTTTCTAGTGTTGCAGGAATCAGGCTCCAGAAAGTTGCTTAAATACTTTGTGGCTCTCTTGTGACATTTGGGAGCATATCAGAGGTGGTATTCAGCCAGTTCTGACCAGTTCTTATGAACTAGTAGCAGAAATTTTGAGTAGTTTGGAGAACCGGTAAATACCACCTCTGACTGGCCCTGCCCCCATCTATTCTCTGCCTTCTGAGTCCCAACTGATCGGGAGAGATGGAGATTTTACAGTATCCTTCCCTGCCACACCCACAAAGCCATGCCCACAAAGCAACGCCCACAGAACTGATAGTAAAAAACTTTGAATCCCACCACTGATATATACCATACCAGATCATCGGCTGGGTCTTCTTTTGTTGCCCTGCAAGTTAGTGGGGTGGGGCAGAATGGGGATTTTACAGTATCCTTGCCCTGGAGTGGGGGGGGGGAATGGGGATTTTGAAGTATCCTTCCCCTGCCACCCCCACCAAGCCACCCCCACCAAGCCACCCCCACCAAGACATGTCCTGCCCACAGAACTGGTAGTAAAAAATTTTGAATCCCACCACTGGAGTATATCCATCCACGGGAAGGATACTGGTTTAATTGAGTAGAATGTGCAGAAGAGCTGCATGGTATTACAGAAAAAACATGTTGCAAAAACAATATGGAAACAATGGCATTCTAACATAAAATATGACATTTAAAGGCATGTATATAAAAACAAACTGCTGTGTTTTTTCAGAGTTCCTTTGTGTTCCCTGAGCTTGTTTGTTTTCATGACCCAAACTGAGTAATATCATCAGTGCTAATGATGTTACCTAGTTTAGGTAATGAGACACCTGCAAGAAAACAACCAAGCTGAGAGAGGATCCCTTATTTCAACCCTGAGCTACAAATATTCTTCTTGGTTGAAATAATACGTCTCATTCTTCCATCTTTCCACAGTTTTTGGAAGGTAACAATGCTTACTGTTTTTTTTACAATTAGTGCTGTTGAGCCTAATAAAGTTCATTCAAAGTAACTATGTTTAGAGATGTACCTTTAGAATGGTATACTTATTTATTTATTTATTAGACTTATATACCGCTTCATAGGGCTTTCAGCCCTCTCTAAGTGGTTTACAAAATTTTTTAGCAAATTGAGTCAGCAAATTGCCCCCACAGTCCGGGTGCTCATTTCACCCACCTCGGAAGGATGGAAGGCTGAGTCGACCTTGAGCCGGTGAGATTTGAACCACTGAACTGCAGATCACAGTCAGCTAAAGTGGCCTGCAGTACTACACCCTAACCACTGCGCCACCTTGGCTCCTACACTAGAAAGTAAGCCTCTATGAGATTTTCCAACCCTATATCCAGGCTATATTCTTTACATCCTGTTATTTTAATTTTTTTAAAGAAATAGCTCTGGATCCAAGCCCAGCAAGAAAACTGAAGTTGACAATGAAAATCTAAATTTCCTTGGCAGCCAAGTCTTACTGTTACTATATAGAGCCCGAGGGCATGCTCAGAAACAAGTATGCAGGAATCCAGCCTTATGGAAATCAGACAGATCCCAGAAAGTTTAGCTGATGCAGCTTATAACAGCTTAAGCAGGAAAGGTTTAACAGCTACTTGACCCCTCTTAGGGCTACCCAGCAAAAATAAGCCAACTGTTGTTATGCTCTTAATAGTCAACTTGGGGCTGGATGATATATCTTAATTTATAAACAACACATATTAAAAATAGTATATACAAAAATAGATCTAGTTTTTTGTGGGATTTTTGGTCTGAATGACTTTTTAAAAAGATAATAAACAGTGCTTGGAGGCAAAGTCCAAGAATAAAGTCTTATTATAACAGTTTCTGAATATCTGCATTTTGTATAATATTTGAAAGGGGAGATTAAGACTTTTATGCCAGAATTCTAAATAAAGTATTCTTGGATGATTACTCATAACTTTGTTAATAACAGTTATTGTGAATAACAGTGATTGGATGGCTTAGTGCAGCACATCAGAAACACATCAAATTGTTTTAGGCTTATTATAGTTTCCAAACTTTGAACAAAAGATTCATGGCTAGAAACCTCTTCTTTCTAAGAAGTTTGGCTAGTATTTGTTTTGTTTTCCAATAGGAAAACTATAAATTGGCTTATGATGGATGAGATCACATATCGTAGTAAGACATCAGAGGTTCTATCTTATTACAGTATATGAATCCATTCATTGTAGGATGTTAAGTAACGATTTTTAGCTTACCGTAATGAATGAATCCAGGGATTGCACATTGGTCCACCGCTAGGATTGCCAATGTTACTAGAAGATCTTCAGAGTTTCAGAAAGGATTTTGATCCTAGTCATTCTTGAATATTTCAGGGACTGGACCTAGAGTCTTTGGTATGTAGCAATGCCATAGAATTATGGCTCTCTTCAGAAGTATAGCTGGGGACGAGAATATAGCACTTTTTCACCAAACATCCTATGGGACATATCCAAAAGAAGGGCACCCAATGTCCTTATGTTCTTTTTTTTTCATCTTTGCCAAGTAGCTCAAAGGTTATACTATATATGGAAAAAGTATTTGATACAAATCTGACCATTGCATGAAGATCAGTGGTCTGCCAAAACAGACTATCTAATTTTTTTACTCTGGGTGAACTGGGTAAAGAATGTAGATGAAGGTAGTAATTAAACTCAGGACTTTTGTCTTTGGAAATATATTCTGGATACATTGGGAAATATCTTCGGTTAACTGATAGTACAGTTCTACAAATAAGGAAACATGCCTCACAATATCATGGTACAAACCTTGAGACTTTCTGAGTCAACCTTAAGCCAGTGAGAATCAAATTGCTGGCAGCTGGCTGTCAGCAGAAGTAGCCTGCAGTACTGCAGTCTAACAACTGCACCACCATGGCTCTCATTACTATTACTATTTTGCTGTGTAGTTTATATCTTTTATGAACAAAGATTTTTTTTCAGCAACAAAGCTAGATTCTCTCTTTCCAATATAATTTTCTGTAGATATCATATTTCATCCTAATTTTTTTCTACTAATTGACATACTTTGTATACTTTTAACTTATAGTTGAAAGTTATGAGGGGAGAACACTACTCCTGTCTTCTAATACCCGTGGAGCTGCTAGAATCTGTTAAGTATTTTATCATTTTTAATTAATAAAGCAATGGGACCTGGGATTATTCATGCTGACCTGTGTTACATCGGTACATGCAAAGCTAATAGAAAGACCATTTACAGGGAAATTATTAGTTCATTGGCTTTGTAGAAATGTCTTATAATTTGGACACTACATTAATAGCAATAGCAATAGCAATAGCAGTAGACTTATATACCACTTCATAGGCCTTTCAGGCCTCTTTAAGCGGTTTACAGAGAGTCAGCATATTGCCCCCAACAATCTGGGTCCTCATTTTACCCACCTCGGAAGGATGGAAGGCTGAGTCAACCCTGAGCCGGTGAGATTTGAACCGCTGACCTGCTGATCTAGCAGTAGCCTGCAGTGCTGCATTTAACCACTGCGCCACCTTAAATTGATAGATATTAGAATGGGTCAGAAAAATACATTATTTATTTATCCTTTTCTCCCCATAAGTACACCTCCATCAAATACATTCTGCTGGGAGTCTTCAAATAGGTAAGAAGTGAGATTTTTATTTTGCTGTTGGCTTCATCCATATGTACTGGTATGTCTTATGTTAAAATAAAAATAGGGAATATCTTATTTCTAATAGTAAAAGAGATATGTTGAAAAGTTTTGCTAATCTATCTGTCTTCTTTTCAGTTAATCCAAAACCAAATGTGTGTTGGGAACTAAAATAAGATGGCTGGGAAAATGGACTGAAGCAGTGTTGGGATTCAAATAGTTTAACAACTGGTTCTCTGCCATAATGATTTCTTCCAACAACCAGTTCACCAAACTGCTCAGAAAGTTGACAACCGGTTTCCCAAAGTGGTGCGAACTGACTGAATCCCACCATGGGACTGAAGGGAGATATAGAAAGGAAAAAGCAGCTGGTTTGCTATCCATTTCCTATGTGCTCACTGCTTCCAGCCTCTTTTATATACATGAACAGAAATATAGGCCCACTGCAGATACATACACTTCATTCATAATTAATAAGCAATTGAGAGTTATGGTGTAATGATTAAGGCATCAGGCTAGAAAGCAGGAGACCATGAATTCTAATTTCGTCTTCAGCATAAAGGCACTGTATGACCTTGGATCAGCCATTCTGCCTCAATCCGAGGAATCAGAAGGCAATGCCAAACCACTTTCAAAGCCTACATTTTCAACACTGTTACCAAAAAACCCTGTAGAGACCATTCTTCAGGAGTTAAGACTGGTTTGAAGGCACCAAAACCAGACAAACCAAACCCCCATGCATTCAATCTGACACTGCATCTTCTTTGTTGTAAGATCATATATTATATTCTTGTTTAATTTGCACACAGATTGTATTATTTGTTTCTTACAGCAACTTTATAGCACCGCCACTCCAGGTGGTTTTCAGAAAGCCAATCTAAAGCCATAAAAGCAATCCTGAGCTTACCCTCATCCCAAGAACTTGGCATACAGACAGCAACATCTACTGCTGTTCAACAATTAGCACCTCAAAAGTCCTCTGCAGCAAATGTTTTCATTACTTTTTGAATATCTGTTAGGGAAGGACACCGTCAGATTTCCAAGGATTTCCATTTCCATTCCATTCCAAAGTGCTTTGCATAACCTAACGTGAGAAAGAACATGTTCTGGCCTCTTCCCTTTGTTCTCTTATGGGGTGCCATCTCAAGTTCCTCATTTGGATGTGTCATGTTCATAGTTCATAGTTCTGAACTATGTGTCCTGCAGTAACCTAAACACCAAACCATGGGTCAAGCCTTCACATGGCAGACCTTATATTACAGATTAGTCCACTACTTTCTTGGAGTCTATAAGCCTCAATGAAATTCCACTAACTTGCTAGACACTAGTTTGCTAATTATCTGACCCAATTTTACTCAAATGAAAAATGAATAAGGCTATTTTTTTTCCTGAAAAATGGTGTCCTAAGATTTTACAACAGGTCTTGGGAAGATATTCCTGTTGCCCATGGCTTGAAAGGACATTTGTTAAAACAACCAAAGAAGCACTGTGGATGCACTATGAGTGCATCTACCCAAGCAAGGGAAGATCTCTGCATGTTCCAGAGATTGACCAGGCTCCCAACAGGACTGCCTGCGGAAAAACCTCTCTCCACAGAACTGGTCCCTGGTGCCCATTACAGTATGTCCACACAATCTAAATATTACTATGATAAACATATCACATAAAAAAAACCAAGCCCGAAGCGCGTCCCTGACCAAAATGGCAGTAAAAGAACCCGGAACCTGCCCCTGACTTGTGCATGTGTATACACACATGAATATCTACCAAAATTGTTCAGCAGCCAATTTGGTGGTTGTTCTTTAAATACGGGAAGAATCAAAGCAGTGGGTGAATTCTCCTTCAGGCATTGTACTGCGGTTGCACTTGAATTAGTGTTAGCCAACTTCAGCTGATTTGAAAAAACTAGGATACGTGGAGACATGCCCCCCCCACACCTACCTACCTTTAAAGCGCTACTTTAAAAGCAGCACCTTCCCCACTCACCCAGCGGCTTTGGATCACATGACAGTGAAAAACATCTGAAAGGCTGTTTTTAAAGCACTTTTAAAGACTTTTAACACACTACTTTACAAGCTGACAGCTGCTTTGCAAGCCAGCACCACCCCTCTCCTACTCACCCACCGGCCCTGGATCACATGGCTATGAAAAACATCTGAAAGGAAGTTTTTAAAGCAATTTAAAGTAATTTTAAAGACTTTTAAAGCACTACTTTACAAGCTGGCAGCTGCTTTTCATCCCACTGCTCCATGGGCTGGATATTTAGCATTGGTGGGCAATATCTGGCCTGTGGACCGTAGTTTGAGGATGCCTGTTCTAGAATATACTTGGGGGCTGATCATGGAATATTCTAGACTTTAATACTTGAGAATTTCAAGCAAGTGGAGAATTCTGAGACATTTAAGAATTGATAGCTGTAATAGGATCCAGTTTCATGATCCAAACTATTTTAGTCATAATGTACGTACATAGGCAACCATATTTTAACCTCAGTTCATACATATGCGATCTGAAATTGGTGGACATGAAATCTGCCATAGCCAAATCAGTTCCTGGTTGCTTTGAAACTCATTGCTTTGGAGAGCCTTCCTAGGATTGGAGGATAGGCATGGAACAGGATGGATTCCAAAGGACATTTGGGAATATCCCCAGCAATCTGGCAGGCAGTCATTTTATTCATTTTATACTTTGTAAACCATTTGAATCAGAGGTGAACTGATAGTGGTTTCGCGGCCTGGGTCGCAGGACCGGCAGCAACTCGGTCTAGCCACACCCCTGAACCAGTTCCCCTGTTGCCGCTGTTACCCTCTTTTTTTGGAGTTCTGCACATGCATAGAACAATTTCCATTGAACTGCGCATGCGCATGAAGCACACACACAAGTGAACTGGCAGTAATGCCAGCTAGGACCCATCCCTGATTTGAATTATTAAAATTCCTATTTCATCTGCTTCTTTGTTTCATCATTTTCTCTTCCTCTTCTCACTGTCACCAGGTTTAGTTCACACAGAAATCCAGGTATTTCACAAACTGGTTTTGTCACAGAAGTCTTCTGCTTTTGTTTTTGTTTTGCTTACCCAAGCAAGGGAATTCTACACCTAGAACTAATAATAATGTGCTGGGAATAAGCTTGTTTCCATAGAAACCAAGATGGTGTCAAACAGCTGCAATGGCATTTCCACAATTTAGGAACGAGGCACATACCAGCTAGATAATGGACTGCATGATCTCTGGAGAGAAAGAAGGGTAAAATAGTGTTTTGATTTCCATAAGTCACAGGATATAATCTGTATTTTGAGTTTCTAACTTGCATTTGATCTGTAAAACAGCTGTAATCTTCTTTTGGAACTATAAAAAACATGCTGAGAATTTTGCAGTGAATTATGAGTTGCAGGTTGTCATACTGAAAGCATCAATATCTTTTTGCAGTATTAGTAGCATCTTTAACTAGTCTATTAATGATCTGATTGATGTTTACACTGGTCTGATAGCTTCATTTTAATCCCATTCAGATGGGGAATTTATAGTACAATCATTTTCCCTTTCAATAGAAAGTGTTTGATATTTGCATTTAGTTTAAATCTTTTGAGATGTATGTGGTCCAAGAAATTAAATCAGCATACTTATTATGGGTGATAACTCTGATTGTTTTTTAAAAAAATGAACTGTTGATTATTCTCCCCAAATAGTAGACTCTCAGCTCTCAACCTAAAGGAATTCCTTAAAAAATTCTTTAAGAAAAGTGAATTTGTTTGTAAGCTCCAGTTAAATGGAGACATTGCACAGTGAGGTACTGTTTCTCATTTAGTTTTATATCCTGGCTTGGGTTACATGAATTGCTTTCAGAGCAATTATGCGAATGCAAGAATTTACAATATGGAACAAGTTGTAAAGAAGTTGGGAACAGCTTGGATTTCCAAGCCAGCTTTCTTAACTGTCATCAGATTACAGGATTAATGTGTGCAGTCACTTTTCCCAGGAGCAGTGTCCTGTCTCCAGACAGTAACTTTTACTATGTCTGGGTGGGATCAGAACTGTGCAGAAAACTAATATTTCTTCAGCAGACAGTAAGATTTTAGATGATGAAACTAAACTAATGAGCACTTCTCATATACCTGGAAAAAAAACTCCCTAGCTTCTTTTGAAATGCTTTTATTCATTTATATTATACAGAAGCATACCAAAATTCTTTGAGTGATTTATAGACAATAAAGAGTTGCCCTGCTGAGAAATTTAACAGTTTACATTCGATTTGAGGGAGGAAAATCTGCTTTAGAAAAAAAAATTCAGGGGAAAAAAGGATTTTAGAAAAAAGTCTGTGCATGGAGCTTGCACTCATTTTACTTGGGCCGGGATAATTAAGAGGTATTTTCATTATCAATTATCCAGCAATGCACAGTCTCACTACATTCTTATATTTCAGTTAAATCCCAAGGAAACACATTCTAAGGTAATCCTTTCACTTTTCTGACCATATTGGGAAATATTGACAACCAGAGAGATTTTGGGATGGTAAAAAAAAATGTGTAAAACAAACATTCTAGACGAAAGAGCTTTCATCACTTTCAGCTCTAAAATAAGCTTGGAAACCCCATCAAGATCAGTTCAAGATAAATGTCTAAGTTCGGTGAAAATAAGGCAAATAGAACAAGAAGTTACAAGAAAACACTTCTGAGAAATTGCAAAATGGATTCAAAATAGCTTAAAAACAAATGAATTTCATTTTCCTCCTTTGCTTCCACCAAAAATCTGATCTACCTTTTGATAATGTTAACTGAAAAGATAAACTACAAAACTATTGGCAAACACACACACACACACACACTATATACATTCTCAAAGTAAGGTGTGGTCTAATGTCTGTTGTCTTTTTTTCAAGGTGAGAAATGCATTTGGCAAAAGATACACATCAAAAATGGCCAGGGCGAGTTGGTCACATCAAGTTGCCCTAGACCAGGGGTGTCAAACTCGCAGCATCACATGACATATTGGGACTTTTCCCCCCTTCGCTAAACTGGGTGTGGGCATGGCCAGCATGACCCCTTCTAAATGCTAGCCATTCCAGCTGGATTTTCATATGTGCATAGATTCTTCCATGCAAATAATGGTGAATCTGCAGATCTTCTGATCAATGTTCATATTCTATTTGATGTAGCATTATGATCTCACCCATACAGATATTTCTATTGCAAAATGAAAGCCTTCTATACAGATAGGGCATTAAGTGAATGCTTGGCCATAATTATCTATCCCCTGTTCACATTCTATATAGATATTGGAAAACACATCTGAGGAACTTAGGAACACTATTTAAATGCTAAAGGTTTTTTTCTTCCAAAATAGGCTCTCTAGTTTGCACACAGCAAGTTGTCCCATTCTGCATTCAAATGTTGGATGAATGCAGCAAGCAACAGGTTTTATGTCCTCAAGCAGAGGATAAAAAAAAATTGATGGTATCTCAGCGGTAGAACAGGGACCATATTCACATGAGCTCACATCCCACATGGTAAGGATATGATAGCTGGAAGTCAGAAGGCTAAGAGGAAGCCACCAGTGATAAAAATCTGCTCTAAAATAATGAAGCATGCCAACCCCACTAATCTATACCAACAGATGTGTGCCATTTCCACTAGCTTAAATTTAATAGTCATCTTCTAAAGTCAAAGTGTGAGCCAAGGTTAATACTGCCTTCATATTTTGAAGATTAAGCAACAAGAGTTAATATTTTTAATACATACCTTAGTTTTTCCTATAGTGTAATAGAAGATCCATTAGGGCTTCTTGCCAGACATAGCAAGGGACATCAGAGAATCAGAGGAAAATTATATGTCTTTTGCAAGAGATTGTTTGATCTACAAATTCTATACTTCTCTTTTACTTTTCTATTCAAATGTCTTTGAGCAAAAAAAAATCACTGAATTCTATCATTCCAAAAACTAATTGAATCCATGCCCATCCAAAGTTGATCACAACTCTTTCCTTTTAATTTCCAAAAATTTTATATGGGCATTCTAAACATCCACCATTTTATCTACAATCTACCTTTTATTTTGACAGAATACTGTATTATAATATTAAGCAAAAGAAATGAGGAATGTTTGAACACCAGTTCATTGCATGGACAAAGCCTGTTAGAAAACTATCTTATATTTTCAGCTTTAGATTCTGTAGACACTAACAATGTTTTGTTTGGGCAGCTATTTAATGATGAAAAGGCAAGTGTATTCTCACACGCCATGCTGTGCTCTATCATAGAGTTTGGTCATGTGGCTTGAGCTTAATTTTTATTGATGGAACTGGTGGGTGGCAGAGAGAGATGGCACTGCAGTAGTGGAAGGAATGTTGAAACTCCTGCAGCTGAACCTCACAATGAGATCAGAAAGAGAGCTGTGAACATTGCTTGGCATTAATGTAGCCAATATGCCTTGCTGTGGCCTGATGAAACTTTATTAAATGTTGGCATGCTGTCAGACTCTTCCATCTCTTCCATCTCAAAATGAAACTGCTTTGAGTCAAGTTTACATTCTTCATGAGAGGTCTGTGCAGCTCTAATTCTAAAATCTATCAAGAAAAGATGGATAACAACCACTGTCTCCCTTCTGATGTTATATGCACAAGCTACATACTAGTGTTGCATATGCTTTCTGTGCTTTGTTTTTATTTTCAAGTCTTTGCTGTCTAGTAAACTGCTGGGAAATGTGATAACACTGAGGAAGTCAGGGCTCCTTGAAATCTTCTGAGTAGTTGTCTGGCTCCCAGGTTGCTTGCTAAGAAGAGAATACCAGCTCTTCAACAGGATAGAGAGGCTTCTCTATAGTCCTTTAGTTGTGTATTTCCAACCCTTACTTTGCCAAAAATCATAGGGACAACCTGTGCCAAAGAGTGGTGTACATCTGTAAATAAATCAGTGATGTCATGACTCTTGTGAGTATATATAAATCTACTACATGTTCCTTCAGATTGTTAAAATGCAGACATTTATATTTGGACTTGCGGACAAAATCCTCTTATTTACTGAAAAGGACCTGTACCTTAATTAAGCAGGGTGTAATTTGGGAGATATGCTACTTGTGGTTGAAGACTGGAATGCCACAGCTGAAAATAGTAAAAATTAAAATATACTATAGATGTATGCCTATGAAACAAATAAAGCAAGAGAACAACTCACCAGTTTCTGCGAATCCAATGATTCCTTTATCACTAAATGTTCTTTAAAAATATGTCTATATATGTGGACATCAGTGTGGATAGATCACATAGAAATCATATTCACCATGTTATTGGCACAAGGAGTTTGGGAACTCAGGTTTTAATAATAAGGACATAGCAAGGGGCTCATTGTGGAATAGTTCATGAACTGCTAATGTAAAAATTTCAAATCAATCCAAAACAGATGAGTTAAATTGGTTTCCATGATACAATCTTGAGCATCTGCCTATCTACTCTGAACCTCTGTGGGAACTGGAAAAATTGTGCAATGTAATCTACACAGTTATTAAGGATGGATATAAAAAGAGGCTGTCAAAGACCAGAAACAAAAGGGAACAGCAAACTGAATGTCAGGACAGATAGTGGAAATAGCCAAGCAGAAATGAGCAGTCAAATGCAAGAATGACAAAAACTGAGAAAGAGGCTTAACAAAGAATTTCAGAGTATTAAAGGAGGCAAAAAAACCAGCGTTAAAATATCTGTAAAGACATTAAAGATGACGTAAATCTTCCAAAAGATATCCAAAATCAGAAGATACCAACTGGTATCATAGAAGACCCCAATGGACAGATAACTGATTTCAAGAATATCAAGCAAAGATGGAAGAAGTATATTGAAACTTTGTACAATAGAGCTGTATTTTGCAGATATTTTCTATTTACTTCTAGAAAAAGTACTAATATTTCACCATTATGGTAATTATCACATTGGAAGACTATAGGAATTGTGCTTACAATTGCAGACTAGCATGGTAATACAATAAAGAAAGAAAAGATATTCAAATGTTGTGTCATGTCTGTATTTATAATGATCAGAAGCACACAGGAATTGTTTTTCCCTGTAACACTTCATGGATGTGAAAGTCGGACTTTGAAGAAATGGAATATAAAGGGTATTGAAGCTTTTGAACGTTGGTGTTGGAGAAGACTCTTCAGACTGTTATAAATAGCCAAGCAAGCAAACAAATAAATGGATCATATAACAAATACAACCAGATGTCAGCGTTCCAAGTATCATGCAGAATTAAATCAGAGTCCAAGGCAAAACGATCCTTTTTGTTCCAATTTAATAAGACAGACATCTTAGCCACATCTGTGTTAATCCCAATACTGGAAATGACATCAGAATTCCACCCAGTTAAAAGTTCATGATCTTGTCCCCACACCCACAATCCATCACATGGTCCAATCTTCTTCCACGCTGGCGTCTCCACCTAGCTGCTTCCGGTCAGGTGTGAAAGTGCGGAGACAAAGGATGACCTTGGCTTCTAGTAAAGAAAGAAAATAATACGTTCCACAATCCTACTCCATCTATTCCCCCCTCCCATCGACTATACTAAAGAAACAGCATAATGAAATAAGAGAAAGTGTGGCAGGCCAAAATTCTAAAAGGAATATAATTGCAGGCCTGACACCAGAGTTGTCTGAAGGAATAAATGTCCAGTCTCAAATTACCATATTCTAAACATATTAGATTAAAATCTATTTCCCTTGAGAAGTCCATAATGCTGAGAATGGTAGAATTAAAAAGAAAAGGACAATCAGCACCAAAGTAGGTGGACTCAATTGCAGTGGTGGATGATTTTTGGAGAGCCATAGAGAAAAAGGAAGATGATCTTGATATGCAAGATCTGATGCCAGGATGATGGGGTGAAAGGTATTTCACCCCATCATGGCCAGACACCTGCCTAATTCACTGAAAGGGGGGAGGTACAAACAATAAGATTTGCAAGATTCTGCTATTGTGGACAATCTCAATAGCAGTTTTAGCCTTTCTTGGTCTAGCCTACCTAATAGGGCTGACAGATCTGAAGGACTGGAAACAGATTTGGGGAGATTTTTCTATATGTTGGCTAAGAATTGAAACGGATTTGATGAAACTTGCATACTTACTCAATCTATGTATCTGAAGAAATGTGGAGATATTTTTCAGCTCCAGATAAGCTTACAGTATATTAGGAACAGTCTCCACAGAGTTGCTTGCAATGGTGGGTGAGGCAAGTGAAGAAAAAAAATAGGGCCAAAGCTATATTCAAGTTTATTGACTGTTCCTTTCTCTCTCCATGCTGCACAAAACTAGAAAAGCCCCTTTAAAACAAATGGCACCCTTTAAAAAAATCGCAACAAACTCATTGTTATAATGGACTCAATGTTTTCAGTGTCTGGCAGTTTACAGGAAGGGTATTACTAATGTTCTCCTTTCTAGCTGCTGTGCTTTGAAAATTATATGCGTGCTTAAATTGTCACATGTTGATGGTAAAAGAAAAAAACTCCTTCGTGTGGTTAAAACAGTTTTCTACACTAAATTCAGGATAGGGTTGAAGAATGAGAAAGGAAAATGTTAAGATGGCAGACACATTCATTTAACTGTTTAACTGTTTATTAAATTTATAGGCCGCCCAATCCCGGAGGACTCTGGGCGGTTTACAGCAACAGAAATTAAAAGAAATTAAAAACAGATAAGACACGACAAATTTAAAAAGACACAACATGCATCCAATCTAAGCAGGGCTGGACCTCGATCCAGAGGTTAAAGCCCCAGGCCTGCCGGAATAGCCAGGTCTTAATAGCTTTTAGGAAGGCCATGAGGGTGGGTAGGGTCCGGATCTCTGGGGGTAGCTCATTCCACAGGGCCGGAGCAGCAACAGAGAAGGCCCTACTCCGAGGCGTCGCCAGCCGGCATTGTCCAGCTGATGGCACCCGGAGAAGGCCTATCCTGTGAGATCTTATCGGTCTTAGGGAGGTATGCGGCAGAAGACCATCTCGAAGATATCCGGGATTTGATGGAACCCAGTCTTCTTTTTAATATACAGGGCTTTGATCATCAGCTGTAGCCCCATCTTGACATTTTGACTCGTGCCTCAACAAATGCCTCTTGAGAGGAGACCATGAGCTACATCTTGCCCACAAATCAGAACTTCTCCACCCTTGTTGCAAAAAGACAAAGACACCATCAGATGCAGGGGCAGGAAAAGAATTAGTTCTGAGCAGCCCCTGGGCTGCTGTTCTGGGATATAATATGAAGGGCATGGAAGTTTTGTTTCTAGAAATGCTTGGCTGTTTGCTTCTGTCTATGAACTTCCTAGCTGCAATACTATGTTGGTATATAAACAATTCAACTCTCCAGTAATCTCTCTTCCAGGTGAAAGCAAACATAGGTGAGATGCTCTTTGGCACTTATTGTATCGTACTACAATATGCCATCTCAGTTTTTTTTAAAAAAATCACTACTATTTACATCAGTGTATATTTTCAACGACAAAAAGATAAATGACTAAATTGAAGTAGAAGGTTAAATCAAATGTACTGTGTGTATTTCTTAAGCAATACTTGGATAATTAAAGGTTGTACATTTTATTATTGTGGAATGTTTGGATAATCCCATCTTTCATAGATAACTGGCAGGATCGCATTTTCCAGAATTTATTCCAGTGGATAATGATGATACAGCCCTCTGAGATTTTCACCTTATTGAACAAACATAGTATGTTTATTTAATGTTTCAGTGTGTTGCATGGACTGAGAAAATTAAATTGCGTGAATTATGGTTCAGTCAACCATGACAGAATGAATCCTATAAAAGCCACCTGTTTATTTATCCCGATAATGTGTTTATATATTCTTTATATAGTCTATTGTGCCAATTATTCAGAAGAATTATAACACGATTTGTTATAATTTTGAGGTTGACAAAGACTCCCAATGTATGCATTTCACCCTAAGCTATTCTGAAATCTAGACTTCCTGTTGTTGTCTACCCAGGTTAAAATGGCAATTTATTTCCCTTTCCAGATCATTTAGCCATAGTGACAACAGTTTCGTCAATTGAGGTGTCCAACTGAGTGAGACTAAGAAACTTCTCTTTTTTTTCTTGTGGAGGTGCTGAAGGGGAAATATATTATCTTTTCTTTACCCACATCCTGTTATCGGGTTTGGGGGATTCGTTATTTCTTTTAATTTTTTTTGTATTTTTTAAATTTCATTTTTAAACCACCCAGAGTCTTGTTAGAACGAAGCAAAATAGAAATTGTAGATATAGACAAATGGACTTCTTTCAGAATGAAGTGTTGCACTTCTTTGAAAGCAGGAAAGGCAAAATAAAGAGGTCAGGTGTCCTGAAGTCATTAGACCCATCAATCTCAGAGTGCTGAGACTTTCAAGTTCATTAGTCGGAACTTTGACAATGATTCTATATCTCTGTTAAATAGGCACATCTCTCAAAAGGTCCTGTGGACATCAGTTCTTACAGAGATTTTGCAAGTTATCCAGATTCTGGATTTATTTCATGGTGCTGCTTTTGGTCTTTCTAATATTTTGTGGTTTGGATGTAGACTTTCTGGTGAATATATATTCCCATATATACTCCCTTAGTGACCAACTTGTGCTGTGAGTGTGAACCCACCCCCTCTTTGAATGAAATGTCCTGAAGTCACCCAATCCATTTCCAAGGCCAAGAGTGGGCCCGAAGTTAACTCTCCACAGTTCTGATTTAACTTTTTAACCTACCCCACCACATTGCTGTTTGTATATTTTATTCTCATCACTAAACCAGTTTGAATTTTTAGCGTTTGGATGTGTTTGAACTTAGCTTTGATTTCTCTAATTTTTCTGAAGTCAAAATATGAGTTTAATGTCAGTGCATCCTTAAATTGCTACTAGACTATTGTTTTTTTTAAAAAAAACCTTTTACCTAAACTATGAATGTGCAAGATATATTTTAATTATATTATATTCCTGTTCAAATTTGCCTCTAATGCCTTGGAGACCTAAGTGAACTCATTATTTTTCTAACAATAATGGTAAAATTAGAAGGGTTGCTTTCATGACCCATCTTTTATAATGTTGTACAACAGAACAACAAACAATAGTAGCAGTCAAGCTGTGGACATTTTGCACATTCCATGTATGTATTCCTTTCCAGACTGTTGGTGCTTCTGAAGTGCTACTTCAGTTTCTGCATCACATTAAGAGTATTTTCTGGATTATACTTTTGAATCAGCTCTGCTGCAATCTCTCTCCAGTGATGGATTGCTACAGTCAGGGTAACGCTGAGAAAACCGTATTACCATATTACCAGAGAAAGGATATTTGAGTGGAGTTTGGTTGTATGTTTGTGGATCTAATATGAGACTGAAGTCATCTCTAGTATTTCTGAATCTTCAAAAATAGCAAGGTCCACCATCCCTGTCCTAATATTTCCCTTGTATTCATTTCATGTACTCATAATCATGTCTATACTTATATGTCTTGATGAAAAATAAATAAATAAAATAAACTAGTGGTGTAGAGAGTAAAGATGATGATGTTGAGGGAGATAGGCAATCGTTCTTACCACAGTGATAAGGCATAAAACATGCCTTAAGTCCACAAGAGATAAAATTCAGAAGATGCTTAGGTAGACAACTCTCTAATTAAGAAAAGCACAGACATGGGTGAATGGCAGATGGAGGAGGTAAGATTAGCCAATCTCAACGAAAATAGTTTTAGCCTTCCTGTGGAATTGATTTCCTAAATTAATTTACTTGAGTCTGACCGGTAGAGCTATAGGAAATCTGTCTTATGAGACAGAGCATAGCTTCTGGATTCATCTCATACCAATTAGGGTGTGGTATAAAAACTAAAACCAACTTATATAAATATGTCATTAATGTATGTGAATTGAGACACTTGCCAGATATGGAATTCAAAGATAGGTTAAAAAGTGAAATAAGCATGAAATAACTTGAACTTCTTTGAGAATAAGGGAGGGTAGTTTTCAGCATTTTCAGAAGAACGAGGAGAAACAAAGTCAATCTTTTTATTTACCTGCTTCAGAAAAAGGGGAAAGTAGAATACGGCTACTTGGAAACTCCCTGGAGAAATTAAAACCTCCCCTGACTTCTTTTTGTCTCAAAAACACAGTTTCAGTCTTTGATCTGAAAGTGATAATTGCCTAAGATCACATATAATTGTAAATCTCATTGGGGATCATTGAGATGATAATAGGAAGATAAGGGGAGGCAGTGCATTTCTAAGGAAGTCCTGAGCTTTGTCCAGCCATACATCCCATCTACTGTATCTGAATATAGCCATAAACAGAATTTAGAATAGTGGGTCTTTGATGTCTGCCAGAAGGAAATAGGAAGATATTAGAATGTGGGAAAATAGTCCAATGGAGAGCAGGGCAGAGAGCTAGCAGTATTTTGAACTCTATCTGTCTCTAACATCCTTGAAAATTTCAGTATTATGTCCTATATTCTCATTCAGAAGGAAAACCAACATCATATTTTTTATATCCCTAGCAGCTCCATTATTGCAATGTGAAATGCTTAATAGAATGTAAGCCTCTTATAGCTCTATGAATTCACATCCAGGCATGATATAGAGATCCTCTCTGTTCTCTAATGCAAGCAGCCTAATTTCAATATGGATAGGCATTTTGATACAATGATAGTCATCGTTGCTTTATATTATTGCTCTTTTAGACCATAAGAAGGAGGCAAAATGAAATGAGTTTGGTCTTAAAAGACAGGGCAATGGTTAGGAAAAAAGTTCACAAAGAATCCAGTGATAAGTGGCTGAATATTGAGCACATGAAAGGATATTTATCAAATTGAGAGTTGCGATCAAGAATTGAGCAGTCATATTGTTCAGCAAAGGGACAAATGGGATAATGGTTATGAAAGATCAACTACAAAGCCAGAAGTTGATCAAACCAATATAATAAATCACTGGTGGCTCCCAAGAATTGTGCAGTGAGTAGCAATCAAAAGTAATAAGACAATTTTCAAGGAATGTCTCTATATCAAAAATAAAGAATTGGGTCTATCCACTTGCATGATTTGATTCAGTGGTGGGATTCAAAAATTTTTATTACTGGTTCTTTGGCCGTGGCTTGGTGGGTGTGACTTGGTGGGCATGGCAGGGGAAAGATACTGCAAAATCCCCATTCCCTCCCCACTCCTGGGGGAAGGATACTGCAAAATCCCCACTCCTTCCCAACTCCTGGGAGAAGAATACTGCAAAAACCCCATTCCTTCCCACCCCACTAACCTGCTTTCCAGCTGCGTTCTTATGTGCAGGGCAACAAAAGGAGACCCAGCCTATCAGCTGGGACTTGGGAAACAGTGAATAGACTTGGGTGGGGCCAGCCAGAGGTGGTATTTGCTGGTTCTCCGAACTACTCAACATTTCTGCTACTGGTTCTCCAGAACCGGTCAGAACCAGCTGAATACCACCTCTGATTTGATTTCCTGACTTCTGGCTACCGAAGAATGACATTAAAATTGTATTCCTCAGCTGTCAAAAGGCAGGGCATTATTCAAGATCACAAGGAATTGGAAAGAGCTTCAGTAGCTCTCTTACCTGCTGATCACTTGAGGCATAATTATTTTAGGATTGGACCGCGTTCTCCATTCAGACTTCAGCTTAGGCAGAATTCATTCTTGTAAGATATTTGATCAAGGCAGTGAGATGGTTCTCAGACTGGCATATCTGGAACCCTCCATTTTCTCATATTTCAATGACATTTTACAGGTAGCCCTCAACTTACAACCATTCATTTAGCGACTGTTTGAAGTTACAACAGCACTGAAAAAAGTGACTTATGACTGTTTTTCACACTTATGACCATTGCAGAATCCCCATGGTCACATGATCAAAATTAAGACACTTGGCAATTGGGTTATATTTATGATAGTTGTAGTGTCTCAGGATCATGCGATCAACTTTTGAGACCTTCTGAGAAGCAAAGTTATATGGGAAGCCAGATTCACTTAACAACAGCGTTACTAACTGAATACTTGCATTATTCACTTAATATCTGTGGCAAGAAAAGTCATAAAGTGGGTCCTAATTCACTTGCCAACTGTTTTGCTTAGCAACATAAATTTTGGGTTCAAATGTGATTATAAATCAAGGACTACCTGCATATGAATTTAAAAGATGATTAGTTTATCATCATTTGCCTTGAAGCTACCTTTAATTCTTTGCTCATCTACATAATTTTTTTTAAAAAAATTGGCATATTAGGCAGAATACTAAGCTGGGGCTTAAACAAAGGCCAAATATAAGATATGCACATTTAAACATAGCTGGTGTTCTCAGTTATATCAATAAAAAGAAAATATGTTATTACATTTTCTTGTGAATTAGTGCAAAGACACTGGTATGCTCAAAACAAACAAGACAAATTTAAGCTCAATAGTTGAACATGTCTAGCTGTTTTCCATCAGATTATGCTCTTCACCATTCAGCATTAGCATTTTTCTCCTTTTCATCAAATAGAAAGCAATAATAATGCTGTTACAGTACAAGAAGAAAAGGAACTGGAGAAAATCATGAAATACAAAAATCTGCAAACAGAAATAGAATGTCTGTGGCAAAAGAAAGCAAATTTAGTCTAGTACAGGGCCAGCCAGGGTGGAATTTGGAGGTTCTCCGAACAAGCCATAATCTTAGCTACAAGGTATCCCAAACCAGGGTGCACCAATAGCAGTCCATCCCTGAATTTGAGTAAGAGTCCCAGATATGACCTTCCCTAATTCTCATGAAAATAAAGGGAGCGGGGGGTCTGAACCACATTCAGACTTGCAAGATTTCTTACAATAAAGTGGCATTAGAAATCATAATTCTGCTGTCCCAGTTTGGTCTACCTTGAAAGACTGACAATAGACAAATTGTTTAATCAAAGAAACCTAGATCACATCAACTCTACGGGCCGAGCAAATGTTGTGAGAGCAGGCAGTATCTACTTTTTATCTACTTTTACACATTGTTGTTATGCTCAAGCAAAATGTAATCTGATTTGGGCTCCATTATTGTATCAAGAAATGCCTGGAACTCATGTTCGGCCCCGAAGATTCATTGGTGAATCTGGGCAGACTGCTGTGATTGCGCAGCTTGATGTATTTAGCATGGAATAGGAAACATGACCCATCTGATAAATATAGCTATTTGTCTTCAGTTTTCTTCTCCTCTTCCCCAACCCTTTTTTTAAAGAGAGAACACAGACACCTTCTGTACATTTGGATATTTGGAAAGCAATTACCAGCCAAGTAATTGAGTGGGCACTGTGTTTAATTATAGTACATACTTAAGGAGCCTAATGGAATAATTGAGATGTTTCATTTTTCTATACTAAAAGAAACCAATGTTTATTTCTCCCGAGATGAAAAGTTTCAAAACAAAGAGACATTGAGGAAGGCCATCAATCACTAGTATTTTGGCCAAGGATCTTGTACAATATTTCTTTTGTGCCTTTATCTATAGGAAAGTGTCTCTCCAGATAATTGTGACCCACAGCTGCATTTCCCGTAGGTCAATCAATGGTAGGTATTACAAGTGATAGGTGGAGAGCAAGCTTTATACTTATGCATGTTGTAAAATAATGCTGGAAGTAGGGTGCAAAGTAACTGTATACAATTTCTGTTAAACCCCTGCATAAGATATTAATTTTTAATTTATTTAGCACATGGTAATGTTACATTATCCCAGAAATTACAATATTAATGGAGAGTAGTAGTTTGGGTGCCTGTTTGTTAGCTCTGTTTGGTTCACAGTTGCACACTTCCCAAGGTGCACTACAGGAGGGGGAGCCAGCTCTGCATCAAAACAAAGATGAATGGCTTTCCTGCAGCAACATCTTAGGTCCTCTCCCTCCACCAAAGCTGTCTCACAAATGGGCATTCCAACCAGTACAATTCAGCGTTGGCAGGATTCTGACCATCCACAGAAAACACCGGCTCATCTCCCCACCAAAATGGTACCTATTTATCTACTCACATAGAATGTGCTTTCAAAATTCTTGATGGGCTGAAGCAGAGGCAAGTAGCAGGAGCTTATGCCACCCTGCAGTTCTGGTAGTCCAGTGGTGGGTTCTGGATCCCATTTCAACCGGTAAGGTTGGAACAAGCCCGGCGTTGCCCACATGTGTCATACCTGCCTGTGACACCTCCACAAGCCTCCGCAATGCTCCAGCTGCTCAGCGGAGCATCACACAGGCACCGTACAAACCATGTGTGTGCACGGAAATGCCAAAGGCGTAAAGGCTTAAAGGACAGGTAAGGAGCTCAGGCAGGAGCTCCATGCTCAGAAGGTGGTGCACACGCGCAGGTGCGGCAAGTGCGAGCGAATCGAACACACACATGCTCAATTTGCAAACTAGTAGGGAAGGTAATTGAATCTTACCGCTGGAAGGGACCATCCCTTGTTCCTTTGAAAATAAATGTAGGGGAGAGCAGAAGTACTTTCAGACTTATAAGGTTCTGATATTGTAATTTCATGGTAAATATAGTGTTAGTACTTATGGTGTTGGATTCCTGTCTGGATCTTCTGGAAGGGCTGACACCTTAATTGGTTACTGATTGGTTTCTGAGTCAAACCCCTATAAAAGCCCACCAATTCTACCTTCAAGGTGAACCTTCAGAGACCGCCTCTTGCCAATTACCTCCTTGCGACCTATTAGATCACACAGATTAGGCCTCCTCCGAGTTCCATCTGCCAGTCAGTGTCGACTGGCAACTACACGGAGGAGAGCCTTTTCAGTAGTAGCTCCGACTCTTTGGAACGATCTCCCCGTGGAGATTCGTACCCTCACTTTTGAAGACTGAAAGGAGGGACGCGACCACAGGGTGAACAATAACTCTTCTTTATTAACTGGTAAGTATGACAGCGATTCAAGGGAGCGCGGTGCGCGCCAAACTATATATATGAACAAGGCGGCCAATAGAAACCCGGGACTTGGGCAGCAACAGCTGTCAAGTCCCTGGTCCAATCCGAGCTATCGTTCGGCCGGCAACAGCCTCCTCCGCGTCCCGACCAATCAGGACGGAGGAGGCTGTTGCTGACCTCCACAATGGTGCTGAACTTAGTTTAACCAACTGAGCCTATTTGCATGGCTCATGAATACTTAATACCCCTTTCCCCCAGTTCCGCGCATGCTCCACGGGTGGAGCATGCGTAGTCCTGTAAATAGGCGGGGCGGTGCCGGACCCGCCCCGACCTTCGCAGTTCCACTGGAGTCATCGGCGGAGGAGGACCTCCTTGTCGTAGCTCCTCCCGGAAGGGGGTGTAGCTCCAAGGCACGCCTTCTCGAGAAGGCCCAGAAGGCGGGCTCAACGGCAATGGTAAGCTGGGACGTGGTGGCATGTCCTTAATAATAGAGTCAGGTCTGGGAGGAGTGTCACTGGGAGGAGATGTAGCTAAAGGTGGGGCCTGTTCTGCGGCGGCTTGAGCGTTCTGTTGGAGTCCCCTGCAGGGGGCGCTCGGGTAGGCCGGGCCTGGTGTGGTGAAGGACCACGGATTCGACTCTCCGGATTGAGCTCCTGGTGATTGATAGGAGAGGCCTGGTGTGGCAAAGGCCTCAAACTGCAACCCCGGAAGGGCGGTGTTGCCTTCAGCTGGGCCCGGGCTGTCGGCCGGTGGCGGGAGGTGCCTCCTTAGTTGATCCAGGTGGCGCCTCCATTGGGATCCATCAGCCAATCCGACCCTAAAAGAACAGGGGCCTGTCAGGGCAGTTACAGTGGCCGGAACCCATTTCGTTGGCCCAGAAAATGCTCGGGCCCATACTGTGTCCCCCAGTTTAAACGAACGGGGAGGGATAACCCCCAGGTTGCTCGGCTGATCCCCTGAATACAACGGGTGTAGCCGGTCCAGGGGAGTCCGCAGACGCCGGCCCATCAAGAGCTCCGAGGGGCTTCGGTTGGTTGTAGGGCAGGGAGTGGAATGTTGGCTTAGCAGGTAAGCCGCCACTTTCTCCTGCCAGTCGCCCCGGTCCATGCGGCCCAGGGCCTCCTTCGCTGAGCGGACCGCCCACTCCGCCCGGCCATTGTTGGCCGGGTGGTACGGGGCTATGGGCGCATGCCGGATCCCTTGCTCGGCCAGAAATTCCTGAAACGTGGTGGACATGAATTGGGGCCCATTGTCCGAAACTACTAGGTCCGGCAACCCATGTGTTGCGAATAGCCTTCTCAAGGCCCGGACCGTACTCTCAGCTGTGGTGGAGCCCATCAGGACCGTCGTGTGAATAACCCTCCACGGGGGGTGCCTCGTTTGGGGGGATCGAGTAGTGATCCCTACAGCACTTCGGCCACAAGTACTATCCCTGCTCCATAAGGATCACCCGGACATAGCACTCACCACCGTCCAGACCTTCCGCACAGCCCTCAAGACCTGGCTATCCCGTCAGGCCTGGGGATAAAGATCGTAATCCGTCCCCACCCGAATGATGAATGTTGTGTACTATTTTTACTTATGTATTGTTTTATGTCTTACTGTCTTGTACTCGCCTCCCTATATATTGTAAGCCGCCCTGAGTCCCCTCAGGGAAAAGGGCGGCCTATAAATAATAAAACCAAACCAAACCAAACCACCTATTCCTATCAATAGGCTGAACAGTGCTACCAGAGAGAAACTACTGCAAATCCCACACTTCCAGAAAGTTCAGGAGTTCATGTGAGACAATATTGTAGGACAGTCTATCTGTGGAGACATGATTGGCTCCTACTTTGCTGAACTTTCAGAAACTCCTGAAGCACCTGATGTGAATATTGCCATGATTATATTAACTACTTTTATGTTGATTATTACATTGCATGGGTTTTAATTTGGTGACATAATAACATTAAGTATATAAAACAATGTCTACCTATTCAGTCTAAGCCTGTTAAGGCACAGTTCAGTTTTCTGAACTGACCTAATCCTTGTGCTAAATGCATCTTTCTGACTGACTAATTTACATTTACATGGCATTACAGGCAGTTCTCTCAATAACCTTTTTCCCGTTCTCTATTATTATCTTGGGAAAGTCAATGCTAGAAGTTTGCCCACAAAAGAAAATTAGGTTTTAGTTTAGCTTTAGAAGCACTGTTAGTTGTCTCTTTCATTTCAGGCTGCTTTCTCTGCTCACACAAGCTCCATAATACAATCTTGTTTTGTACATTTGAAGCATTGTTTTTAAAATTGATTGGGGGAAAAGTCAATCTGCTTTACATCAATAGATCTCAGGATTGAATACAGTCAGTGAAACATGACTGCTTTAGACAGGTACATATAATACATTAATAATCAATATCTTGTCTGTCCCAATTGATTTTCATAGGAAATGGTTGTGTAAGTAACAGTGTAATTGATGAGGGGTTTTTTTTCACCTCTTGTTATTTTAGGAGTCAAATTAGTTTCATTCTATGTACTACCTATCTAAGATGATGAAACTGTTAAGAGGTTGGTAGGACCTCACCATAAGTATTGTATCTACCCTGTTTCCCTGAAAATAAGCCCTCCCTGAAAATATTGCAACACAGCAGCAGCCATGAGGTGACCATGCTGACTGCCTCCTGTACCTCAAAAATAATAAGACCTCGCCAAAAATAAGGCCAAGTGCTTATTTCGGGGGTCAAAAGCAAATAAGACCCTGTCTTATTTTCGGAGAAACACGGTAGGTCTAACCCATAGTTTTATTTACATGATCTGAAACAGAAATTCAAAACAAGACAGGGATATTGGTCAAAAGAGTAGAGATTACGTTTTGTAAGGTGATACAAAGGGAGTTGACTACATTTAAAAGAAGGAGATGTCATAGCACTCTACAAGTACTTGAAAAGATAGCAGATTGAAGGTCAACATCAATTTTTCCATCACTAAGAATTGCAGGTTGCAGAATAAATGGATTTAAATTTTGAGAAAGCGGACTCTGATTAAACATCAAGGAAAGCATGTCCTAACAATATGAGCAATTAAGCCCTGGATCCAATTACTAAGAGAGGTGATGAGCTCCTTTTGGCTGGATGTGTTCTAGTGGAGGCTAGACAACCATCTTTTGAGGATGCTTTAATTTGGATTCCTGCACTTGATTGTCTAAACATTCCCTCCCAGGCCTTTGATTCTGGGAGTCAGGCTCACCAGCATTTAACCATGCATTTTTTAAATTAGAAGTGGGAAACCTATGTCTCCTTCCACCTGAGTGACTTTTTTATTGCAGTGCAATTTTTATTGAACTACTGCTTTCAATGGACCTAAGCCAGCGTGGCCAAGCATGTGGGATGCCAGGAACTACAATTCAGCATATTTGGAGGAACTGTTCCCCTAGCTATGCTTTAAATATGACAGTACTCACGAGAGTCTTAGGATCTGGCATATTAAAAGATATAAATATCAATGTCAACTTGTCATGAATGCATTTGTAAAGCAGTAAAAGGATAAAAGGTATAACACCCTCAAGTCATACTTGTGAGATCCTGGAGCTTGTAGTCAAGCCATTATGGAGCAGATGGCGAAACTTTTTCTTATGGTGTGCCAAAAGAGTGTGTGTGTGTGTTTGTGTGTGTGTGTGTGTGTGTGTGTGCACATGCACACATGCCCACGCCAATTCAATCCTCCCCACCCACCTGTGCTTGTGACCCCCCATCCACACACACACACACGGCTCCAAGAAAGCCTCCGGAGGCTGTGGAGGGCAAAAAATGGTCCCAACTGGCCAACCAGAAATTTGAAAATCTGCTGGCTGGAGCTGACGACTGGCATTCCAGTAAATATGGCTCTGTGTGCCACCTGAGGCACATGTGGCATAGGTTCGCCATCATGGGAATAGAGTAAACAGATGAGATGAATATTTAGCCTGTTTAAAGCACATTCCTTTTTATGTGCTTAACTTTTGAATGTTGGAACTCATTGAAAGAGTGAATGAATGAAGTTAAAATGGGTCCAGGTAGTTGAGGATGACAAAACTACTACAAAGTTGTAGAATGATAAGTTATTACATTCAATCCATCATGGATAAGCTACCCCTTCAGGAAGGCTAAAACTTATCGCTGCCTGGAAGGACCGATTCTAGGAAAAGATTTCTTCATTGTCTTCATCCATACACTTACAAAGTCAATTCTTAATCTTAAAAACTGTTTGAAAATCCTTTGAAAGGGGGGGGAAACTGCTTTAAATTATTAACTAATATAAGAAGACAGCTGCCCATGTTTAGCCAGGTTTGTTAGCTAAATTAGTAACAAAACTAATTTGAGTTATTCTGAGTGTTTCTTCATCTATCATTATTGATAGAATTGTCCAGAGTTTCTGAAATAACTTTTTCATATCATTGTTTGTCTTCTGTCTCTCTTTCTTTCAAAGCTTGAGAAGAAGAAATGCTCTCTACCATCAAGCTAGCAGAGCTGGAATATAAAAAGAAAATAAAAGCAGTGGCTCAGTGATAGAAAATATAATAGGTTCTCTGGGATAAATGTTGGCATGTCCTAGAATGCAGTATCTGTTAACCTGCACATTAGGTTAAACTAAGATGCGATATGTGCAGATTTAGATGAATGTATGCCCATCCTAGCTTGAATGAATGAATGAATGATTGCTGATGCTGAACTCCTAAGCCCTTTGAAAGCAGAAAGCAATTTCGGCTTTTTGTGACTGTAAAATAAAAAGCCCTTTCTTTTAGATAATTTGTATTCCTCAGCTTTACATTTTTTATAATCTCTTTTGGGTCCACCAGAGAAATCTCAAAGTAGCATTATAGCAAATAGTTTTTTGAAAAAGTGAACTTTTCATTTCTACAAATGGTGAATGTCAATAGGAGCAAAATATTGCAATCCTTTGTTTGACCCATCATCTAAAAAAACCATCACAAATTTGATAACTTCTGCATTCTGTCTGTTTGGTTTAATCATTCCCTGATAAAAGGGCAAGACAAGGGCAAGAAATTGCAGATCTAGAATTCATTAAGCATGAAGAACATTGAAATCTAATATTTAGTAGCCAAAAGTTAGATGTGGTACTGTATATACTCGAGTATAAGCCTAGTTTTTCAGCCCACTTTTTGGGCTGAAAAAAGCCGCCTCGGCTTATACTGGAGTCAGTGAAAAATTTGCCCGAAATGGAGGAGAAAAAGGGGCGGGGCCATGCCGCTGGGTGACACTCGTGAATGGCCCAGTGCCCCTGTGAGTTTCCCCTCCCTCTGTGTCAGTTTGCCGCGCAGCGCGCACCGCACCATCCCACCTCCTCACGTTCTAATGTAATGCAGGGCTGTCTTACGATTCCCCTTCCTCCCCCTCCTGCCGCTCTGCAACGATGTCCCACCTCCTCCTTGTTATGGCAAGCAGCCACATAGCGATGTCCCACCTCCTCTGGTACAGTGATCCAATGATAGGAATCACTGTGCCGTGTGTCATAGGAGGCGGGACATCGCTCCCGCGGCTGCACGGGACATCATCATCACAGCGGGACGTCAGCATCATGAGGTGAGTGAAGTATTTCATTGAATACACCGCTAGTTTACTGTTTTTCTTTGAAATAAATATTCAAAAACATTATTGGTATCTATTTTTATTTTTGAAATTTACCGGTAGCTGCTGCATTTCCCACCCTAGGCTTATACTCGAGTCAATAACTTTTCCAGTTTTTTGTGGTAAAATTAGGTGCCTCGGCTTATATTCGGGTCGGCCTATACTCGAGTATATACGGTATATTTCCCAAATACAACCTCAGCAGGTTTTTACAGAATTTGTCTTAAAAGATACTTTTCTTACTAATGTCTAGTTATTAATGTTTACAAGATCTGATTCAAGCCATCAAGAATCCAGACTTGACCTAGTAAGACAAAATAAAGCTTATTTAGGATAATTTGCTGAAGCCTTTATCTGTTAGTGTTATCTTGTGAGGTGTGGGTGTGGGTCTCTAAGCCAAATAGAATAGATACACATTCATGCAAAGAAGGATCAAAGAGGATTCTTCCTATTTGCATAGAACAGAACAATCTATTTCTATTACCTCTGTAATATAATATCTAATGAGATTCTTAGTCAAGCCAATATTCTATTCTTCCAGGACCATGTTTAGAATAATGAGACTTGCTTCAAACATCAGATGATTCAACCATCAGTTGACATTTTTGCCATGTGGAGCTAATTTTGCATGCAAATGATCATAGGCCATTCATCTAAATATGTTCTCCTGTGAGGATTGCCATTATTTCTGGAAAGAAAGAATGTTCCTTATCTTTAAGGGTAGATCGCACTATTTCAGACATCTTGTTATATCTGGTTCAGACTTGCAAATTGTTCACTGTGCTGCATGGTGCAGGGTATTAGAAATGACTAGATGTTTTATACTGTGCCTTGGCTTCCCGTCACTTTTGTACGACAATGGTTAAATGAGCCTTAGAAAATACAGAGGATTCTTTCTTATGGGAAAGTTGTAAGCATTTGGTTTTGTGGTATTTTCCCAGAATATCCCAAAATGACTGAAAGCATTTATCATGAACATGTTTATTCAGAGCAGCAATCACCATATTGCCTTTCAGTCTAAAATTTGCACTGAGCTGAGCTATTCTCCAGAGAGAAGGGGGATGTATGTTGCTTTTGCATGCAACTAAGGAATTGGAAGCATTCTAGGAGCCATGAAAGTTGAGGCAGAGATAGCACCACCTGCAAATTTTAATTTGGAAGAGAGTACTAGTGATTTAGAGAGGCACAATGGCTCAGCAGTTAAAGTCTCAGTCAGCTAGAAAGCTGACCGCCCCGTTCAAGACCTAAGCGCTGCACTATGGGGTGAGTTCCCATTACTTGTGCCATCTCCTGCCCACCTAGTAGTTTGAAAACATGCAAATGTGGGTAGATTAATAGGTACCACTTTGGTGGGAAAGTAACAATATTCTGTGTGCCTTGGGATATAGTTATGCCAGCCACATCACCACAGAAATCTTCGGACAATGCTGGCTCTCTTGGTAAGAAACAGAGATGAGCACTGCCCCCTAGAGACAGATAAGACTTGACAGATGAAATCTTTATCTTTATTAGTGATTCAACCACCCCTAAAGTTTTTAGGTCAGACCAATGAAGTGAAAAGTATTCTGAAAAGAATGGCTAATTTGGTAGAAATTATCCTGTTTTGACTCAAACCGTTCCACTTCTTTGATATCTGATATTACAATATCAAAGTCAGGAAGGACTATAAAATATTAGATATTAGATTTATAAATTCTTGATTTAATTCTTAATTAGACAAAGCTCAAGAAAGTGACAAACACAAAAAAATGTGTTACATAAAGATAACACTTTATAAACTTATCTCAAGAAAACATATCAGTAAAGGCATCTGACATAAAATATCTTTAATTTCATATGACAGACTTTAATTGTTTCAGCATCAGTTGGGAGGCAAACTCTACCAAGCATGGCCCTTCTGGGAAATGTTGATTTGTCTTGCTGACAACTTTCTCTTTCAGAATGTAGAAGGCATAAGAAAATCAGCATCATGTCCCATAATAGGCTACATTAATAGATTTTGAGTCTACAGAAACTTAAACTTGTATTTGAGAACATTCTTGGCAGAAGCTTACTGATATAACATGCCTAGACCAGTTTCTTCAACTGAAACTAGAATGATGCCAAACATACATAGAAGAACCACAGTGTAAATACATATGAATCAAAGTCCATATACTGATTTGTGCTCCAGGATTGAAATATTAGGGTTTTTTCCTCCTTTTCTAAAATCAGTTGGCATTTGGCCATTTTCTTTAAGACCATTGAATTCATGTGGCTTCAGTTGGTTCTCTTGAGGATTGCTGATTTTTTTTTGTTAGCTCCATTTCTGATAATCTTCATTTGATGCTACTTAACAGGAAACTCTGGGGTACTGGAGAAAGAATTTAGGACACTGGAAGAAAATGTGGTGCCAGGAAAATTTTTAGGAAAAATTAAAACTAAATAAAATCAAAAATATATCTCACACTTCAAAAAACCAGATATTAATAAACTAAAACAAGTCTTCTTCAACTATATATTTCCACCAGGTAATTTTGAAGAGTCCACCAAAGGTGATAAAAGGTGCCTTCAGAATGATTATATTTCCAACATACATATACATATTTGACAATTTATTAGGTGTCAAATACCAGTGATGCATTATCTTGCAGAAATTCTTTTTCAGATTATAGCTCAAAATGAATTTCATGTTTTCCCACTGATCTAGCATTATTATATCATTTTTGCCCACTTAATTACAGTCTTTAATATATTCACTTTTAATAAAAGTCCATATGCATCTTGACATGCTTATTATCAGCACGTGAATCCAATTCAAATTCAGTTTTCTCATTTATAAAACCAAAATTCTTCTTATCCAATTTAAATGTTTCTAATAACTGCATATAAAAAACCATTGACATATCAAATCCTCCTTTTCCAATATTTCCTTTTTTTAAATTTAAACTATCCTTTTATAAAAGCCAATAAATCAAGTTTGTGTGGCTATTATTTCTCTTGAAAAGCTTCAAAAGGTAAGCCAATACTTTATGAGGATTTCTTCATATTCTTGGTACATTGTTTAAGGCACTTGAACAGATTAAATATTGAGAATATGCAGTATAATAATTGATCAAACTCCAATTTAAATAATCTAAAGGTGTGATATTCTTCCAGAATCTGATTTTGCTGTATACCTCAAAAAATTCTTTTACTTCCGATTCTAACCCTGAAATATAATTCTCTTTTTTTTTCAAAGATGCATAGGCTATTATCGATCCACTTGTAATCCATCTATTTGAAAAAATATATGTTTATATCTTATTGTTTTACCTAAAAAAATATTAAAATACCATCATCTAGTCCAATTGAATCATTGTTGTGGAATAAGCTTAATCAGGCATTATGTATGCTTATTTGAATATAACTCTCAACCTTTCTACTCTAAATTGAATTTCTCAATATTTGTGCCAAGAGCATTCCAACTATTGAACTCTCCCCTCTCTTGCCCCGAAAACTGACTCCAGTTCAGTGATGAATGAAAAATTAAAATCTTTCTCTACAATTAATTGCCCTATGTGTAATCCCCAAATCAAACCAGATATATAAAATGTCAGTTTATCTTTGGTTCCAAAAGTCTGAATTTTTACAATAATTTTTATTAGCAAATTATATAATAAATACTTTGTGCCCCAAATCCCCCATTCAGCTGTAAAATTAGAAGTTCTTAATTAGATTTTCAATCCTTCTACTAATTGTCAGATTTTCTGCTTATTTGAATCAGATCAAGCCAGCCTATAATCAAAAGATATTTTTCATCATGGAACATATAAATGTCTCCTGAGAAAACAACTTCAGGCTGTATTATCATCAATTTATGAAATATCCTCTTCCATTTTATTACCTCTCAACACTGTTCTATTTCATAAAGCAAATATTGTTTGACAAAACATCTCACAGTATCGGTTATATTCTTTTCTAGAATGAAAATAGGTTTGGATCCCGAATCTTAGTTAAAGTACAAAGTTCAAAAAGGAGTTGGGTTGAAATTACAGGGTAACCCTCATTATATAGAATGACTCACCCATGCAAGTATAGATGGCTTTAACTCTCCTTGTTTTTCAGAAGCAAATTAAAGTCCTATTCCAATGGACCTTTGCCCATTTATTCCTAAATAAAATATAAAAAAGTAAAAAATGGCTAAAACATATGAAGAACGGTTGCAGGAACTGGGTATGTCTAGTTTAATGAAAAGGATGACTAGGGAAGACATGATAGCAGTGTTCCAATATCTCAAGGGCTGCCACAAAGAAGAGGGAGTCAAACTATTCTCCAAAGCACCTGAGGGTAGAACAAGAAGCAATGTGTAGAAACTAATCAAGCAACTTAGAACTGAGGAGAAATTTCCTGACAGAACAATTAAGCAGTGGAACTACTTGCCTCAAGAAGTTGTGACTGCTCCAACACTAGAAGTTTTTAAGAAGATGTCGGATAACCATTTGTCTGAAATGGTATAGGGTTTCCTGCCTAAGCATGGAGTTGGACTAGAAGACCTTCAAGGTCCCTTCCAACTCTGTTATTCTTAATGACAAATGCTAAAAATAGGCAAAGAAAAGAAAGAAGAAAGAAAAAGAAAGAAAGAAACCAGATTTGTTACTGCCATATTTTTTAAACAGTTGTGTATAACATAAATGAATAAACCACAAAATAAATAAGTAAATAAGTAAAACTAATAAGATTGGAATAAACTAATTTTTTAATGATTAGGCAACAGAAACTCATTTTCTTTCCCTGATAAGTCACAACCCCTTAAAAAAAGGGGGGGATAAAGGGATAAAGATGGCTCATTCCATATTTATGTGATAATATTGGAAATTATCCTTCCATTCATACAACTAATTTCTCAATGGGTGGTGGTAGAGTTCCTGTCACAATCTGAATATCAACAGACAGTCAACAGTAATTTCAGGATCATAGATCTTCCTTGACCAATATCTCAGGATAGCCAGAAATGTACAATACAAGGAGACTTGTTGCCTAGCCTTAATATGTTCTTGATGAAACTTTATGTTTACCATATTCCCCCCAATCTTTCAGGAAATAGCATTAAATTTTTTCTTTACCTTATATTCAATAACTTACATTCCTGGCTCTGCTTGAAATACATGAATCACGATTAGAAAGACTTCTACAACCACAGGTTTAGGACTTCAAAGACAGTTATACTCTGAAGGCAAGTGAAAAACTGAAGCAAGCATTTCATCCTGGTTTACATGCTCTGAATCCATTTCTCAGTAGCATTTGCAGGGGGTTGTTTATCTTTCTATAAGGAAAATTAGAGCGTGATTTTCCCCTACATGCTTGACTTTGTCTTAATATTGCTTAACATCTGGCTATTTTTGCTGTTTAAAAAAATCATTTCCCCAGTAGATCTACTTTACCAGCATCTTTGGAATGTCATCCCACTATCCCTCTGTTATTTTGGACTAGCACTTCATTGGCTTTTTTGGCATTTTCTGCACACTGCTGGTTCACACTTGAGTCGTAATCCACTAGGACACTAGCTCCATCTCAACAGTTCAAGCCAGCAGTGTGCCAAAGCTTCCAAAAGAGACAAAGCAGTCCTAGGTTTTATCAACAGAGTGTTAGCATCAAGACAATGAGAAGTGATAGTAGCGTTTTACACCATGCTGGTGAGATCACACTAGCATGGAATACTGTGTCTAGTTCTGGTCATCATGATAGAAAAAAAACAAAACAACAAAAAACCATGTTGAGACCCTGGAAAGTGTGCAGAGAAGAGAAACAAAGGTAATAAAGGGTATGGAAGCTAAATTGCAAGACAAATGGTTGAGGGACCTAGCCTTCAGAAGAGAAGGATGGAGGGGGGAGCATGATAGCTTTCTTTCAGTACTTGAGAAGCTGTCATGAAGAATGGCTTGATTTATTCTCTAGGGCATCAGGACAAGAAGTATTGTGTACAAGCTTATCAAAGAGAAATAAAATCTAGAAGTAAGGATAAATTTTCTGACAGTAAGAGCAATGAATCAATGGAATAGCTTGCATCCTGGAATTGTGGGTGGTCTGTCCCTTGATGTTTTCAAATGTAGACTGGACAACCATTTTATTAGGATGGTATAAGACTCCTGCCTTGACCAGTAGGTTGTATTAGAAGACCTCCAAGGTCCCTCCCAGCCTTATGATCCTATGAATTCTTTGACCTCATCAATTAATTTCTGGTAACTTCACCAACCACTCAACATTTGTTCTGAATCATACGGAAATATTAGAAGGAATTTCTGCTGTGAAAATCAATCCACAGAGAGATTTCAAAGCGTTTCAGCAAAGTCAGCCACAGCTGTGGGGGTTGTCCAGAAGCCATCCGTTCCTTGGGAGGAGGTGAGAGAAAAGAAGAAAAACTACACCTCGTATTGACAAGGAATTTTATCTGTCCAAAATTAAAAGAGTGACAAAAAAAAGCCAGACTTCTTGTTTTTTTGATTATCAGTTTTCTTCACTGCAGTCAAAAGTGTTGTTTTCACAACTTGCTGAAGGAGAGAAATAACTATCTCAACAAACCCCCATATTGCTAGGATTCCTGACAATTAATTAGTTACCTAACTGGCTTGACACTCATATTCAAAAAGTTCTAACCAATGAATGATCATCAAATTGAACAGAGGTATCAAATAGAACAGTTTTGGTAAACCTCTTCTGCACCAAGTGCCAAAATGGGAGCAGGCAAGTCCATGTGAGGAGCACTGAAAATTGGAAGAGCAGCTCCCCAGTGTACACATGGGGGAGCACCAGAAACCAGACGAGTAGCTCCATGTGTGTACCCACGGGAGCACCGTAAACCAGAAGAGCAGTTCCCCAGTGTGTGTGTGCATGCCGGGAAGCTGAGCTTCCAGTTTTTAGCATGTCCATATGTTCCTGTTACCTGGTCTTCCATTTTATGGCCAGCCAGCTAGTCTTCACACATGCATGCATGCACCAGAAACTGGAAGCTCAGCTTCCTGGCACATGCACTGTTCTTCTGGTTTCTGGCCTCCAATTCACATGAAGACCAGCTGGCTGGCATGCATGTGTGTGCTGGAACCTGGAAGAGCAACAGCCAATGGCTGACATGCCCGGAGAGATGGCTTGGTGTGCCACTTCCAACATGTGCACCATAGGTTCACCATCACAGAAATAGAGGGTCAGAAGGATTAGTCATTCAGTATTTTCATTAATAAACTGGATGAAGAAATGGAGAGACGGAGAAATGAGCTGAAAAGTAGTAGACTATCAGGAAAAACAATTGCAATGTCATTCAGTTTAGGAATCAAAAATCAAATGCACATAGATGATCATCATTCCTCAGAAGAAATGCAGTTGTAAGCTGTATCAACTGAAGTAACATTTCCAAAACACCCGTAGATTCTCCTCTTCACATCACAGTTGGTCCTGAATTGGAGAAGCGATTTCCCCATGGGATCCCCGTGTAGGATCTCTTTCAATCCTTTGCAAATCACTGTAAGCAAGAGGCTGTTGCCAAAATCTTCCACCCGCTCAGGGACTCTAAATTCCCAATCAGTTTGGGAATTTCCTTGTTTTCTGGACATATCCACCGAGAAAAATGTAATACTTTAGTAAAAATGGACTTGAGTATTGTGTATGATGGGACAACAACAGCCATAGATAACTAAATAGTATCGGACGGTAATAAATTTTAAGTAACACTAGGGTAATAAAATAGACCAGGCTGAATCTCTTATGTCCTGCAAGGGCATTAGAGCTCTCACATATACATGAAGAACAGTGATTGGGTGCAGTGTCTCATATTGCTTGGATTTTTAAAAAGCTGAAAAACAACCTTCCTTCCTTCCTTCCTTCCTTCCTTCCCAAACTGGTTGGGAATTTGGAGACTTAAAGAACTTACTTACCTACCTACCTACCAAACTGGTTAGGAATTTGGAGACCTCAAGTCCCCAAAAATTTTAAGGGTATCACTTTAGGAGAGTGTTTCTCATCAATATGGCAATTTTTCTTTGTTTTGCTATTTTATTCAGGTTGCCTAATTCAGTGCCCATAAATTATCTCTTCCTCCTTTTTTAATTAACTTCAATGGAATGATTAACATTCTTCATGCTGTATCAGTGTTTCTGTTAATTGCTTTGAAATATATTTTTAAGATTATATATATTACTTAAGGAGACAAAATTGTATTGGGTAGATTTTATATTCTATTTCCCTATATTTTCTAATTGCTTTAAAAGTTTTGTAGTCCAAGCTTTTGTATTGCATCTAATTTTAAAATGCCTAAAGAAATCTGTCCTCAATAGGGGGAGAAAAGTTTTAGGGTATTAAAAGAAAATTAGGAGTGGAATAAATTATTGCACTACAGCATTTTAATGGGATTTTATGTTTTTTAATAGCTTTACCAAATGGGGTGCTCTCTAGATCTATGAATTTTAACTTATGTAAATCTTGTTTACCTTAGGAAATCTATGTTGCATGTAGATTGGAAAATTTAGATTTTTGTCTCTATAACAACTTTTTTCCACACAGATGCTGTGGTGTAGTTTTAAAAGACTTTCTCATTTGAGGTGTCATTCAATTATGAGGACTTCATCTCTTATCATTCTTCAGCCAGTAAGGCTATTGCCGAGAATTTTTGAAAGTCACACATCTGGTGGGAGCAAAATTGGAAAGGTGCTTTAGAGAAATGAATCCCACTGCTAACTGGATTTCGCAGAAGAAACCTCCACCTTTGCTTGCTCTGTCAAGGTGTTGTCTGTATTTTTCTATGAAGTTGACATTCTGGGTATTTCTACACAAACACACACACACACACACACACACACACACACACACACTGAGAGAGAGAGAGAGAAAGAGAGGGGGGGAGAGAGTGTTCTCCATTGCTGGATCTCTGTGGTTAATGGAAGAAAGCACTTTACTAATATGAATTATAATTAATCTATGGAAACTAAAATGAAGCCAATTTGCTAAGCATATTTGCTTAAAAATTAATTCCAAAAGAATTGAGATATTTCCATAAAAAATAATCACAAGAAATGTTCATATGATTTCTTAATTTCAGATTCCAGACTGTGTAGCTCAGTACTGCCCCATTTCTGTGCTCCCCGTTTTTCTTCATGGTCCCACAGTCTCTCATAAATAGGCTTATGTTACCATCATAATCACTTGATTTTAATTTATGCAATCTCTCTCTGCATCTTGGCCATGGGGGCACCCTAGCAAGACTAAATGCTATACTTTCTTGTCTTTAAAATAGAACTGGAAACAGCAAACCTCCTATAAGTCTTTTGGAATCATAAACCTCCCCCACTTTCTATGAGCTGGAGGGAAGACAGGCTCTTGGCTGATAACAAAGCTTCCCACACCCACTATAATTAATAAGATGAAGCACACAAAGCAGCTGCCTTCAGTGGATTTCAATAACTGCCCTGTCTTTTTTCAGAACCCAAGAAATCTGCAGATACCAAAAAACATTAATCTGCAATACATCTCCCTCCAGATGTGTTAGGGATATAGCCCCCAGAATTCTCAGCCAGCGTGGCCAGAGATGACCACAACCTATCTAGATGATTCAAAAATGGTTGCTCTTCAAGGACATGAACTAATGCTTGATGCAAGGTTTCTATTCTTACAGCAGCTGCCTTACAATGGTGGTTAGGGACTAATCACTTGTGGTACCTGGTGTCTAGTAAATGCCAAGTTGCGGAAAGTTGGGTCAGAGTATAAGATAATAAAATAGAAATCCTGATTCCCACCCTACTCCCTAGGCAATGGTGGGATTCAAATAATTTAACAACCAGTTCTCTGCCCTATTGATTGCTCCCAACAATCAGTTCACCAAACTGCTCAGAAAGTTAACAACCGGTTCTCCCAAAGTGGTATGAACTGGCTGAATCCTACCACTGCCCCTAGGACAGGGGAGTCAAACTGGTGACCCATGGGCCGGATGCATCACTGCAGGCTACACCCCAGTGGTGGGTTGCTAACTGTGTTCATGCACAGAGGAATCCAGGGGGGTGGACAGAGCCTCCCACTGCTGCCACTACCGGTTCAGCTGAACCGGGAGCAACCCACTTCTGTTACTCCCACCCCAGTTCTAGGAAGGAGAAAAAAGTCTTGAAATGTGATGGCAACATGACACGGCGAGTTTGACACTCATGCCCTAGAATTTTAAATTTACTGTTAGCTTAAGCAAATCTTTCTCTGGCACTCGTAGAACACTTTGACCATTATTGAAATAAAATTGGAGTGGAACCATGTATTAGTGCTTATAAAGTGCTAGGGTTATGCACAAAGGTTTTATTTTGACAGCGGTTCAAGAAAAGTAACCCTTGAGTTTTCCCAGCAAGAGCCTCATGTGTTTTGAAAGTAGATAGACTGAATGATGCTGATGAGTCCAACCTTGATTTTTCACTGAGGCAGAGTAGAGTGATGGACCAATATTTTCAGTGCCAGCGTGGTGTGCAATATCTTTGTGAGGCAAGGCATTTCACTGAGGCAGAGCTCTGTGATTACACACACACGCACACACACACACACACACCATTTTGTGAGCTGAATTCTATGCCTGAGTGTTTTGTTGCTGTTGCTTCTCAGACTAAGAAGCATGAAAAAGCTGATCTTGTAAATGTTTAAGAGTCCTTTGAGACATGACTTGAGGAGCAAAACTTATTGCCACACTTGCCTGTTCCTGTCTAAAGTTTCCCTGATTGTAGATGCACCATGAGGGGGATCTTAGCATGCTCTCATCATTCAAAAGGAAGTAAATATTCCACAGTCAAAAATATTTTATTGCTGCAATTATTGGGAGTACTTAGAAGTTTGTAACAAAAGAATAAAATACTTGCCATATTGTGTTTGGCTAAATCGTTTCCATGAAATGAAAAGGATGTTCGTGAACATCTTTTAAAAACAAAATCTGGATTTGAACCTCCCTAAGATGCACGTTTTTTTTTTTCTAATATATCTAACCTCTAGTCTGTCTAATTTCAGTTTCTGTCCAAGGCAGCAAGTACCCGTGAATCACCATGGCAACCAAGCAGCCTCCCCCTCTGATGAAGAAGCACAGCCAGACAGACCTTGTGAGTCGTCTGAAGACAAGGAAGATCTTAGGTGTTGGTGGAGAGGATGACGATGGCGAGGTTCATAGGTCAAAGGTAATGGGCTGCCAAGAGTATCTATAATTGTGGTCCCTTAGAATCAACAATTCTTCTTGCTGGAAAAAATATACTTATCATATTTTTGGGACTATAAGACGCACCAAGATTTTGAAGAGGCAAATAAAAAAAAAGTTTTTGCACACTTTAGACCTCCCAAAAATGGCCCGTTTTTCGCAAAAACAGGCCTGTTTTGTTTCAATTTTAAGAAAAGGGCATGAATAGCCTTTAGGGGGCTTATAGAGTGCTCCTGGGGGTGCCTCCCCCCAAAATAAGCAGAAAGTGGCCCATTTTTCGCAAAAATACTCCTGTTTTTGTCCAAAAAAGGGCATGCATAGCCTTTAGAAGGCTTATAGAGTGCTCCTGGGGGTTGAGGGGGAAGAATTGAGCAAAAATGGCCTATTTTTCACTCATTTCTGCCCTCCCCAGTCCCCAGAAGCACTCTGAAAGCCTCCTAAAGGCTATGCATGGCCATTTTGGTGAAGGGGGCGAGGTTTTGAGAGGCAAAAAATGCTGTATTCAGTGTATAAACTGCACCCAGATTTTCATCCTCTTTTCTGAGGGAAAAAGGTGCATCTTATACTCCGAAAAATATGGTATATACTTTGAGCACATACTTCAAAAACTGCAGGAAATGAAGTTAGGCAGGGATGAAGAACATGTTATCATCCAGAAATTCTTAAAATTCCAAAACCCATGAATTCCAAGTGCATAGCCCTTTGTAAAAGATGGTGAGAGATGCAGTCCAGCAACCTTTGGAGGATTATAGCTTGACCATTTCTTGACAACTGTTTTTTTAGAATACCTTCTAGCTCTAAAGTCATATTCCTGGTAGAACATGGGGTATTCAGCTGGATAGAAGTAGTTAGTAGTTACTTCCTAATATGAATATGCTGTGTTCATAAAAACATCCAAAATCTGAATTTTCTTTCAATAGAGGATAAATCTGTTTAACACACTATTAATGTTAATCAGATAGATTGAGTGCATCTGAGAGAGGGGGTAAGTGTGTTTGGGGACTAATTATATTACTTTAAGGTTCTTATTTCTTCTAAGATTCTAAAAAAGATGAGAGAGTTGATGAAATGTAAACCAATGACCCCTGGGTATTGTTAGACTCCAATTTCTGTCAATTTCAGCCAGAGTAAGAATGCTGTGATCTGTATGAAGCAATACAGATATTTCCCAATCCTCATGTCAAAGGTTGTGTATATGTACAATGATTCAAACCTAATAAGAGCCTGCTTTGTTCCCTAGCATGTTAACTGACATGTTAACTTTGAAAGATTGTGACACTTGCTGAGGGAAAGAAAGATTTTGTCTCCATCAAGCCCTTGTTTCTTGAGTCATCTTGTTTGATCATACCTACAAAACAAAAATTATCCTTTTTTGATTCCAGAAATGAGGTTTGGGAGGTCTATTAACCTAAATAATCAAATATTTTATTCGATCAGAAAGGAAGGATGATTTCAGGGCACATACATGAAGAAGGAAGGGGGTTGGGAACAATCTGTGCAAGTTGCACAAAAGTGTCTTGGAGTAGGACCCACTTACTAATAGTGATCAGCCTTGTAGGACAAACTTCTTAGACTGTTTAGCAGAAGTTAGAATTGAGAGGCTGTATACAGGAGTTCTTGGAAATCATGATTTCTCCTATGTTCGAAGTAGCATTTCAACGAACAAGATTTAAAAAAATTAATCTTTTTGTTGATGCTTGGAAAGAAGGGTATTGAATGCTGGGGTGGAAAAGGAGAACCAATTAAAGGCCAAGGGGAAATGCTAGATTTAAGCCTGGGTGGAAGGAATGAAACTCCACTTCAGAGGCAAGGCAGATGAGACAGGAGAAAGTGGAAATTCATAGTGTGTATTTATTGCTTTGGTTTCCCCTTAATTTTGTATCTTATGTTGAAGCCAATGTTTTTCTAATCAATTGCATAACCTCATCTTTCTACTAACACATACATACAGAACTGTTGTGTATGTGAATTAATTGCAAAAGCTTGACGATACATTCACAGCAGTGGGTGGGAATGAGGTCTATGCGGTTGGGTTGTGGGGGTGGATGGTTGAAGCTGCTGTTCTTACCTCATTAGAGACATGTCTTTGTAGGTGTAAGAAAACCTATGGTTCTCTAAACAGAAAGAATAGAGAGCTTTGATTTCTAGGTAACTCACAAAAATTCTTTTTTCAGTACAGCTATCATATCTCTCCTCTTCTCTCTTTATGTTTTTTTTCACAATGTTCTTTTGCTTTTGATCAATGATGTATTGCAAGAGCATCAATTGCCTTAAAGGAAATGGCCAAGAAATGTACAGCTAATCTTTTGCTGTTTTTCAGAATGTTTCATCAACTTCCAGACTAGTCTAAAATTCAATGCCCGATAATTTCCCATCCAAGTGTTAAGCATATTGCATCTTGTATAGTTTGGATTTTCTTAAATTAGCAAAGGTTATATAGGTTGCAACCCAGCTAGCATGGACAGTTATCAACCAGTAGAATTTGGATAAGTATCTACTATATATCAGTTAGTGCAAATGTTGATGAAACTTTTAGAGTTTTTAAAAATTTTATTGATCTTAAATTGACAAAATTGTGACTTTTGAGGTTTGCTACAGAGCTTAACTCAGTTTAACTTGCCCCAGCCAACTTTTTTTTTCCTGCCACATCTTCATGTTGTTGTCTTCAACTCATCCACAACTCACACCCATGGCAGCTTAATGTTCTCCTTAATAATTCTGCAATTAAATTAGGTTTTCTTCCCAACCAGATAGTCAGCCAGGATAACTTCACTGACCATTTGGTCAGGTATCTTCATAGAGTGTAAACTCAATCTAAAACCTATTGGCCATTTTATGTTGATCTACTAGTTTTGGGATATTGCCCTCTTGCCCACTAGATGTTTCCAACTGGTGTCTCACACAGACTTATCAATGAGCTTGGAATCAGAAGTAGCAGCTAAACATGGATCATGTAGAAAAGATGAAAGGGATTCAGAAAGCACTACCATTTATTGGTAACTTCCCTGTGGTAGGATAGAAATGTCAGTGGGGGTGGCACATTTTATGCTGACAATATGCCGCCATCATTAAGACTGGTAGATAACACTTCAACTGAGATATGCATATCCTCTGAATGCTCCTCTTTGAATGGACAAAACAGAAGAAAGGAAGAGTTTATACACTTCTCTGGCCACATACACCCTTTCCCTTTCCTCCTTATTATATGTCGACTTCTAACTGTAATCCTTGGAAGCTGCTTCTTATTCAAAAACAAAAATTAAAAACAAACATGAAATGCTTTTCCCTGACTGAAAGGCCCTTGGACAAAAAGTGCAAAGGAAACGAAAGAAAAATTTAAGGAAACATTAATGGCTGAGAATCTGCAGTTGCTAATTTATTGTTGAATGAATGCATTTTAATAAGACCCAAGAGGGTGAGTTCAACAGCCCATGCTGCTAAAAGTTGCGAAGTGTGACTTCCATGGCCAAATTCAAAACCCAAGTCGTCAGAGGAAAGGATGATGTTTTGCCTCTTTATTCTGGCAAATGGAAGCCTAGAATGTGCCAGAGATATGCAACAGATCCAGTCTTTTCTGATTGGGGCAATGCTGCGTGATGAATTTAAGGCATCCATACTAATTATGTATCTGGGATTTTCCAGGGCTGCTTTAATCCAGCTTCCTTTGCTACCACGTGTCATTCCCTTTTTCTCCTCTAGATTTTTTTCACCCTTTCCAGAAGAGCAGTTTACTCTTCTTGTGTTTTTATTTATTTATTTACATATCAAATTTTAGAAACTGCCTATCTCTCTCACAGAGTGAATAAGTGGTGTTGTTAAAGTAGGGAGAAGGTTCTTGGCTCCATGTGATTGCAAGGTCCATTTCTCTGTGTGAACTCTGCTGCTTACAAATATTGTATTTTTAATTAATGGATTGACCTTTTGTCGTTGAACCCCAGCAGTTGCTTAGCAACTTAGAATGATCCTTGTCAGATGACTTTCTGAACAGGTGTCTTTCATGTATGTAGCCTTTTGTGTTCTGAGAATGGAATTACAGTAATCATTTTTTTGATAACTGGAATTACCTTAAAATGCTGTTAATTTTAAAAGGTCATTGGAAAGTGTCCATAATACGGTTATTTAAAGGGAAAACAATTTATATAAAGAAATAATTTTGTGCTCCATTTTATTTTATGGATTGGTTTTTTTTGCCAGATTCTCCTCATAGTAGATAGTTTCAAATTTCTTTCTTTCTCTTCCTTTCTCTGTCTAACCAAAAGTATGACAAACTTTCAGACAATAATTAGACTTGTAGTAAGAGTTCCCAAAACTTGGAATAGTAAGAGGACTTATGGGCAAGAATAACTCATGTCCTGAAAATGTCCATGGTTACACAACTCTCTAATTGGCATGTGAGACTTAAACCTCACAAAAGAAAAATATTTTTATTTTTTATGTAGTAATGCGCTAGCTATAGATTGTAGAATCCCAAAGTTTAGAAGCTCCATCTGTATGACTTGGTGATTTCGTTTGCAATTCCACTCCACCCCAAAGAATATCACTTTCTTGAAGAGGAAATTGATCTCTTTGTAAGATGAGGCGTGTTGGTTTTTTATATTGGGGAAACCTATCTATGTTTATGGAGATTCTAGTTATCCAGGTCATGATGGTCCCAAAGGTGCTTTTTCATGAGGCGATTGGATTTTCTCGTTTTTCCCTGAAGATGTTTCACTTCTCATCCAGAACTGAAGAAGCTTCTTAGATGAGAAGCAAAATGTCTTCAAAGAAAAACCAGAAAGTCCAGTTGCCTCTTGAAAAGGCACCCTTGGGACTATCTATGTTTAGCCACCATATAGCCCAATAAAGTAGCAGGGTTTTGCCCTACCCAGCTAGCTCACAGAAGGCTAACTCTATTTTTTTTCTCTTTTCAGTTGCTTTTGTATCATTTGTTAAAAGCAGGAAATAACGATGCAATGCATATGCAAAGTGTGCTTTCCTAGTTGATAGTGCTAAGCTGGAGATGGCAGGAAGCAACTGAAGGTTGTTTAAATTGCCTTTGTTCTTGCTTCCTTGGGCCTCTCTCTTTCCTGTGATTTGTACTTTCTTAACTACCCAAAGATAATTTTGCTGGAGTATTCCTTGTTCAGTAATTATTATATTTCCCTCTCTCTGCCATGAAATGGATGGCAAATGAATTTATATAAAAATTAAAAAACAAACATCTTGCAACAGGGGGCAAAATTTTGCCTTTTAAACTCACTCTTTTTTATCTTCAAACTATAAAATCCATTCTTTTGCCTGTTGTGAGTATTGAGCGCAACCCATTGGGAAAGTATTAAACATTTTCTGGGTCTCTCCCCTGGAGTGAGAACAATCATCCTAGTAAGTACTAAACCATGTTGGAAACAGCTGCATTAGATGTAACCTAAAATGAGTGTTGGTAATTTTCAGTTACATTCAGATAACTTTCTATGGATTCCACAATTTTTGTCACTGATCTTTCTTTACCTTTTATATATAGATTTTTTTAAAATTAAGGCCTGTGTAATTGTCTTTTAAAAAAAAACAGTTTTAACCATTGTTTGTCTTTTGAAGAAAGGATGAGATGAAAGATTTTATGGCTTCAACAATTTTCTTGTGTCACCTGGGACTGTTTGTTTTTCAGGCAGTCAACTTTGAGATTCTGAGTTTCTTTGCTCCCATTTCCTATCCTCCCACTTTCTTGTTCGAACTTGCACAACCAGACCATGCTATTCCCACAAGATGCTTGCAAAGGGATCATAATCAAGTGGTAGATCACATTTTATTTGTGCAAAAACCCAAAAAACAAACTCGGAGTCTGTTTCAGACATTGTTAGCAAGCCACTCAAGTTGTTTGAATTCCCGGAGAATTGCTACCAGAGACACAGGTTGGATAATACACGGAGCCTGCCTGACTTCTTGATATAACAATTTTGTGTATAAACTGTCCTTTCCCATAAAGAGGCAGCTTTAAATTGCTGAGAAGTATCTCAATACACCACCATACCCAGTAGCCAAACCATCAGTTCAACTTCCTGCCTTTTCTGGCATCAGGGGAAGGCTGATGCTGCTAATTCCATATAAAGGGTGGCTGTTGATTCAAGCGTAGGCAACTTACTTGCCATCTGTTTAGACCAATACTTCTCCAAATTGGCATTCTCTAGATATAATTAGTTGACAATATGAATAGTTTTGAATGTTGTAGACTACACATTATGAGAGTAGCAGCTGGTATACTGCTTATTTAAACATTTATTTTCAACCACAGGTTTTGGCAAAATTCAAATAAAATCACAGCAATCCATGTCCATTCAATACACCCCCTCTAATATTAGCGGCACTGTTTGTCAGGATATGCCTTCTTATCTTCCTTGCAGCCATTGCAAAAATGCAATTTGTTTCATTACATGTATGTTTTCGCCAAACAACAGTTTCTTCTAAACTGGACTGATTCAGTTGGATTAACAAGGGCACAAAAGGAATTTAGCTTTGTGCCCCTGAGAAAGTTTGCAATGTAATGAGTAATAGACCAAATCTTTCACCTGTAGAGTGGCAATAAAATAAAACTCGTATAAGGTGGTTTAGACCTTATTGAGCTATTTTAGTAGTCACAGTTTCACTCTCAGCAAATATTAATTGTTCTTTTTTTATGTTTGGGTGGACCAGAAATATAATTTGCATGCATTTTATTGCTCAAAAGTTGTTTTTTTTTCAGGATGGCTCTGAATCAGTTTATTTATTCTGTCCATTTGAATTCCAGATCAGTCAAGTCTTGGGCAATGAAATCAAGTTTGCAGTGAGGGAACCTTTGGGGCTCAGGTAAGTTCCATTCAGAAACTATGAACCAGGAATACATAACAGGGATGCTATGTATTTTACTCATTTTGGCTTCAAGCATGCTTGCTTTTCCTGCAAATGTGTGCATGATCATCCTGCAGTCAGAAAACCCCTATGTAGTGAAATTAATGGCAAGTACAACTTTGCCTCTAGTCCTAGTTCCATAGCTTACCAATATAGAGAATACTTTCTGGCAATATGTATGCAGGAACAGGGTGAGGAGAAAGCTTTAAGTTTAAAGGTCCTAATTACAGTTGGCCAATGTGGCCATGGGATGTTCTTGTGATTGGCTATTGTATGTGGATCTGAAGTTCTCCCTTCAATTTACTGTCAAGGATGAGAAAAATCCATCAAGAGCTAAGCGGCTCTTGAAATTGGATTTATAGTGCTGCCAGAGGATATTTGAAAATTATAAGTTAACCTTGAGTTTGAATGGCTCTAAAAAGGAACAGAATTCAAGAGTACAGTGGTTAAGACATTGAACGTGGACTAGGACAAGGCTGTCAAACTCGTGGCCCATAGGCTGGATGTGTCACACACTGGCTACGCCCATGCCTGGTTTAGTGAAGATGAAAAAAGTTATGATACATCACGTAATGCCGCCATATCTAGGAGTGTCAAATGCCGCTTAAAACTCCTAGATTAGGGAATTGCAGGCTGGTGTGTCTTTTGTGTGCTTCAGTCTTGATTTCTGACTGCTAAACAGACAAGTTCCAGTGTTTCTCGGGTAACATTTCAGAAGTAGGATCCCATTGTCATTCTCCTGTGGCTGAGAGGGGATGACTGATCGCCGAGTTGGCTTTTATGCCAAAGACAGGACTAAAATTCATAGTCTCTTGACTTCTAATCCAATATCGTATCCATTCTATCTATTGAAAAGTTTATTGATGGGAAGCAATTCAGTAAAGTCTTCCAAAATAAGGAAAAACATGACTCATTCCACAATGCAGGGAGCATTATACCTGCAGCCACTATACTACTTAAATGATTAGGCTGATGCATCAGACAAAGAACAAAGTTTATTTCCCTTCTCCCTAAGTTCATCAGGAACAACTTGCCAATAAGAAACTTGAGAATGTTTTGGAGTGCTTTCAACCAAGTGTTTACAGTGGTGTGTAAAAATAAAAGCACAGATTCAGAATAAGAAGCAGTGAATATGGTAGAGGCAAAAGATTGGACACACACAAGCATACACATATTTTTTATATTATTCTTGTAAAGTTTTGAATAGGCTTCAAAAGATGATAGACTACAGTTAGCCAAGTGAAGACAATGAAACAATATTCTGACTCATCTAACCTCTTAGGTTGTGATTGTTGTCTCTTTCTACTTCCAACAATCATAAACTCCTCAGAGATTTGAAAAATAGTAAAAAAAAAAAAAAAAAAAAAAGCAGGAAAGCTACAGGAAAAAAAACCCTCTGTAAATGCTTCCAGCTGCCAATTTCTATTGTGAGAGACATTGCTAAGAAATGAAAAATATTGTAAATGAATTTTTTGCTGCCAAAGGAAAATATGAAAGACAAAGAAGCATAACTGTGTGAAAACCAGTCAGAACTGCAAAGCAGAAGTCACAGATCACTGTAAACAATAGGTTGAAAAGTTTAGCTGATCCTTGTGTACGTGTGTAGTTTACAGTTGTTCTTCAAAGTGTTTGGTCACAAGAAATATGATACATTTGGAGGACAAGGCTGAAATATTTGAAGAAAAAACAACTTCTTGCCAATCCTTAAACACTGTTTTGGATCTATTGTGCTTTGAAAGTATGGGACAATCAACATTGCAGGAGTTTCTTATATGGGTGGGGGAAAAAGAAGAATGGATTTAATTATGATAAATACATCCTAAAAATTAATGTCCTACTCTCAGTGAAGAAACTGAAGCTGTTACTTCAGCAAGATGATGATCCAAAAAATTTCCTGAAGTGCTGTCTGCTCTTGGGAAAAAACAGCTGCAGTCAGGCAGAAATACTTCCCACCCCCACTGCCCCAAGGCTCAGCACAGCTCATGCTTCTTCCCCAAAGCCAAGGACCACAAGCTACGGTAAACAGCAAATCTTGGTGGGATTCCTGCCTGGAGCTTTGCTTGGGACAACAGCCAAGAGCACAAAAGCAACACTGCTGAAGACCAAGCCTTAGAATTTGGCCTGGCGCTCAGGAGCAACCAGAAAAAGAGCACCCTCACCGAGGCGGCACCTCATCCCATGTGGTGCAAGAAATTTGAGAGAGGCAAAAGTTATTTTCAGATTTGTGTTTGTTTTAAGTACTGAGTATTAAAAGACATATTTATGTGGCATCAACTTACAAGGCTTAGGAGGGTGATGTTAATCCAGAGCCACAGTCCCTTGTTGTAAAAGGCGTGTGCAGAGCCATCTTTATAGCATTATGGGCCCCGGGCAAAGCAGTGTACTGGGGCCCCTATGACAATTACTCACAGGAATAAAAAATGTAAATGGTCAATAAAATGAAACATATATTTGCATGTTAGTATTAATAAAAAAGTGCAGTAAAATGTAATAAATGCGTTGCTGTATTTATATACAAGGTGCATTGAAGGCTTAACATACACAGATTAGTACGGGGGCACCTATGCTCGTAGGGCTCACGGGCAAGTCTCCAACAGGCCCTTGCATTAAGACAGCCCTGGGTGTGTGCCACAATAACATTGTGTACATTTATCTGCAAATACCCGTTGCAATCTCCACAAAATAGAAATTTTGAGCAAGATGAGTTCTAAAAGGAAGAGTGGGAAAATATCCAAAATCAAGGATTGTAACACTTGCAACTGACTAAAGAGGAAACATTTGGAAGCTGTTATTTCTGCCAAAGGAGGTGTTATTAAGGACTGGCTGAAAAGTTTTTCAAAGTCTAAACCTACTGTAGTCACTGTTATAAATCTATAAACAGCTGCAGATAAATAGTAAGTATGCATTCAAATAACCAAAAAGATGCCAAAATTAACTTTGTGCCATGTAGATTGGCTTCTCTTCACTTAAAGAATATAATTTAAGCAGGAGTGCCTAAATGTTTGCACGCATCTTTGAACAGTTGCTAAACAGGGCAATCGTAATGGATTGCCTGTGGCATTAAAATATCTATCACATTGTTTATTGTTGTATTATTTATTGTTGTTCTAAGAATGATAGAACTTTTGCTTCAATAGATCTGGAGGACTGCTGGGGTTTATATAAATATAATAAGGTTTTCTAATTCCTTAGAGGAGGTATTAATTTTTTTTTTAACTTCCCTTACTAGCTGGAACATCCTATTTTACAAAGAAAACCCCATTAGCAATGTTTGGATGATATTAATTGTTAGGAATATAATCTAACTGTTGGGTTGGCAATATATAAATCATATAGCAATGCTGTACCTGTTTCTTTAAATCATACTGTAAAATGTGATTGGTTGCTGTTTTCCTCAATCGGCCATAAGAGGGAGCCAGAATGACTGTTAACTCTCTGTCAGTAAGATGCTGGCTGATCTGATCTGACCTGAGTGCCGTGAGCTATTGTAAGTTTTGCAACTGCTAGCAAATTTTGAGTACTGAACTGATTATATATTACTGGACTATGTTATTTGGATTATCCCTTAACTGAAAGACAATGATGACTGACTCTCTTATCCGTGTATGACTTGGACTGTTTGATGGACTCTGATACCTCTATTTCTACGAAAGTAAAAGCCTCTTTAAATTGCAGTGTCTCTATATGCTGGTTTGTGTGTTCTCCAACACAACTCTCACAATGCTTTGCTGAACTCACTTGCTCTCCCAACGGGGGACTTACCTAACATTAATGATAGACAATTAGCAGGTGCATGCTCTTTCTGGACTGCCTGGTGATTCCTGCCCTCAAGTGTTTTGAAATTGCTTTTAAAAAGCATCTTGTTCTCTTCTATACCCTGTTTTATTTCGCAGTCTCTTTTCAGGAATTGCTCAGATGACCCTTTCTGCAGAAGTAAAAGTAACTAGTTTTCATTTATTGCTGATGCCCTATTTAAAGGATGTGATAATTAACCTTATTTTCATTTGAACTTCCAGGGTTTGGCAGTTTGTGTCAGCCATCATATTTTCTGGGGTTGCCATCATGGTAAGTAGGGGAAGCATTTTCATATTGAGGTTATCTTATCAAATTACTTAAATGTCTGTCTCTAGACATCTTTAGCATTCTGTTCTCAGTGATTTATAAGACTTCTATGAAATCTATAAAAAAATTATGTCCTCCGATTCAGTCCCTTGACCATTGTTCATCAATATTTCCATGTTTCTTCATCGTATTGGAGAGATAGCAAGTGGCCCTTGTCTCATTAGTTTTCATTATTAATGTGAACTAATATAATATTAAGTTCAAGTTGTATCAGATTTGCAGGGTGTCATAAACTTGAGTTGGATACCTAATACGCTAGAACAGCTGTTCCCAATCTTTCTGGCTTGGTAACCTGATAGGGGGAGATGGAATAGTTCCATGTGAGGGCAGGCGCAATCACCTGCTGCTCATGCAAGTGAAGCTGCGCGCATGTCCGTGATGGGATTCAAACGTTTGTACTATGGGTTCTGTGAGCATGGCTTGTTGGGCATGGCAGGGGAATGATACTGCAAAATCCTCATTCCCTCCCTACCCCACTAACCTGTTTTCCAGCTCTGTCCTCCTGTTCAGGGCAACAAAAGAAGATCAGCTGGGAGGCAGGGGGCGGGGCCAGCCTATTTGCTGGTTCTCCAAACTACTCAGAATTTCTGCTACCGGTTCTCCAGAATCTGTCAGAACTGGCTGAACACCATCTCTGGTGCATGTGTGCACAGCTAGCCACCACTTGTGCAGCCTGGTTTCCAACGGGCCATGGTCCAGTAGTGGGCTGCAGCCCAGAGGTTGGGGACCCCTTCCCTAGAAGAAAAAAAGAGCAAAAGAAATTTAAAACACTACTGATAGGATAAATGGTCTGTAGTAACAGAATGAAACTTACTACAGACAGGTTCTTCAGTCAAGAATCAAACATCAAATGCACAGGTAAAGGAAGTGGGATACCAACTTGTGAAAGATTTCTAGTAGTAATTGATCCATATTGAATATGATCCAGTGGTGAGGCGAGACTGCAAAGAAGGCAAATAGAATTAAAGCCTGCATCAACAACCTTAATATGGTATACAAGTATAATTTATAAATCAGAGGAAATAATCATGCCACTCTATTCTGCTTTGGTCAAATCATACTTAAGCATTGCTTCTAGTTCTGGGCACCACTTTTAAGAGGGATTCAGAGAATTGGAATTAGATTTATACAATGGCAATGGAGATGATAAAGGCATCAGAGATTAAGTTTAGGAAGAAACTGGAGTGGTATGTTTAGGCTTTCATTTTTTCTAAAAGAAGCCTTAGGAGGAGGCAGTAGTTCAAGAGCACTTTTTAGATACAGGTGGTCCTTGATTTACAACCATTTATTTGGTGACTGTTCAAAGATACAAAAACACTGAAAACAGTGACTTACAACCAGTCCTATCACAAACCACCGCAGTTTCCCAATGGTCACATAATCAAAATTTTGCCCCTAAATGGACAGATAAGAGACAACATAGCGTGCAGCTAGTGGATAGTGGATGGGAAAAGAGGCATCTATTTACATCCCGGGGTCATATGATCACCATTTGTAATCTTTTCAGCTGGCTTGTGACAAGTAAAATTGATGTTGAAGCCAAAATTGTTTCATGACCATATGATCCACTCAACAACTGCAGTTGATTTGTTTAAGATTTGTAAAATTTATAAAATTGGATGTGACTCACTTAACAAACACCTTGCTTGACAACAAAAATTCTTGTCCCAACTGTGATCAGAAGTCAAGGACTAAATGATGTCACTTGCTGTAGAAGATAGACAAGACCTGGCATCTCATGCTCCAAAGTGCAGACTACTAATGAAGTTAGCTTACAGGAAAACATGCACTGATACTATAATGAATAGAATAGAATAGAATAGAATAGAATAGAATAGAATAGAACAGAACAGAACAGAACAGACGGGACACACAAGGAATTTATCTTTGGTGCATATGTTCTCAGTGAACCTATAAGGAAAAAAATCAACAATTTGACTGGAATCAATAAAACCAGATAAGTGGTGGGCTTTTCTTCATTGGAATTATTCTAATGGAATCAAGACAGTAATCTGCCTGGGATGTTTTAACTGAGATTGCTACACTGAGCAGGATTATCTAAACTCTTCCAGCTCTATGTTTCTCTGCAATAAAGATTGGGTTTTCTCTCTATTTGTTTTTTTTTTAAATATAAACGTTATTAACAGTTTTAATAAAACTAACACAAGGAGTAAACAAAACAAAAAATATATGCAGAAAATATAAGTATAATTACAAAATTATATCTATAATTAAAACAAAAACTCACTTTTTTCTATTATCCATTTTTTCTAACTCATAATTCATAATTATTTTTTGTTTCATGCGCTAGAGGGTTTGCAGTTAGCATAAAAGTAGATAATTGTTCCTTCTCTAATCAAAGGAGTCGATTTAGCCATCTCTGCAAACTCTATTGTCTTCACCAACCATTCCTCAAACTTTTCCACTTTTGAGTGTATAGTAATCTCACTGCAGTTGTCTTATAAAAGAACAAAATACCATGTTTTAGTAGCTTCTTTTAGCTTCCCTCTCTCTTTTCCCACTACTATCTGCAACTGTTGTTCAGTTGAAACAATGATCCAAGTGTACCTCTCTTTGTGAGCATTGACATCTGTCTGAGACGGATTTAATTATATCCGATTTCTATTTTCAATGAAAATCCTTTTCTTTGGACACTAAATATTTCAGTTACAGGAGGGATTTTTTTTAACTGAAATTTGTTTTTCTCTTCCAGGCTCTCACCTTTCCAGATCAAATCTATGATGCCATCTTCAAGGAAGAGGTAGTCAACAGCAAAATGCCTATCCGTCTTTATGGAGGAGCTTTACTTAGTAAGTAATACATGAGATATACATCCAGATGTTGACGTGGTCTAGTCCAGTGGTGGGATTCAAAAATTTTGACTACCAGTTCTGTGGGTGTGACTTGGTGGGCGTGGCAGGGGAAGAATATTGTAAAATCTCCATTCTCTCCCTATCAGCTGGAGGCAGAGAATAGTTGGGGGCGGGGCCAGTCAGAGGTGGCATTCTACCTGTTCTCCAGAATTGGTCAGAACCTGTTGAACACCACTTCTGGTCTAGTCTATTGGGAATAACTGACTAAATACTATACAGGTAATCCTGTACTTGCAATTTGTCGCTTAGCAACCTTTTGAAGTTTCAAAGCAGGGTCCCACAGTCCCACAATGCATTTTACAATGGTTTTGCTAAAAACCAACATTTACTCCCATTTTTTGACAAAACCATGCCCAGGCAAACCATTGGTTCTCTTAATGACTGTGGTATTCACTTAACAATCACTCCCAAAGAAGTTGTAACATTGAATCAGCCATATGATGGCAACAAGCAGGGTCCATTATGGTCATAAGTCGAGTACTGCCTAGAAGAGTGGGGTTTTATTTTTGGGATGGAAGGATAATGAAGTGTGCAGTGTCTTTGCATAGAAATTGTTGGAACTGAAGCTAAGCCCCAGGTGATTTGGGATTATAACTTTTGTAATCACTTGCCATTGGACAAGAGGTAAATTAATGGAATGTTTACTGTTGATCTTCATAAAGTTTCTTCCATGGAATTTTGCCCAGCGGAAGGAACGCATACTGTGCAATCAAGTTGGGCTTTGAAGTCATTTAGCAGGCTCTGGAAAGATGGTATTGTAAATAAGGACCTGTAATGTTGTTAATTGTCTTGAGTCCCTAGGGAGCAGAATAAATCTCCATCATCACCGTCATCTGAGAATAATGATATTGAAATTGCACTGTTATAATTTGCTCACTGAGATACAAAGATTCCAGCACACAGAAATGTGCTGCTTTGAGACTGTAATATGTCATATAAACTTCATTATTCAAGATGCTCCAAGAGTTTTTAAATTATTTCATTTTAATTTACCTTTAATGCCAAGGCAAACATATAACTGAGAATCTAGGTATGAAACTAGCTCGCTTGACAAGTGAAATCAGCCATATTTTTTTCTTTATTTCTACACAAACTTTGGAAACAATATTACTTGAGCCTGTAATGCCATTTCTCAGACACACAGAAAATAATGCTGTTTGAAAGATGAAAAAAAAAACATTTTTTATTCCAAGGCAGGGTTCATTATTTACTTACATGGCACATTTGATGTATGAATCAATTAATTTCAGTGGTATTACTTCTCTGTTGATGGATTCAAATTTCTAGCTATGATGTCGGAATGTGACTCCAGTATTACAATTTTGTGTTTGTGTATCTGTGTGTATGCTCGTCACTCTGAGACAAAGCCATGGAACTAAGACCTCACTCACAAGGAATGTCAGAAGCTTGAGCTGTTCAAATGCAAAATTGGGATTTGCTGGGCATATAGGATGTTAGAATAATTAAATGTCAGGTTACAGAAGCACGGAGATTAGTCATCATGATTTTACCACCTACTAATCAGTCCCAAAGTTATTCTGATGCTTTATTTACACCAGAGATATCAATGGTAATGAAATTGTTCCTGGACTGTATAATTCTGGAGCCCAAGCAAACATTTATGGTAGCACTAAATGGTCCTTTTAAGACTGTAAATTTATAAAATGGTGTAAAAGTGTAAATTGTTTTGAAATTTTGTGGGGCAAGACTATTCTTGGCAAAGCCGTGAACACTGATTAAAGTCCAGTCATTTCCTTCCTTCTTCATTAAAAAAAAATCAATCCAGGCATGCACACTTAGGCCTGGGCAAATGTACACATAGACATTTGTTGTTAGGGTTAAGTCTGACCCATTGTGAACCCATGGACAATGTTCCACCAGCCCTTCTTGTCCTCTACCATCCTCTGGAGTCCATTTAAGTTCATGCCTACAGCTTCAGTGATTCCATCCAGCCACCTCATTCTCTGTCATCCCCTCCTTCTTTTGCCCTCAGTCTTTCCCAGCATTAGGCTCTTCTCCAGACATACATACTTGTAAAGTTCTTTAAAAACATTCCTTCCACCAGGGGTGGGTTGCTCCCAGTTTGCACCGGTATGCCATAAGGGGTTTGTCAAATTTACCATATGTTTTAGAACCCGTTCGTCCAGTGGGACAGTACCGGAATGCTCCCTCCTGCCTGTCCCCCCCCCTTGCCTTCTCTTCCCGCCTGTCTGGTTGCTGCTCGCTCACTTGTTTGCCCAGCCTGTTCTGGCACTGCTCACTCACCGCCCGTCCGCACCATGTTTTCCCTGCCCACCGCTCATTGATTGGCTCACCAATCGCCCCACCTCTGAGAGGTAGTGGGAGTGGGCTTTCTGAGATGCCTTCTTTCTTTCTCTGAAGGCGTACCTCATTGCCCTTGAAATTTGCTGTCCCGGCAACCCGAAGGGGACATTCTCCCAGCGGCATCTCAGGCGCTCCCACCCTTAGCTGGGCGGTGCCAAACTGTGCCCAGCCATCCTCACTCTCTCACAGCTAAGGGTGGGAGCGCCTGAGATGCTGCTGGGAGAATGTCCCCTTCAGGTTGTCGGGACAGCAAATTTCAAGAGAAAACGCAGCTGCTGGAATCGGTGCGCCACTGTGCCTGCAACTTAATGCTCTCCAAGAAGCCTGCATTACTGGGAGCAGCAGAAGGAGCAGCAGCGGGTGCCACCACCACCCCCGGTGTCCAGCATCCTCCTTGGGAGCCTCGAGTTGTGGCTATTTGCGTTTCTGTCCCAAGCATCTCTCGGGAGATGAAATGGCAGGGGCCCAGCTGGCAGAGCTTCCAGGTGAAAGATGAGTGAGCTGGGCAGAGGAAGGGGGAAACTGCTGGAGCTGCATTGCCTCGCTGGGTTCGGGGACTTCTGCCCCTCGTTCCATGCTTCGCAGCCACCGGAGCCCCACACGGACCCCTTCAGGGCACTGGGCAACCTGGTTCTGGGGATTCCCCCCCAAAAAAAGATTGCCCACCCATCTCTCCAGATCTTGCGGCTTTTGGGGGGTGGTTCTTTTAAAAAATGCCTCTGCAGACGATCTTGAATGATGCTGCCCATCTGTCCCCCTCCCAAAGCAACCTTTCAGGTTTTCAAGATCGTTTTTTTAACGAAACCCCTGAAAAAGCCGCAAGAACCAGAGCGACAGGTCGTCAGTCTTTTTTGGGGGTGGATTCCCAGAACCAGGTTGCCCAACACATAAGAGGTCCATGTGGGGCTCTGGCACCTGCAAAGCATGGCACAAGGGGCAGCAGCATGCCGCCCTGATCTACCTGTCTTATAGTTGGTGGCAGCAGCCCTAGCTAGGGTTTCCCCCTTCCTCTGCCCAGCTCTCCACCACCTCTTTTGCTTAGGCTTCCTTCCCACTTGGCACAGAAAAGGGGTTTATCTTTAAAATGGGGCACCTTGGCCCTGGGCCACCGCGTGGTTTTCTCCGCTAGCTGCATCTTGCTTTGGATAAAGGAGGAGGTCGTAAGGCAGAAGAGAAAATTCTTCCCCCTGCCCTCCGGATTGCCAACATGACCATGGCTCTTCAGGAGCTCAACAACAATGTGAGTAGCAACAGCGGCTGCCCACACACCCACTTTCAGTTGAGGGCAGGCTTGTTTTGCAAAAGCACAGTGCAGCCGAGGGTTAAAGAAACCACACAATGCAAAGGCGGGGATGCTTTCTGCGTGGGAGGGGGGATGCATACCCACAACTTTTATCGCTTGCCCACCCACCTACACTCCCCCGCGTGTCCAGACACTACATTGGGGGAACTTGGACATGAATGGTCTTGAACGTGGGACATGCACGTCCTCCCCTGCCCACCTCCGCGCTTTTGCAGATTGGCTGGCTGTGGAGCATGGGCCCTTTTTAAAGACGGGTTGAGTCCTTCCTTGGGATGGATGCCCAGACATGAGGGGCACAGGCTAGGACCAGGTGCCCTCATCCGTTTCTTCTAAAGGTGCTTTCTTTTCTCCAAAAGGCAACTGGACTTTCTGGTTTTTCTTTGAAGATGTTTTGCTTCTCCTCCATGAAGTTTCTTCAGTTCTGAGGAAGCTTCTGGAGGAGCTGAAGAAGCTTCTTGGAGGAGAAGTGAAAGGTCTTCAAAGAAAAAGCAGAAAGTCCAGCTTCCTCTTGGAAAGAAAAGCATCTTTGGACATCCTGGATGACCAAGACTCCCCATAGACATCCCTCATCCAAGCCTTCTTTTCTGATGCCTCCTAGCGTTGCTTGCCTTCCATCACTTGTGGTGGCCACTTTACCAAAGCCCATGATAGCTGAGCATCTATAAGTCCTTTTGTAGTATCAAGGGTGACTGAGGGTTCAGAGGTGGCACACACCCATGGTTTCCTGATTGCCAGGGCTATTTGGGAAATCTAAGCTGGAGAGACCTAGTCTGTCCCGAACTTTTGAAGCTGGTGGGCTCTGGATAAAAGTCAAAACCTTAACTTGATGCTGACCTAGAGGTTTTTATTGAAATCCTGTTTTAAGTTTTGGTGAAAGACTTATTTCACCCTAAACTTGTGACTGCTTTCATCAAACCTTCGAGTGATTTAGAAAGAAAGAGAGAAAGAAAGAGAAAGAGGGAAAGAAAGAGAGAGACAGAGAAAGAGAGAGAGAAAGAAAGAAGGAAGGAAGAAAGGGAAGAGAGAAAGAAAGTGGGAGAGATACACACAAGAAAGGAAGGAAGAGAGGAAGAGGGAGAGAAAAAGAGAGAGACAAAGATAGAAAGAGAAAGAAAAATAAAGAAAGAAAGAAAGAAAGAAAGAAAGAAAGAAAGAAAGAAAGAAAGAAAGAAATAGAAAGAACTTATGACCACAATTGTGCCCAAAATTTTGGTTTCACCACATTTTCCAAGTTGGCCATGCCCACCCGGTCACATGACCACCAAGCTACTCCCACCTAGTCACATGACCACTGAACCACATGACCGCAAAACAGGCCACACCTACAGAAAAGGTTCTAAACAAATTTGAAACCCACCACTGCCTTCTACCCACCTAAGATTCACTCATATGCTTGGTTTCTCCCACCCATCCACTCTGTATTCAGTCAGTTAGCATTAGCAATAGCACTTAGACTTATATATTGCTTTATAGTGCTTTCTATATATTGCTTTATAGTGCTTTCTATAAGCTGTTTACAGAGTCAGCATATTGCCCCCAACAATCTGGGTCCTCCTTTTACCCACCTCGGAAGGATGGAAGGCTGAGCCAATCTTGAGCCAGTCAGATTCGAATTCCAGGCTGTGAGCAGTGAATTAGTGTGCAATACTGCAGTCTAACTTCTGGGCCACCATGGCGCCTATTAAGACTACATGTGAAATTAAACAGAGGATTTAAATAGAAATTTAAATTTTGTGTGTGTGGTCAGGGTAAATTAAATGATTAAAAAGAGCTGGTTAAGGGAGCCTCAAGTCTTGGCCATTCAATAGTGTCTTTGGGATAGGCCCTGCATCTCTGCAGAAGCTTTCTTATGAGCTTGTCATTCTGGCAATATAATTAGGTGAGATATACAGTGTGTGCAGAACTGTAAGCAACTCCAGAGAAAATGGAACATAAATTGAACAAATAAAGAGACTCAAACTCTACCCTACAGACATGTGCAATAAAGTAGAATAAAATTAAACTAATCTAGTTAGGGAGAAGGATAAGCCATAGCTTCTATGGCCTGCTTTTTGTTTCTTTTTAAATGTGAAAGCATTTATCCAAGCTGAACCACAGCTGCTGGCTTGATGTCTAAAATGATCTGCTTCAGGGCTATGAGTCTTTTTTAGCTTTCACAACCCAGTGCTATTTTGTACTCACATTCCTATTGCCTTTCTGGGAGAAATTATAAATAAAGTTGGGACTGTATGGGCACCGCTTTTAGAAGGCATACACTACGTTTTCATGGTTGCAGGAATACAAAATAGATTTGAGTCTGGTTGTCACTTCTTTGTGCAGAGGGAGAACTTTTCCTGCCTTATTCTTTTTTGAAGTCTGCAGCAGCATCTGCTGGCCACAAATAAAAATACAGAGTAATTCGGCTATGCTGGAACCCTCCTTTTAAGCAAATTTTGTGTGTTCTCTTTCTCCTACTTCAAGAAGGACAGGTTTAAATTATGGGACAACATACCACATTGTTCCCAAACAGTTTAATAGGAAAATATTAGCTTTGCCTTAGCTTTTTATTCTTGAAATATATGAACAGGCTGCAGTTGCTAGAAGTAAATTAGTGAACTGTCATCTCTAGAGCTTCTGCAGGAATTTTATTGCTTATATTTATCTTTCCACTGATTGTTGAAGTACATAGACAATCCAAAGACAAGGCATAAAGATCTTTGCTGTGTCAGACCCACAAACAGTGAGGAATGTGATCGATTATGTTGATTGATTATATACCTTTTGTACCATCAAGTCAGTGTTGATTCATAGCAACAATATATATGCCAGACTGTCCCCTGCCTCATCCTTCAAGTTCCTCTGGACTTCTTTTTCCTTCCATCTTTCCAAGCCTCAGAGCATTTCAAGAGACACACTTCCAGAGATAGCAATAGCAGGCAACCGCAATAGAAATAAGAACCAGTAAAGGGATCGGCTCCTAATACCTCTTTTCCAGATTAAGGAGAGGACAAGGATCGCCCACAAGTTTGTTCCAAACAGAAATTCCTTTGGGAAGAGATTGTGAAAGAGCCCCAGCAGGTTTGATGAGGAGCCGTTGAGGTGGGTGAATCATCTTACCTAAGCAGTGATTTGGCATCTTCAAATTGGGCACTAGGTTTGCCTACCTCCTCTCTTAACTATTTTACCAAGCTCTTTTATTCTTGAGTTTCTATATATTAAAAATCTTCTTTAAACTATTAAAATAAAACTATTTGGGAACAATTTATTCAGAAGATCCAGAAGAATCTAATATTTTGTTGGAGAAAACAAAGATTGTGACTGACTTGAATATGGATTTGGATTTAATTTGCAATTAAAGAAAAGGAGAAAACTGAATATTATATCATATGGGAACTATTCTACTGATGGTTAGAGAACAAATATGAAAGTTAGAAATGAAATTAGATTAGTGAAATGTAGAAAATATATTAATAGAATCAAATAAGTTAAGAAGAGGGTTGTTATAGTGTAGTTATAGTATAGTAACATAGTATTATGTTATGTGTATCAATAAGTCATGAGTAGATAAATAATGAATATGGTTGTAAATTCTAATTGTTATTGCACACTATATTTCTACCAGATGACATACTATTTAATGAAAGATGGATTAATTGTATTAAAATAAAATAAAAAAAAATCATTAAAAATATGGATTTGGAGTTTAACGAAAATGCTGGACTACAAAAGTGATACGGACAAAGATTCTGTGGATTTCAAAATGCATTTAAAAATACAGAATATGAATCATATGGAAAAAGATGCCACAATGGATTTACAAATAAAACCAGTTGTTGTCTTCATAATTAAAGGGGACATATGAATAATAAATCAGATGAGTGACCCAGAACATGACTTTGGAATATACGGACATAAGGAAACTTTCTAAGACTAAATGAAAAGAAAATGGTGAAAAAAATCATCTTGTGGGACATCATTTCCTACGATTAAAGATCAAGAAAAGTAAACAAAAGGAATTCAAAGTGGATTTATTTGATCAGGATTAATATATGTGATAGCTATTAATGGAATTTTATTTTGTCCAGAACTGAACAACAAGGCTTTAAAGATCTGTTTGTAAAATGAGGAAGGGTATATTTTACTTTATTTCTTACAGAAAGTAATAAGTTGGAATAAAAAATTGGATGTATGGATTTATTAGTTTATTTAAAGTTAAAATATAATATGTTACTATTTCTGATATTTCTCAATAGATTTTTACTTAATAGTACCTAATGATGACTTCTTATATATTAATTATTGGTAAGAAATAGTATATGGGAAGAAGATTTTTTTAATTGAAGTATTAGAGATGTTGTGATATTATTTATTCTTATCTGGAGGGAGGAAGTCCATTTTTATATATCTTTTTATTTTACTTTTTATATTTTTCTTACTTTATATTAGTCTTTTACCTTTGTATTTAACATACTACAATCTTACCATCTAAATGAAAATTGATGATTAAGATGGGCAACTTTTAATAACCGTAACCAAAAAGATCACATAGATCCAACAAAACCACTTCTAGAAATTCAGTGGCCCTGAAAAAATATGAAGCCACCTGAAGAGAATCAGGATAGGCCATGCCAGAATTAAGGCAAAACTTTTTTAATGTTTTATTTATTTTACTTATAATTCTTTTCATCTCCATCAAACAGAGTGTGAACTGGATACAATTATTTGAAATTTCATAGTCCACATATTTGTTGTTATATTCATTACAATAACATTGATAATATAATTATATATCAAAATAGTTACAATAATACACAATATCATTATAAACTTCTCTCCAGAGTAACGTTTTCTCTTCTTGTATCTCCTCCTTCCTAACTTCTGTTTATATTCTCTAGCCATTGATAAAATGTATCCCATGTCAAAAAGTATTCAGTTTCTCCTCTGTCCCTGATAATAAGCTTTAATATGTCCATTTCTGCACATTGCATTATTTTATGAATCACCCTCTCATCTGATGGGATCTCCTGAGAAGGCAAAACTCTTTAAGTGTGGAATGACTAAGAGCCTGCGATGCAACTATGGAGCACCGGAACAAACTATAACACACATAGTTCAAGAATGTTCCCTCAGGAAATTTCAAGGCACCTGGGCTGATCTCATTGCAGCCACACCAGAAGCGGTTAGACGGTTAGCTTCCTGAGATATTGAATTATAACGTTTAGTCCATTGCAATTCTATGGCTCCATATTATGATGATTTTATTGTGATTTGATCTTAATATATAATCTCCTATAGTGTATTTCATTGTATCTGTGGGTGTATTTATCTGGTGCAAAGAGCCATGGAAAGATGCCTGGCATTAGATAGAAAGATAACCTGCACATGGATTAGAGAACAAACAAAAGTATACAATATCATCAAGAGAGTAAAAGAATTGAAATGGAAATGGGCTGGTCACATAGCAAGAAAAACGGATGGCCGGTGGACCAAAGCAGTCATGGAATAGATCCCACTTGATAAAAAGCATCCATAAAAGAGACTTAAAACAAGATGGATTGATGACATCCGCAATTATTGCAGGCCCAATTGGCAAAAGAAAGTTCAGGACTGTACTGTTGAAAACATGTGGAAGAGGCCTTCATCCTGCAGTGGATAGACAATGTATCAATGATTGCATGACTTCTGTAGATGCTAAATAAAGAAAACCTTTGTATTTCTATATCCTAATAAAATGATGAGGGAGGGAGGGGGAGAGTGCGCTCAGCGAACTGGTTGTTAAACCGGTAGGATTACACTCCTGCCAGAGGCCTAGATCTTCAACATAATGTGTCCAAAGAGGAATGGGGTTCTAGGAGATAAATATCTATCAATAATGCAGGGCAGGGTGAAAGGGAGGAGTTGAGATTTTGGTAGATGTGGGAGAGGGGAAAGATATTGTAAGAGTGTATATGTGAAAGAGGATACAAATACAGTGAACTTTTTACTGTTATTGATCTTGAAACTTGCTTCTTAGAAAATATTTTCAGGGCTGACTTTAGAAAAATAAAATCACAGCACAAATAACTGTTAAAGCAAGGTTCATTCATGCACACAGATAAAGAAAGGAAATGGATAAAACAAATAAAAATGGAAAAAAATATACAAATAGGAAATACAGACCAAGAACAAAATGTGCAAAATGAAACATGGGCAGATAACCAACAGTTCTAAACTAGCATATAATTAAAATATTCTGATACATCATAAATGCTTAGAATATTATGCTGCAAGTCCATTTTCAAATGGAAAATGGAAGCAAAAAACAAGATGGCAGCTCCTATGTCACCACCAGAAGAAATGATTTGGGGGTGTGCTAGGCCTGAGTCGCTGCTAGTTCCAGCAACCCAGGCCGCCAAACTACCGATTCAGCCAAACCAGCCGAACTAGAAGAAACCCACCACTGATTGAACACTTGGGTTTGGGCTGTGGCAAATCCCAACATTTGCAAAATAAAAGGGCAGAGGTCTTAAATCATGAATCTGCAATTGTTCACCATTTGGAACTTGTCCTTTCATAAACTTTTGGTTTATGAGCAATATGAATGGCAGCATTTATCTGTGAATATCCTGAAGCTCTTCTTATCCTGTCCTAAATCAGTTTAATCTGATCATTTTCTTTTTTCCCTTCCAATCTGCGATAGGCATCTCACTCATCATGTGGAATGCCCTCTACACATCTGAGAAGGTCATAATCCGTTGGACCCTACTGACCGAAGCTTGCTACTTTGGAGTGCAGTTCCTGGGTAAGTAGCTGTCTTTTGCGAAATAGGAAGTAAGGAAATCTCTCTCCCTCTCCCTCTCCCCCCCTCTCTCTCCTTATGTGTGTGAAAAGAAGTAGTCCCTTTATTATCTAGATATTTCCTAACTATTTTGAGACCAGGAATTTGAACCAACAGTGATACTAGAACTCATATTTGCTCACAAAGTGCTAAAAAGAAAATGATACAACCTAATTATTTCACCCAAGTCACCGAAGTTTCTAAACTCTGAAAACAAAGCAAGTCACAAGCTTGATTAATTTCATTTAAAAACCTAAGCTTTCCATCTATTTTTCAAACTTTTTTTTCCCTTTCAGGCAAGGCAGGGAGTTGCAGTAGAAGACCTCCAAGGTCCCTTCCAACCCTGTCATTTTGTATTCTTTCACCAACTCCTTTTATAAGGATAAAATTTCTAATGGCAGAAATCCTGTCTACCTTGCACTTTCTGAGAGATTGGGAAATTGTTTTCTTATCATAAGTCAATGGGAAAAACTAATCTTTCATGTTGACAAATAAGCTGTTAAAAACAGTGAAATTTAAAAAGCTTCTACTGGAATCCCAAGCAAAATATGTGATCTGCTTTGGTTTGAATGTTTGGGTTTTAGGGGAAATTTATACAGTGAAAGTCAGCTTAATTTGTTGTTCTGGTTATTATTGCTAAGCTGTCAGTGAAATCTGTATCCATGAATCCTGGTTTATGTGTCATTCATCTTGGCCTTAAAATGTTCTCATTTCCTACTTATAGCTTAATATGAAGCACAGTTTATCTAATAGAGTTAAAAGTGATCTGAGTTATTGGGATCTTTCGTTCAAGAATCAAATATGTGCAAAAGCACATTTGTAGGCCAGCCTTCTTCATACTTTATCTACAACTTTCTTTTCATCATTGTCAAATAGGGCTAGCTAACCTTGGATGACTTTTGTTCAAAACCAAAAGTAACATGACCATCCTGCTAAATTAAGAGTGCAGCAAGTTAGTTTTTTTTAAGAAGATAGCTAATGTGTAGATAGTTTGCTTGGTGTAAATGTGGGTGTTTTAGCCTTCAGCTGTTTCCTTTCTTTTTCAGTGACTTCAATCACCTTGGTTGAGAGTGGCCAAGTGTCTATGGGAGCCACATTTCTTCTCATCAGCCGAGCCCTCTTTGTACTTATCAGCGGTTATTACTACTATCAAGTTGGACGCAGATCCAAGAAAGTCTAATGGCCAGAACTTTAGGGGGGGTGGGAGACCTTGGTTGATTTGGAAGGACTGGAGGGCTTTTCTATTTTTTTTTCTTTTTCTTTTCCACATTCCTTTTTGTTCACGTTAGTGCATTGTCTTTAAAAGCAGGAGTCATCGTAGCATGCATCAATGTGTCAGTCCAGTGCAGGTCTCCCTGCCACAGCAGACAAGAAAAAAGAAAGATCAAAGCTGAGCTTCTTCCTGCCTAATGTCTCTTTGGAAAGGATAGAGATAATGAGGCCTGCTCAGAATATAGGGGAGAGCGATTCCCAATTGTTAACCAACTTAGTCTGTTAAACTAGATGATGGCCCAGGATATCCCATTCTGCTATCCTCCAGACTGACTGGACTGAACATCTGTCACAACAGCCAGTGCAGGAAGGGGATGATAGGAGTTGAAGTTCAACTATCATAGACTTGGAAAGGAATTTGGAACAGCTTTCCAAGTTTTACATTGATAGACCCAGCAAGTCCATTGAAATTGCAGTGAATGTTTTAAGTATTCTTCCTTTTCATTTGTCTCGTGGGTCTCTTGTCAAGTCTGTCTACTAAAATCTTACAGCCAGGGCTGAAACAATGTCTTGCCTCATGGGGGAATCCCCAAGGCACATTATACAGAATTCTTAGAAAGTTGAATATTGACATCTTTTAATGTGCCTCTTATGAAATGATATCATGACCATACATCTGAAACCTGGACATAAACTATATTAATTTTAAAAAAGGGATTCAAGCTCTTTTGAAGGACGCCTCAATCTGCTACTGCTTCTAAATATGACTTTTTATTTTTTATCATCATTTCTCCCTTTCTTCTCTGCTGTTGGCCACTTAGTACTGTTCTAGTTAGCGGTGTTTGGTTTTTAAAGTACTAGTTATTAACTAAAATACTCCCAGATTCAGTAATTCTAGGAAGTGGAACTGAAATCATGATTTCTCAAACTTTTTTAAAAGACAAAAACAAAAACGCAAGGAAATATTTACCAGTTTTTACAAATTATTGTCAAATGTTAGTGCAAATGAAGAATGCACAAGAGCTTGGTTATAAGCAAGTACCTAAAATGGCATAGTAAATATTGAACATGTCTAGGTTAGTTAGTATTGTAAATGCTGGAATGATTTGTGAATGTAGAAATGTCTGATTTTGATGGTCTTTTCATCCTTCTTGAAATGGAAAGATCAGTCAAATTAGTATTTATGTGCACGTGTATGTCTAGAAGCACCGAAGGGGAAATTACAAATGATTAGGTCATTTCTCATGTTTTACAGTTAGCTCCAAAACTGGATTCCACCCTATTACATGAATTAAATCAGTATACTGTGAACTGTGACGCAACAAGATGCCCCAAAGAGTTTAGATATGGATTGTCCTCTCTTGTAGTTGCAAGAGGCTGCTAACCAGGGGTGGGTTCCTGCCAGTTTTAACCTCTTCTGTAGAAGAGGTTCCACAAATCTATAGTACTGTTTAGAACCAGTTCCAGATCCCTCAACCCACTCGTTCGCACATCATCAAGATGAAGAGCGAGAGGAGGAATTCTGGGAGTTGAAGTCCACAAGTCTTAAAGCTGTCAAGTTTGAACACCCCTGGGGTTTTTTTTCTAAAGGGTTAGGGGTGCAAGGGTCTTGTAATTTGACAGCTTTAAGACTTGCACACTTCAATGCCAGAGTTCCTGAGCCAACATGACTGGAGGAGGAATTCTGGGAGTTGAAGTCCACAAGTCTTAAAGCTGTCAAGTTTGAACGCCCCTGGTTTTTTTTTTCTAAAGGGTTAGGGGTGCAAGGGTCTTGTAACATGACAGCTTTAAGACTTGCCTGCTTCAAATGCCAGAGTTTCTGAGTCAACATTTTGGTTGCTAAGCAAGACTGTTGTTAAGTAAGTTTCATCACATTTTACAAGTTGGCCATGCCCACCCAGTCACATGGCTGGCAAGCCACTCCCACAAAGGCCACACCTACAGAAGAGGTTCTAAAAAAGTTTGAAACCCACCACTGCTGCTAACCTAGAACAAATTCATTTATTGGGGGGTAGGGTTGAGTCCAATCAAAGTTCTCTATATTGTCTGTGTAATGGTTGCCAATTACAAATGGCAATCATAGCATGTCCTTTATCAATTCTGTTATTTAACAAAAAGAGATATATATAAGCTGATTTCTTTAGACTCAAAACCAAAGTTCTTAACGATATGAAAAAGGACAACCATAGACTAAAGTAAGAGACATATTGTTCCAGGTTTAGCCATGGGTCTACCCAAACTGCAATTTGTTATGTTCAGTTGGGTAAAAAAAGAAAATTTGCTTTTTTCCTGCCCTGTTGTTCCCATCCAAAAATTCGGAAAATCTGCAGATAATTTTAAATAAAATCAGGAATTAGTTGCGATTTCTATACAAACCACAACATTATCTATCACTTCAAGGATAAAAATCTAGCCGTTTACCTTTTACTTTTCAACACCTTAAATAGTGAGCATCATGCTTTTCCCCACTTTTCCTTAATTTTCCTTATAGTAGTTTTTGTGTTTTGCCTTATATTGAATATACATCAACTAACTGTCTTCTTGAAATGGATTGCAAAATTTTTATTAGCATATATCTGTTAAGATGGACCAAACTTTTCGGGTGAGCACAGTGACTCTAGAAAAAGTGTATATGATTTATATTGTGGAAAGACCTGGTGGTATCCCTAAAACTGGATAGCAATGAAGACTGAACGAGCATATTTTCATTTTCAAGGAGTAATGGTATTTGGAAAAATCTAAAGACTTATTTGTGGATGGCCAATAATATGTGCTGATTTTGCCTATTGTGGTCTTTTTTCCCCTGCTGAACTATTTCCAACACTGCCGCCTTGATCAACTATGTCTGCGCATGAACTTGGACTACCATGTATGCTGTAGCTGAAGACCATACAAAAACCATGAATCAAATAGAAATTCTTAAACTATTTGACTTTATGATAAATGTGGTGATTCAACTGGTGAATTTAGAATTAAGAGAGAATGCCTGGAGAGATTAAATTCCTCTATAGGAATGAATTCGTTAATGCTACTTTCAGTTGTTTAAGTTCTTGCTCTGTAGAAAAGATGATTTGTACACTTAATGAAATAAGTATGATTCCAAGCAGTTACCATCTGGTATTGAGCATTTTGTTCCAAGGTAGAAAACTGAATTAGAGGAAAGAACACTTTTCAACTATGCTTTAATCCAGTCTCCAAATTTTTAAACTGAACTTTGATTCAAGAAAGGAATTATATGCATTTATGAATCAAGATATTGCCCTGTTATATTTCTATACTACATATGACTTATTAGCGTATTGAAATTCATAATTGTCTCTTTACCAAGGCTTACTTTGAGGCATTTCAAAATAGTAATGCATAGTAAAAAAACAAAACCCTGTTATATAATTATCCATGTTTTATCATCATACCAGTAGATTTTTCTAGGTTTTTCACTGATATTTGTGAAACCAATAGAGATGCATATAAATTGGGCACAATGTGATTGAACAACTGTAGCATATTGATAGAACAATATCCTTTTCATGCATATTATTATTATTTATTAAATTTATATGCCTGTCAGGTGATTCTGGGTGGCTTACAACATCACATAAAGTTTCTCGGAGCTGGAATAGTTAAGTTCACACCATCCTAGATCAGTGGTCCCCAACTTTTATGGCTTGGCAGCCTGGCTGGGGACAAGAGGGGAACCAGGCCATGCAAGCAGGGGACGAACATACATGTGCGTTGGTACACTGCTCACACGAGTGTAGTTGCAGTGTGCACACAAGTGCCCATCAGCCCTCCTCTCCATGACCGGTTCCAAATAGGTCACGGCCTGGTATGGATGATGGCCTGGGGATTGGGAGTTCTGTCCTAGATAATAAAGTCCATTGGTCTGATATACAGTAATGGTAGGTTTTCATCCTGGGTCACAGTAACGGGCTTCAACATAGATTGAGTTTTTTTCTTAAAGATCAAACACTTGCCTGCTGTTCCTAAATCAAATATGCTCAGAGATTCCATGAAAATGTTATTAAAAGCTATAAACTGTTCCACTGAACTAGAAAAACACAGACCACCAGCACTTCACATACTGCAGGAAAGCAGCAGTTCAACATAGATTAGTGAATAAAAATACTCATCAGCTTCCCAAGTGTGTGAAAATCAAGTACACTTATTAAACGGAAGCTAATAAATGATTTCAAACACCCAGACTTTATTGGCCTTTCAATTATTTTGCATAAGTAATCATTAGGCAATAAACCAGCAACTTCATTTTTTATTTACAAAATTCCATATGCCTGCTAACTCCAACAAAATCTGGTACTGGTAAAATACATTATGAACAATCAAAAAATCTCTTACAGGCAGCTTGTCATAAAGCACACTCCTTCTAACACCATCTGCAGTCTTTAAAGCAGAAAGATCGTCTGGGGTACTTGGACATTTTAAAAAAAAGTGGAACATGACACCAAGAGTAATAGGCAGATCTTTGCAAAACATATATTGTAAAGGAGTGGTGAAAAGTTCATTGGGGTTAAAAGCTATTTGAATTCAGTTATAAGTTTATCTGTTGCTGAACTAATTTGCCTTTGGCCTTTAATATGATATCTAATTGACAATAGTAATTTTTAGCCATAATGCTGAACAACCTGAAATGGTTGTGAAGGAGGAGCAACCTTCTAGCAGGATTTTGGAGAAGTTTTGCCCCTGTCCCCAAAAGGAATGCATCTTACAGTTTTTCATATAGAGAAGCAGAACTGAAGCAAAGCAACTAGAAAGGACGTTGCTGCTACAACACTAAGACACTGATAGGATTAGATGTATACTCAGGATTTGTGGCTAAAGGATGGATAGTTTAGCTGCCAAGCTTCCTTCCATCATTCATTTCTCCCACCTTTCATCTTGTGATGTGTTTCAGCAGTTTTGGTTGGTTGTTCATTTACTATACTTGTAGGACAACCATTCCCAGAGGTGGTCCCAGAGGTTATAAGCAGCTGAACATGAACAATGCAAAAAGAATAAGCAAGATCAAAATCCCTTAAAAAATATGTGCCACCTGCACAACATAAAACTGCCCCCTCTTGTGCCAATTGAAGATTTTTTGTAAGTTTCCTAAAGAACTTTGAAGGGCAACCAGAAGAACATTCTAAAGAATAGGCACAGCTATAGAAATGTATTTATTTATTGTTTATTTATTTATATCGCTGCCTATTCACACATGGTGACCTTAGGTGGTTTACATGAATATAAAAACATAGTAGATAAAAAATAAAATGAACAGAAGAAAATAATCAAATAATTAATAAAATAGCCTCTCTCCCCACCCCAGTGACAACACATCACACAAGCCATTTAATGGGCTCCATCCAGTGGTGGGATGCTGTTTAGCAACCAGTTTGGTGAGCATGCATGGCTAAAGTGCTTGTGTGCAGTGCTGAAAATGGAGCATTTAGAAGCTCAGCTGCTTACCTTCCAAGTCAGCAACAGTAAGTAGAACAGCAAGGGGGGGTGGGGTTTATCAACTCTGCAATTGAGATAAGCTAGAAAGTAGGGAATAAAGGACAGGATAGGGCAGGAGCAGATGGGTGGGGTCAACTGATCATCGGAGCTACCATTAGCCTTAACCGATCCGAACCGGCTTAATACCATTTTTGGCTCCATCCCACTCTGGGTTCTGTCAATTTATGCCCTCAAGCCCCAACAGATGGCAAATCCCTTAGCCTGAATACTTTCACTGTACATATTTTTGCCGTTACTGTTTGCTGTTACAATTTTTGTGCTGTTTCAAAAATATTTGAACAGGAGAATCCACAATGCAAAGCCATATGCCCCAACACTTCTGGACTTACGGAACATCAGGAAGAGGAATTAAAGGTCCATCTTTCTGGAATCATGGATGTATCAAGGTTGTAAAAGAACTAGAGGGGATTATTTGGAAGGATGATATTAGGCATCCTTCACACAACAACAAAATATATCAAAGATGTTTAGGACCCTGAAGGTTAAAATATATGAAGAAGATGTATGTTTAGTTTGATAAAAAGAAGGACTAGGGGTGACATAATAGCAGAGTTACAATACTTAAAGGGCTGCCACAAAGAAGAAGGGGATCAGCCTATTTTCCCAAGCATCTGAAGGCAGGACAAAATCAATAGATGGAAACTCATCAAGGAGAGAACCAGCCTAGAACTAGGAGAAATTTCCTGACAGTAAGAGTAATTAACCAGTGGAACAGCTTGCCTCCTTTGTGTTGTGGGTACCCGCAACACTGGATATTTTAAAGAAGAGATTGGACAACCATTTATCTGAAATGGTATAAGGTTTCCTGCCTGAGGGGAGCGTTGGACTAGGTGACTTCCAAGATCCTTTCCAACTCTGTCAAAAATGGTGGGGGAAAAATGGTGGACACCATTGTCCTTCCTTGAGCTGATGCCACACAATGCTTTCAGGAACTGCTTAATAAAGGCTGGACATTAAACTGTAGTACTTAAGCAGTTCCTACAAGCATTACATGGCTTCATTGATCCCCAGAACTCCTCCAAAAGTTAGTACTCTTATAGTATTTTTAAGAGAGAAAAGAAAAATTACTAATTATGCAGAGGAGTAATTACATTTCACCTATTTCACATGTACCATTATATTTAAACATTTGTCTTTGTACAGGACACTATATTGCAGTCATTCCCACTTTTAAGAGTGTTATATTTTATCTACCATTGAAATGCAAAATGTAGTCATGGAGCCCAAATAAACTATTGTGTGCTAGAATCCTAAGCATGGCTGTAACATTTGGACTTCTCAGTACGCATCAATGCAGACGTCTTTCTCTGTGCATTGCAGGTTCATGTTTGTGTAACATTTGCCTATTCATCTAAGGGCTTCATTACTTGCTTTTGACCCTCATTGGTCAATTATTATGAATTATTTCATTTTGTGAAATCATTATTGAAAAATTGTCAATTTAAGACAGTGAGTTGTGTTTTACAAATTAAGTGTGATTTCTTTCTTGTACTTTGGTTTATAGGCAAATTACTAGTATTTGAAGTACCATTTATTTGTCTTCTGAGAAAATGTGTGCATATTACTTGCCATATATTTGGCGGCAGCTATTTTTTCCATGGCAAATCTTTGAGAACCATTTGATGAGCTGCTTTATGTCAGGAGTGTCAAACTCAGTTGTTAAATCACAGTTGTGATTAAAGGCAGAGAAATTGCAGAAACATTTGAATAGAAATAAAACATTGTTTTGGAAGTGGGTGAGGAAAGCTAACCAAGGGACCTTCAGTAGCATGGATAGAATTAAAAACAAAAGTGGTAGAATTGGGTCTGGGAATGAAATAGGAATGAGGGAATACTGAAAAAGAGTTTCAGGGATTTGTATGGGAGTTTGCCCTGATTCAAGAGTAGGATTGAAAAACATGCTATGTTAAATGAATTTCTTACTGTGCCTTTAGCCACTTAACCCCAAAATGGAGTATCATGCTTAAAATAAATAAAATTAGCTTAAATCAGACAATGTAGATACATTCACAATGAAGAGCTATAAATACAGTATTAGTGTCCAAAAATATTGGTTAAAAGAAAGTTCTAAACATGAGAATGTTGAACAAAAATATTATCTTCTATTCTAAGGTGTGTCTTTTCTAAAAGTGGGAAAAACCTCCCTCTCCATCTGCAACTAGAAAATTACTAAAATATGGATGTGCATTTCTTGTGGAGCACAGCTGTGCAGGGCTGTGCCCTAGGCCTTGGGCAGAGTCTGCATCGATTCTTGGCAATTACAAGAATTCTATTTTTCTCCTATACTAAAGGAGAGATAACAAAGGGGAATGTAAAAAACCCTCCAGGGGCATCAGTTTATTAAATATGCCAAGAAAAGAGACAGAATTCTGACTGAAACAAGTGATGACATTGAATAAAATTTGGGAAGCACAATACAGCTTCATATCATGCAGGAAATAAACAATTTTGTTTTATTATTCATTGGGAAAAGTGTCAATGTGTGAAAATGAATTTATTGCAGTGTTGTTGATTCCCAAATTCCCTGATACAGGGAAGAGATTTAATTATGGAAAGAATAGAGAGTTGAAGGTTGCTTCACTCTTGGGAGCACTCTAGGTACTCCCTAGAAGGGAGCACTCTATGATGCAAGAAAAGCAAGTATAAAAATTCAATGGGATACCAGGGAAGGATTCAACATTAATCGAAGAGTAAGTTCTAGGTCTGTGCATTCTTTAATGCATTGTGTATAAATATACAAGGAATACATATGGCAATATTAGTTCTATATGTCAATTTAGGAGTGTGCATAAATTTTTTAACACAAATGGCCAAGACCCCAAACAGGCTGGAGGAGGAAGGAGAGACCAAGAAAGACACCAGTTTGGAGAAAACTGAGGAGTTCCTGAAAAATAGAGAGGTGGTAAGTTTGAGGAGAAAAAATACAAAGTATGAATTGGTACAATGCAAACATAAACTAAACGCAAAGCAAGCTAAATATGGTTTGCAAAGCAAAAAACATACAGAGAGAAATATTGAATAGTGTTGGTATAAATCTAACTAATCTTTTTCTTGTTTCTATTGTCTTTTCATTTCTTTGGTTTACTATTTCCCTTTTCTATACTTTACATACTGTTAGTTGGCTTGAAATAGAATGTTATGCTGGATAATGGCTATATTCATATCCTTACTGGTTTCTATGTTTAAGTAAATCATTGCATACAAATTTATTAAATTACTAATTGTATTTTGAAGCCATTTTTTTTTTACAAAGTAGGTTTGCGCAAATAACCTTTGTTTATTGATGCACTTTAAGCATAAATATATAAAAAGGTCAATTTTGGTTAGAGAACATGTCTCTTTGAGTCTTTAAAATAAACTCCATCCTGTGCCAACTTTATTCAAATGACCTTGACAATCTAAAAACAATTGCATATTCAAAAATGTCTTCAATATACCTTATACATACTGGCCTCCTGCGTTTTTAACAGTGAATGTGCAAATGCTTTCAAACAGTCAAAACATTTTGTGTGACCTCTGAAAAGTAAGAGCCAACCCAATCTTAACTCAAAAAAACTTAGTGATTATATCGAATTTCATAATTTGGAACAGGACACGGTCTAATTATTTCCTATTTTCAACTCAAAATAACAAGTTCTACTGTTTGGATTGTGACACTATTTTTTTTCTCAGGAAAAAGTCTATTACACTTCAATTTCAAAAAGAAAAACACAGAAGCCATGAATTGTGGAAAGTAAAGCTTTGTTGTCACAGTGTCTTTATTTTTGTCTTTTCATTTTTTAAGAAATGCACACAGAAACTGTGCAAATGCTTCAGAATAGCATCCTATTTTATGTTACAAAAAATCTCTTTCAATATAAAAAGCATTACAATAAGGAATACAAGTTAAATTAGCTCTAGCCTTCTAACAAAAGGAACATTTAAAATAGATCTCAACATTTACTTTATAAGTGACCTGCTTCCCAGGCACTTGCAACAGTGACAACCACAGAGTGAGAAATACTTGGGTGGATCTAGAGTCACAAACACAAACATAAGCAAGAGACAGCCCTGACCCAAGTTCTTCTGGACAAACTCCATTTGAAGCATACAATCTATGCAGGGGTTTAGCCACATATATCAATTTCACTTAAGCTTGTGTAGAAGAACATGTTATAGGTCATCCCTTCTCCCTAAAAAGATTAGTGACAAGGGGATGATCGGCTCAGGCACAAGTTCATTTGGAACAGAAATTGCCCTTTAATTTATTTCCAGATCAGAAAGAGAGATGATGCAATTTGGAATTTGCTGGAAGAGTTGGTTCATGTATCATGCCAAGTTACGGATTGTTGAAGCACAAATCTATATTTTTCTTGCTTCCCACAATACACCAAGGTTTATGAACCAAAATGGCTCAGTTTAATCTGATCTGCTAAGCCTAAACCAAACAAATGATATTTAGGACCTAACGGCTGCAGCCTAACTCCAACTAAACAAAGAACAGAAAATCAGTCTTGCAACCCTTGACTATTCTAAAATGATTTTTGCAAATCTGACAGCACAAAAATGCTAATTAAGTTTTTCTGACTGCACGCTTTGTCAAACCTAATAGTGTTTCTTTCAATAATTCTCTTATATAAATACATTTCTTCCTCTCCAATAGTGTGGTTTTATGCTAAGTGTCAGATGTCTTTCACAGGTATCTTTGAACCCAGCAAGTTAATTCCCATTATTTTGTAAAACAATTGACTCCCTTTTCTCTGCCAAGGAAGTAGAAGAGAAACAATCCCTTTCATTGGGATTGTTTAAGTAGAAGCTAGACTAAGCCATTACTAAACAGTAGATAAGACTTGATTACCCATACAGCTAGCTGTGTGTCATTCTTCAGGATTTTCTTTGGGGTTATCATGAGTGCCTTTGCTGAAGCAATGAAAGGAAAGGACAGAAAAATGTTCAAATTGGAGAGCAAACTGGAGATAGCAGAATGAGTCAGAAATTGGAAAACCACCAGGTAAGTGAGAATAAAGACACATAGGCACTGACATTCTGAAACAGAAAGAGAATATCAGGAAACTATATTAGATTTCTCTTAGTTCTGCCATTATCTGCCCTGCCTGTGACTTAAGTTTTATTGTTCAGGGTATGAGTATCTTTTGGAGGAAGTGGAGGAAGACAGAGAACATATCTCAGGGTCAACTCCTTGAAATAGGTATTTTACCTTCAGAGATTTCTGAATAAAAATTAATAGCACATTTAGTGTGCTTCCTGTTGGCTTAGACTAAGTGTAGTTGGAATTAAACAACCATTAATCACCTGCAACTCATTGGCTGGATCTGTCCCATCGGAGCAGCCAATAATAGGTTACCAAATCACAGGTTAGCACCTACACACACACACACACACACACACAGAGAGACCCTTGTTATGTCTCTCTGCCTAGCATCCTTGTTAAAATATAATTCTTTTGTGTGTCCCCCTCCCCCTAAAAATGCCTTTCATGTATTGTGGGAGATGTAGGCCATTATCTCAAGATGGAACCAACTAACAGAGTTCTTCAGATCCTGCAAAACTGGCTTTCTCATGTTTGGAAGCCATAGTGAATTCTAAATGCACAGACCTTAACAAACTAACACTGAAAGCATGTTTGAGAGATTGTCAAAGACTACATTGAAATTTAACTTATCATATGTTAATTAACCAAACAGTCATGATAACTATGATTGCTCTAGCATGTTTTCATCTCAAATCAAATAATAAATGCTGAGATTTTCCCCAAGCTATACTTGTGGAGATTATTACTTATAGATGAGCACCCTGTTATTGTTGCTTTCAACAGGGATTCTCAACATCTCATCTTTGGCATCCTATGTCACCAAATCCTACCGTGTTTTCCCGAAAATACGACGTTCTCATAATACAGCCATGCCACATTTTACTAGTGGGCAAAAATATAAGCCTCCCCCCCGCATATAAGCCACCTAGACAACCCCCTACCTCTGGCCAGGCAGAGCGCCGCTCACCAACCTAGCAGAATCCCGAAGGTCCCAAGCTGCGTGAGCACCTGTTTGCCACCACCTGGCTCCTGCGGCTTAGTGCCTTCCAAATGCCAGTGAATGGCGCTCTGCACGGCTGGAGAGGGGGGTTGCATGAGCAGTTCCACTCTTGCTCACCCACCTCCCAGCTCACGATGCATGACCCAGCTCTCATTACGGAGCCAGGGCACCTCCGCTGCCGCCGCCATCCCAGCCTGGCTTTTTCCGCAGCTTCCAACCCAAGTCTTTTGGCAGTGGCTGCTCTGGGCGCACGCTCTATGGTTGTGGGCCAGCTGCCTGCAGAGCGTACAACAGTGAAATATAGCCATTAGCCCATGAGGCTGTGCCTGGCTCTTTGGGAGCCCGCTCACAAGAAAGCAGCCGCCTGGCAACCCCAAAACAATAAACCCTCCCCCCATAAAAAAGCCCAAGCCCATATTTTGTAGGTAAAAAGAAAATAAGACCTTGTCGTATTTTCGGGGAAACATGGTATTCGTATTTTTAGTAGTAGGTTACCATCTCATTTAAAAGTGTCATATCACATTACTTTGCCAGTTTACATCTTTGTCCACCATTCAGTAAATAATGCAATTTCATTCTAATTTACATGTTTATCAGAATCCTAAACAACAACAGCTTGGATTTAAGGCTGAACAAAATATTCCCAGTTTGAAGCAAGTGTTTTGGGGCAGTTCGACTCTCCTGGGATGGTCAGGGAAAACCATTTCAAACTTGAAGGGACTATTTAAAACTTGAAATAGAAAGTTTCAAGCTCAAAAGTTTTCGTACTTCAAATGTTCACTACTTGTATGTCTTGGAATTTCAGTTCTGCCTCTCGGGCTTATTGACTGTGTTTGCTGATTGGATAATAGACCACTGAAGCTAGAACTTGGCAACAGTTAAAATGAATAAAATAAAATAAATCAGAGTATATTGGGGTTTTTTTTAAGCGAAAATGCCTAGGTCAGAAGCAACACCACAAAACTTACAAATTAATTTTTGCAAAAGGCAACTGCAAAAGTGCCTCACGGCTTTCTGTCCTTGTTGGGGGATTATTTTTAACACAGTTGAAAGGCACATGGGGACAAGACACCAAGCTAAATCAATTGCTATATGAAGGCCAAACTTGGCTATGTATTTTTCACAGAGCATGATGGTGACAAGACATTCAAAAGCCTAAAAAACCCAAAACAGATACATCTCCTTAGGGGAGGCAGCACCAACAATTCTAGACAAGAACTTTTTTTTTCTTTAAGGTGAGGGAACCAGCAGCTGAGCTGCTTTAGTCTTTGTTCTCACATAACACTGATCAGAAAATTCAATGTGATAAATGGTATGCACTAAAATGGTATGCACTGATTTCAGCTTACCCTACTTTTCACCATTAGATCTGATACACACAACCCCATCCTCAAGATTCTTGGAGAAGGCATTCTCCATTCCAAGCATTCCTAAATGCTTGCATCTTCTGGATCACACATGAAATGGAAAACTGTTTATATTGGTAGAACACTTGCAAGTCAAGTGCCAATGCATTTGCCCCTCTTAGCTTAAAACTGAAGCAATCTGTATATATCTCAATGCTTTAGGATGACAGATTTAGTATTTTAAATGAAGATCTTGTTTAAAGTAGGTAGTCTTCTTTATCTTCTTCAATCAATGGATCTTTATTGTATGAGAGATGTGTGTTCCAGACAACATCATGGATATTATTAGAGTTTATTTCCCATCCTGACTTGCAGGCTTTTAGTGCAATCCATTTGAGTGGCTTCAGATGAATGACTCCTCTTGGAGATGGCAAGGAACTAGACAGCACCTCAAAGTTCCAGCCCCTGAAGTACAATCCTTTTGATCATTAATATATTACAGTCCTTTCCCTCCTTTTGTTTAGTTTGCTAACCAAAAAATAAAGTTTATCTTCTTTCTTTTCCTTCTTCAAAGCAAGTCCTTGAAAAATCACTTGTGTCTCATGAAACACTTCCTACTGGATCCCCCGAAAGAGGCACATAGCAAAGATCATAGCAAACAGCTGTGAAGGACATAAAACAAAAGAGAGGGTCCTGGTTATGACAGATCAAATCAAGTCCATTTTATTACAATCATAGCTCTTCAAAGGGAGGAAAGGTCATACAAATAGTCATTATGAAGTAATAAGTAAAAAGTTGAGTGTAAGAGCCATATAAAATTGAAATAGAAGGCATAAAGGATATAAAATTGTATATTTAAATGGTGTTCTGTATTAGAGCCATATAAAATATGAACATAAAATGTGGATGAATGTGGATGAATGCAGATCTTCCTATCTTTATGAAAATCTAAAGTATTTGAAGGATATTAGGGAGTATGTATGTATGTATGTATGTATGTATGTATGTATGTATGTATGTATGCTATGTCAGAGACTACATTTATATCTAATATGGCAAAAAGGTGCCCACTGAATCTAATTATAACAGAAAGGTTTAGCTATACCTAACTAAAGAAAAAAAGGGAGAACGATTGGAAGAATAGGGCTAGGATTCAATCAAAAACCTATCAATTTTATCCAAAAGAACAATTTTGTATACAAATCATTAATACTTTTCTTCTGATTCAAGTTTGTATGCTTTTTTTAAAAAAGGTGGGGAAGTCTGTTCTTCCTTAGCCCCCAATAATTTTGGGTCCAGTTGAACAACTTTGCTTCAAAATTTGTCTGCTGAAAAATCACTAAATAGCAACCTAATCCTACTGAAGTAATATCATTCCTTTCCTTAATTGTTTCTATGGCCTCCCTGTGAGGCAGTGATCAATTTAAAGCTTCTGCTCTTTAAGAGTGGTTTTTTTTAGTTGTCTAATTCCAATAGTTACTTCCATCTCCTTTCCTTTGGTACAGGATTCCTTTGGTAATCTAATCAGGGATGAGATCATGCTGTGACATAGATTTAACTATAGAATCATCAACCACTGAGGGATGCTCAGGAGCTCCTAAGCCAGGATGGTTCATACCTGCAATATGTGGAGAGTTAAGCAACCTTAGCAAATCTCAATAATCTGCATAAAAACCTAAAAAAACTACTAAACTGACCCATAAGTAAATGCAGGAATAAATGTCCAATGAATGTTAAATTATAAAAGGAAATACCTGCTTTGTTTCCATGCATTTTTATTAAGTAAAATTGAACTCATCTCAAACATATGCATTTGAAATGAATGAGTATGCTAGGATTAACACGAGAGGGCAGTACAGGACAGTTATTTCCCAGCATGTATAAACACTTCAAGTTAGCAACTAGGATTATATAGGATTTTCAGTGCCTATTCAAACTTCAGACTTTCAAACCAGCTTCCAAACTAATAAGAAGAGGGGTGCAGCAGTTTTGAGAGTCATACCTAACATTAATCAGTTGATTTCTCAACCACCAGCTGCTTTAAGGAATGCCAGTGATATGCTATGTTCACATAAAGCCTAAGGCACTTCCAGTGAATTAGTTTTTTCTCTCAAACTTGGCAATTGCCTGATGATTCCAAGCCAGGGGAATTCTGGGAGTTGAACTCCACACATCTTACAATTACCAAATTTGGGAAACACTGCTCTACATCATTTTTTTAAAAAAAAATATTCCTACAAATAACTTTCCGACTAGAAAAGAAAAATTCAGCTGTGGTAGGAACATAAGGAAAGGAGGCATCTTTTGACATTACTGTGGCCAGGAGGATTCAATTTGTACTGTACCTCAATGGCTAAAACACCAATGGCAAGAGCTCCTGCAAGATACACATAGGTTTCAAGGGAATTCAGGATTACCGCGTAGCAACCCTGGGAAGAAAGAAAGAAATTTGTCTTGAAATAAATGTTTATGCAAAGTGTGTGCATCTAATTAATAAATTTACTAAATTAATTTCAGACTAAGGGGACACCGAGAAACTTCCATTCTGTTCTTTCAGTAAAAAAAAGATTAAAATAAAAAAGCAATTAGAAGAAAACAACACATTTTAACAACAAAATAAGTATTAACAAGTAACCTTACAAGTGATTTATTTATTCTTCATTCATTAATCGAGCATGTACAACTGCCCATCTTACTAAATGTAAGCCTAGGCATTGTATCACAATTAATGAAAACAGCCAATCTAAATATGTAAAGTCCAAATTTATTCATTATAAACATTTAATAACATTACAAAGAAAAATATGGGCAGTGAAGAACAATCAATATTCATATACAACCCAAGACTGGAGCTTTCAGCAAATCCCAGCTGCTTTCCAAGGCTATCCTAAAAGGCCACATTTTTGTAAGTTTTCCTAAAATACAAGATTGAGGCTGATTTGATTTCAGGAGATGAAATATTCCAGAAAAAAGGGAGGGTTGCAAGTGGGAAACTGACCCTGCAACTGATTCTGTGAAAGGTGGTCTCTACTCATTTTTATTGAATGGACAGAAACTACAGGACAATTTAGTTCTTGTTTAGTGTGGTCATCTCATCCTAGTCCAGATTGATAAAGTGGAACAGTTAGAGAGTAATCCAAGGTAATAAACATGACCCAACAAGTACTAAGTTACAGATAAATTGATGAGCAATGTTCACCACAATGAACAAGGTATGAAGGAAAAGATCAGAAAATGTTTGATTGGACTTCTAAGTTTAATCAACTTGTTTTGCTTTTTGAAAGAAACTTAAATCAGAAGGCAGGTTGTAAAATGTCTATGATGCCTAAGTCGTTCATGTCTGCTTTGTGAGTAGAAGCACTATTGCAAGATTCTTTGGTTCATTTTCCACTATTCTGCAGACATGCCTTATGCCCATGATGGTGAACCTATGGCACGTGTGCCAGAGGTGGCACACAATGGCTAGCATGCGCGCCATTGCCACATGTCAGATCTCAGTGGTATTTCTTTTTTGAGCTTCTGTTTCCCTGCAAATGACAAAACAAAAGCTCACAAAAGAAAAAGATCTTACTTCTTGCTATGCTCGTAGCATTGGGATGCAGACCAGATGGTCTTCGGATCTCTGCTGCACATGAGCATGTTCATGCATGCACTCACCTTTAAGTTTGGGCATGCACCATGCAGTTTGGGCACTTGGTGTCAAAAAGGTTTGCCATAACTATAGATGCTACAGATGCCTCATCCTTTTTGAATATTAATTAACAATTTGCAAAATTTAGACCACTGCAACATGTTCTACATGGGGCTGCCTTTGCCGGAGCATTTGGAAACATCAACTGGTGCAGAATGTGGTTTACATGGGTTATAAATGGTGCCAGAGATGCAGTACCCATCACATCACTTCTGTGTGAGCTGTATATTTCTAGATGCAGTTCAAGATGCTGTTTACCATCTTTAAAGCCCTTTGGGATGTGGAATGGGTTACCTGGGGGATCACATTTTTCCAATAGTCTCTACCTGTCCAACTCAATCAAGCAGAACAAACATATATTTTTGGATTGTAAACTGCTCAAAGTCATTGACTGAGATAGGGGGCTATAAAAATAGAATAAATAAATAAATAAATATGTTCACACTAGATGATGTTTCTTGAAAATGTAAATGCCGCAAATGCTTTGTTCTACAATTATTAAATATTAGTACCACTTTATAAAACTTTGATAAGACCACACCTGGAATACTACATCCAGTTTTGGTCACCACATTACAAAAATGGTGTTGAGACCTTAGAAAAAGTTCAGAGAAGAGCAACTAAGATGATCAAAATCCTGGAGACTAAAACATATGAAGAACGGCTGGAGGATTTTTGTTTAGTCTAGACAAAAGAAGGACTGGGGGGACACGATAACAGTATTCCAGTATTTGGGAGGCTGCCACAAAGAGGAGGGGGTCAATTTATTTTCCAAAGCACCAGAAAGCAAGACAAGAAACAATGGATGGAAACTAATCAAGGAGAGAAGCAACCTGGAATTGAGGAGAAACTTCCTAACACTGAGGACAATTAACCAGTGGAACAGCTTGCCTTCACAAGTTGTGGGTGCTTCATCACTGGAGATTATTAAGAAGAAACTAGTCAGTCACTTCTCTGAAATAGTATAGGACCTCCAAGGTCCCTTCCAGCTCTATTCTGATTCCTAAGTCCTTGAACGTAGTAAAAGCTAAAAGAGCCCATCCTGGCATCTCTTCATATCATTTCTTTCTTTTTTATTATCTTTTTCTATCTTGTACAAAAAAAGGAAGTTTACCCAAAGAAAGGATACAGTCTTCATGCAGGTAAAGAATCCTATCAAGGCAGGAACGTTTTGCACCATACTCTAGCATTTTGATCATCTCTTTACCTGTTGGTTCTGATAGACTTCTCTTCCTTTCAAACATTCTTCTTTATTGATGAATGCTCCATCACGAGACTGGAGCTCCCGTTTACAACAAGCTTCAGGAACAGCAGGATAGGAATCCAAAAGAATGGAAAGAGAGGTTGCCTCGAAATCTTCTGGACCATTGACACCACAGCATCCAAACTAGCATGTATGAAAGGTGATCAAAGGGTTAATATTTGTGGCAGAATTAGGTTGCTTTCTAGGAAGTCTGAAGACATAATAAGCAGCCACCCAAATAGGATTTCTGAATGTATAAACTGAGGATGTAATTTGATACTTGATGTAAATTTCTATTCTTTCCTAAACATTACAATTTTCTTTAAAAAATAAAATGAAATAAAGCAGGTATGTTTCTAGTCATCATGGATATGACATCCTCAGTTATAAATGAACAAATTAAGAGAGTGTGAAAAGCCTGGATTAGCTTCTTATAGAGCTGCCTGTTATTTTTTCTGTGTTTATGAAACAGAAAGCTATTGTGTAAAATGAACAAGCGTTCGGATTGTCTAATGCTATAATATCAGAAATTATATTTTCAATATCATAACCTCTTTTGCACCAGTTGTAATATGGTTGGTTTATTTTTGTCATTATAGAAACCCATCCAGGAACCAGGTTTCTGTGCTTGTTCGAGAAAATGTAATATAAAAATCTCAGCATAGCATTACATATGGACTTGCATATGTTAAGATCCAGCAATTTCCCAGAGGAGTGACACAATTAAAGCAACAGCAATAACAACCTTCATTAGAACTTAATGAGAACATTTTCAAATTGCTGCCTTTGATCCTCTGGTAGTGCCAAATGAGATCATTTCCATAAAATAAGGCATGAGTTCCTTAATGGTGATATCTGACTGAAAATTAACTAAACCAGGAGCATATAGAACAATTTAAATATCAGAATTTAAGCAGCCTGGCACAATTAATTTTGTTTGGTTCTGTTTTGCAATGAACAGAGAACAAAATGGGCACTAGGAAGCTACTTGGGAAAAACCGCTGTTGCCAGTCTTTCACACACATATCCCACAGAGATTTATTTTATTCTTTCAATATCTGGTAAAGTTGCTTTCAGTTTTTGCTTTACTTCTCTTTGAAAAAGGCTTCCATAGTTAAGAAGCAGGAAGTGCTTCAAACTCATACCTTACAGATCCCCAACCTAGAGGACTGTAGCCCAGCCAATGCATAAAGACAACAAGCTGCTTGTTTGAATGCAGTCCCATAAATCATGTCAAGAAAAGGGTAGAAATTTGCAATTGTCACCTGCTCACCTTTTCTGCCAATCTCTTATGGTTAGAATACTTGGCTACATTAGGCTTCTCTTTGGGCTACTCATACCTACTTGGAATAAAGTCTCACCACTTAATATAAATTGTTTCTGAATATAGAGATGCAAAATTGTGTTCCAGTGCTGTAATAGCAATAGCAATAACACTTAAGACTTATATCCCGCTTCACAATGCTTTACAGTCTTTAAGTGGTTTACAGAGTCAGCATGTTGCTCCCAACAATCTGGGTCCCCATTTTACTGACCTCAGAAGGATGGAAGGCGGAGTCAACCTTGAGCCAGTGAGAACTGAACTGCTGGCAATCGGCAGAATTAGCCTGCAATATTGCATTCTAACTACTGCCCCATCACAGCGCTATAATCTTAAAAATATTCCCAGAGTGAAAATCCTATTTAACTTGAATGGAAGCTTTTATAGTGCTAGGATGGTGACCCTTCTACTTTCCCCGCTCTTTTGCTTTTCTTTCCTATTCTGTCAAAATTAATTGTGCTTTCATTCTTTTGTGCAACTGCCAGCCATGGTTTTATATAAAATGAGTGTCAATTTTATTTACCTTTGAGCCAAGTTCAGCTCCTACTAATCTCATGTCTATGGTTTTCTTGGCAAAATTTCCTATATTGCTTGCCACTGATTTTTTTTGGGGGGTGGGGGGTGGGCAGGATTTCCTAATATAATCTAGTCTACAGTCCTGGGATTTTCTTGTACCAAGCAAGCAAGCCTGACTCCACTCAGTAATTAAGATTTTTAAAAAAATCAAATCAGGATGCATTAAACAATCAAGTACTTACTGTGATCATGACTGAGTTCCAGGTGGAAGAAAAGACATCTGATTCATTGTTCCCCTGATAATGTTTTTTCAGTTCCTTGGTAAAAAACTCTCTGGTCAGCTGCAACAAAAACCATGCACAGAAGAGGGAATGAATGAATCCATGCCAGAACTTCAAACAGGGCTGCATTTCTACTCATGGAAATAGGACTTGAAAGCAAAGTTTATAACATAGCTATGAGCATGTGATGATTAAGCCTACATGGGTAGGGAGATGCATCCTTGAATTCAGAGCTAGATAAAGGAAAAATGTGACATGAGAGTGGCCCTTAGAATTTCCTTCATATTTACAGCCTTTTCACAAAACACATCACTTATTACATCACAATTTCACAATTTCAGGTGCTGGCATCTCCAGGTAGATTCTACCTTGGAGATTCAATAGTAAGCCAGTACTGAATGCAATGGCCCAATCTTGGGGCTGTTTCTCATATTCCATGAAATTTTCTACTCCTTGTTGGATGTGACCTTAATTTCATTTTTAAAATTTATTTAAAAGCTTTATGCATTTTCACTAACCAGCATCCAAAACATAGTTTATTTTAAATGTGTGAGGCATCCTCTTCTCTTTTTTTTGCGTTAATCTCTATTTTTGCTGTGATTATGAACATAAGACAGAACATAATTAAGAGTATAATCAATAAAGCATGTTGACCTTTTTATTATTTGCAGAGTAGACAAATTTTGAAAATTGCTGACATTTTCATACAATTTTTCAAAATTATACTTTTTGGGAGACACAGGCATTTTATTCAGCAGAACTGACCATATTTTTTTTCTGTGGCTCTGTAATGTGCCTTTCTAACATCTTGATAAGAATTGGGACTATAGCCAAGCAAAGTGAAGGACAGTATTGCAAGTAGGAGCAAAGGAAGAGGAAATTCCACTGTTGGAGTAGACTTTCTTCAATATTGCTTATAGAAACAAAGTTAGAAGCAAAGTATTTATGATTGATCTTCCCAAATAATGACTGATTTTTTTAATTGCCATATAATTCCATCTACAGTTATGAGGTCCGTTGTATATACTCAGGTAAAATATGAAACTGCAATGCTAACATTTGAAAGATGTTATTAATTCCATCTTCAGGATCTATAAATAATGTCACCCATGAGTGAGAATTGACTTTTGATATGGTAACCACAAGGTCATGTAGTTATTTTGGAAATAATAGAGATGATTTCTCATGGCTTTCTTCTCAGATGTAGGGTTATTAGTGTTGTTTTTTCCCCCCTCTACTCTACAGTCCTGTGATTTCTCATGCAAGTATTAATCACTCTCTTCTTTACTTAGCTTTTTCCAGATCAGACAAGGCTAGCTAAGTGCTGAGACCTCTCTCAATCCAATGAAAATATAACACATTTTAACAAGCTTGGCAAGATATTTCTGCATCCACAGCAATAAAGGGAATGTACACTAATAGTTCAGAATTAACAAGTTGTCTCTAGTGTAATATTTGTTCTTGCTCTTTTTTTTCTTGAATCACCCTGGGGGAGGTCAGTTTTATTTTGTATATTGTTTGCCTCAAACACATTATTACTAAAATTAATGGCCCTTTCTGCAGGCCTCATATGATTTGCTGAGAACATATGAAAGCAATATCTTAAACAACTTCAACAAGAGAAGCTCTATCACTCTAAACGGAAGTGCTTATTAGTCAGACTGGACAAGAATTTTCTCTAGGGAAATAAGCCAGCTCCATCAGGCACCTTGGGGTTAGGAGGTGGCCCATACACACACTCAAGCATTGTGTTTTCCTTTCCTTCTTCTGCATAATTTACGGAGCCTGGACTCCCATCCTGTGGAGGCAGCCACCCAGATATTTTATTGATGTTTGTCTCTTTCCTAAGTGCAGACTTTGAAACTAATATTGCAGTTGGTAAGAGTCCCAGTTGGCTTCCTTTGACCAATTCTAAACAAAAGAGCTATTTGAATATAAAGTGAAACCTTTGTTTTGACAGGCAGGGTCCCAATGGAAAAGTTGGAGGGTTGTATGTGTGATTTTTATGAGATTTGATCTAAAACAAAGCCCAATGCTGGAACAGTAATGCCAGAAATATATTCCATTCATTTTGACTAGTAGAACATTTAGATTTGCTCCACATATTTTACAAAGAAGGGTAATAGAGTTAATAGCCATTTCAGAAGGCTCAACAAAAATAAAGAAGTAAAAATCTGTAATACTGATTAACAATTGTTTTTCTTCTTTTTAGAAGCTAGAGTTAGACTAGGAATTGTTAGACATTGTATTGTCAATGCACAAAGCCCTTGGATTCACCGGTGATTTTACTTAAGCTTTGGGTAATAATGACAGTGATTAGAAAATTAGCTGGATAGTTGACAGAATAGTTTATCAGCATCCTTTTTTCCTAGAGATTAAGGTTCTTTTGACTGCTGGCTAGAAAGCAGAATGCAATTCTCCTCCTCCAAGATGTTCAGGATAATGAAATAACAGAGAATTAGAGCAGCAATAGGGAAAAAATAGCATGATTCCAATCAAGTAGAGGTAAAAGAAACAAAAAGAAAGAAAATCCAATTTTTATATTGTATTGATGCGGGGGACAAACTTCCACACCCATATAATTGTCAGCAGATATTTATTAAGCAGCAAAAGTTTCTTCTACTGAAGCCATAGATCAATGATTTGCTGGCAATCTATTGGTACATCTTCAGTGTATCTATATCCAGGTGCAATTTGGGCATATGAGCATATGAGACTAAACATCACTGTTTGATTTTGATCATCCTGCCTGATGCAAATATATTAGGTACAAAATTTAAGGAGGCTATTAAAAGACCTATTCTATCAGAAGGATCACATAATGCTGTTAACATAAGGTGGTGTTGTGTTTTCTGTGTTTTTTAGTGTAAACTTCTTTATTAAAATATGCAATATTTTTAAGTTAAGGAATAGCTTGATATCAATATCTGGAAAAATCCTGGAAAAGATAATCGATCAGATAATTTGTGAGCACCTAGAAATGAACAAAGTGATTACTGGAAGCTAGTATGGGTTTGTTAAAACAGATCATGCCAGACAAGCCGTTTTTGATAAAGTGACTAAATTAGTAAAATGCTGTGAATATAGAAGGCATTTGACAAAGTAGACCAAACTATCTTGATAAAATAGAAAAATGTGGGCTAGACAGTATCACCACCAGAGGGATTCACTAACCGACTGCACCCGGTGTGTAGTCCTTAATAGAGCTAAATCTACATGGAGAGAAGCATGCAGTGATGTACCTCAAGGTTCCTTCTCTAGCCCAGTATTCTTCAACAAATTTATAAATAATCTAGACAAAGGGATAGAAGGAGAACTTATCAAATGTGTAGGTGACACCAAGCTGGGGGAAGGGGATTACTAACATTACTAGATTTCAAGATCTTTATAGACTTGGGCATTGGGCCTAATTGAACAAGAGTCGGTCCTGTGGTGAAAAAAGTAAGGTTTTGCACTTAGGCAGAAAACCAAATGAAATATAGGCTCATTAGTAGTAACTGTGTGAGAGATCACCACTTAAGTATAAAGCAGATACATGCTACAACTATCAAAAAAGCCAATGTAGTCTTGGGCTGCATTAACCGTGGCATAACACTAAGATCATGAGAAATGATAATGCTGCTTTATACTGCACTAGTGAGGCCACAATTGAAATACTACATTAAGTTCTCATCATATGAGATAAAAAAAACACTGAGAATCTATAAAGTGTGCAGAGAAGAGCAACAAAGATGATTAAGGATCTGGAGGCTAAATCAGAACAGGGATGGTTGAGGGACCTAGATATGTCTAACCTATCGAAGACGAAGATTGGAGGGATATGATAACTGTCTTCCAATACTTGAGAAACTGTCACAGAGGTGATTGACTTTTTTCTTCAAAGCACCAGAGGGCAGGACAAGAAGTAATGGATGGAAGCTTGTTAAAGAGAGATCCAACTTAGAAGTAAGAAGAATTTTCTGACATTGAGAACAATTAAGCAGTGGAATAGCTTGTCTCCTGGACTTGTGAGTTGAGGTTTTCAAAAATAGACTAGACAACCATTTGATCAGTATGCTGTGAGCAGGAGGTTGGACTAAAAGACTTTTGATGTCCCTTCAAATCCTATGTTCTGATATGCTCTGCACAGAATACTCACTCGTTCATTGCTTTTTTCATTTCTAAATGATCTACAGCTTTCTCTGTTTGTGGTATAATTGTATTTACCCTCTATTGTAATACTTGTCCCTGTGACTACTTACCTTTATTATAGTCTTATTGCTCTTACAATGTCTATTTAGTCAGTCAGAAATGTTCCTATTTATATGATGGCAGCATGGAGTCCACATTTAAGAATCAGGAGCCAGCAAGTTGAATAACCAAAACCAGGCTGACATCTATCACTGGCAAGTTTTTAAACAAGTAGTTACAAATGAGGTATCTGGACTAATAGTTGACAGCATATTAAATGGGACACAAATATGAAGTGGAACTATTTATTCAAGGAAATCATAGCCATGTTACTCAATGTCAGGTCAAGGACCTTCCCCCCCTCCCAGATTTCTTTGTCACTGCCTCATTTTTTAATTGTACTAATTCAGTTGACTTTGATTTCAATTTTATTTTAAACTTAGATTTGGGATTGACACATCTTTAGTCTATTTGTTAGAAAGTGAACAATCTTGTTTCTCATAGAGCTCTCAAGATTATACTGTCCTTCTGGACCACCTGGCAGGTATAAATCAGGGAAGACAAACAGAAAAGTTTTATTATGAAGTGGCTTGTAAATAAAATAAATAATGAATTAATTAATGAACACACAAGACCCGACTTCAAATTGTTCCAATTCTAGTTTCTATTCAGCAATACTGGAATACTGTTGTCGGTTATACTTCCTGAGTTATAACCAGGAAAAAAGTCATCACAATATCAGCACTGTTGCTATTATGCAGATGACATAAAATTATTTCATTTTTCATATGAGTGTTGTTTCGGTGATTGCACTAACAAATTGGGTGCAGTGAATACTTTATCTCGTAAAATAAAGTCGGCTCTCCCTCTTGCTGTTTTTCATCAAATCCTGATAATCCTTTTATTTCAACAGGAAATTTTATTCTAATGTTTCTGTGTCTTCGCCCTTATTGCTGGCACTTTCAGGTGATTGCTTTATGTTATTCTTTTTAAAAAGAAATGAGGACTTTAATATCTTATAAATTTCTATAAATGGTGTTCTTGCATCAGAAGCATGGGATACTCAGCCACCCTCAATAGAATGCTTTTTAACACAGAATTATTCCTGATCCTCATTTTGGAAGCGTATAAGGATATACAGAAGCAAAGGGCCAGTTGAACTAGAAAGAATCCATGTTTGAATAGAATGTAATATTTTATGCTTGCCCAGCAAATGACATTTTCTAGTGATCATGATGAATAATGATCTTAATGAACTATTTAATAATTGCACAAGTCTACTGCAGATCATCAGAATACAAAGTTGCATGGAAGTGCAATAGCATTCTAAAGTGCAGTAACACAATGATGTGCCAAAGATCAGATGAAGATCAAAGTGCAATTGATGGATAAAGGTACCAAGAATCAGGATCTTAATTTCTCTGATCAAACACTGTTGAAGAGCTAAATTCCTCCCAAAATTGTCTTTTAAAATTTTGATAGTATTCCATGAAAAGATTGATGAAATCCATCTGGACAGAGCCCAACAGTTTTAGGGTATACAGAAGAAGACAAAGAGGAGTCCTGTGTGCATGTGTGTAAGAGCATATATGTACATAGTGTAGACCTTCTTCATGCTATTGTTTGCTAGTTTGTTTTCCCCTTGATACTTCTCTCCCTATCTCTTCCACATTGGGAAATGCATCAGGAATCAAAGAGCTAAATCAGTTTTGGTAACTGATTACTAACTTAAATAACCTCTCTGTTTTCATTACTGGAGAAACCGGTGGCAAATAGTGACATGTGCCCCTAATTAGTGGTGCTAGAGTTCAGAAATGTATAGTGTTCAAGGGACAACTGTATTCAAGCTTTGATTTTAAAAAATCTACACAATAATTGTAGTGTTGCCAAACTTGGCATCAAGAGCAAAGATCCCAAGAGGGAAGGAAATACATCCTCTATTAATATATATTTGTGTAGGTCCATTTTCCATCCAGATCTGATGACACACCTTCATTAGAGTTGGAGAACACTGACTAAAGAATACCACCCACAATTAACCAGTTGTCTTTAACAAATGCTGTAGTAGTAGAGGATACCCAGTAACAGAGAAGGATACCTGGATACCCTTCCAGGTTTTCTCATTTCATTTCTCTATCTCCTTTCTATTTATAGCGCAACATGGAAAGAAGAAGAATAGAGGAAATAAGTTGAGAAAGATTCCTCTGCCCAAATCTGCAACTGCTAAAGCTCAGCCCTATCTCTAAATGATCTGGGACATGGCAAGTCAGGCAGGGGTGGGTTTTAAAAAAATTTACTACAGTTTTGGTGGGCGTGGCTAGGTGGAGAGCATGTGACTGAGTGGTTGTGGCCAACTTGCTGTCACTCAGTCACATGACCCCAACCCACCGAGCTACACCCACCAAAATGGTGGTGAAAACTTGACAAGGGGGGGGAGCACCAGCCCGGGGCTCTTTTCTGTCTCCCGGATGGCACTGGGAGTGAATTGAGCAGCCTGCTTTTGAATTGGCGGCTGTAGCCGATGGGCTTGTTTTCTTTTCTCAGGTGGTGTGGGGTAGAATTTAAGGCTAACCTGGAAGGGGTGGCAGCCTGGTACTTGCTGCTTCTTCTGGCTCAGGGAGAGATAGCTTGGCCAAGCCAGGTGCTCTATCCCTATCCCCTCCCTCCCTCCCTCCCTCCCTCCCTCTCTCTCTTTCCTTCCTTGGGTGGATCTGGCAGTAGAAGCGGGCTTACTTGCCAGGCTTGAGGAGGGGAGAAGGTGGAGCTGTTGTCCAAGGATGAGAGCAACCCCTGGCTACCTCTGGGTTAGGGTGGAGAGCTGCCTTGATCCTCTCTCTCTCAATCTCCTTGCACTGGGAGCATCCTTCTCCGGGCAGGGGCGAAGAAGAGCTACCTCCCTCCTCCTCCTGTGACTCCTGTCCAGTGCTCTCTCTTCTCTCTCCTCTTCACCTTCCCACACTTGTTTACCTATCCCAGAGGGCTTGAGTTATGCCCGCCTTCGATACAGCCACCTTCCTCACTGGCATTGCTCCTGAGCAAACTCTTCCATCCTTGTCTGTTGCGAAGAACTGGCAGCTCTAGGTGCACCACACCCACTTCATTCTCTTACTCTGCTAAGCAATTATTACACATTTTTGTATAATAGGGTGCTGCTGTCGCTAAATGCCAGGTCTGTCGTTCATAAGGCCCCCCCTCATCCGGGACTTGATAACTGATGAGGGCGCAGACCTGGCATGTATTACTGAAACATGGCTGGGCACGGAGGGAGGAGTCCCCCTCGTTGAGATGTGCCCAGCTGGATTTCAGGTGCTACACCAGCCGAGAGCCCAGGGAAGGGGTGGCGGTGTGGCTATTGTAGTCCGGGAGTCTTTAGTACCTCGTAGGATCCCTGCTCCGGAGCTTGTCGGGTGTGAGTCCCTGCTGGTGAAGCTGGACCTCAAGGGTCAAGTGGGTCTGCTGCTTACGTACCTGCCTCCCAACTGCGTTGCAGCAGCCCTCCCCTCGCTCCTCGAGTCAGTAGCCGAGCTAGCAGTTGAGTTCCCTAGACTTATAGTTCTGGGGGACTTCAACTTGCCTTCGCTCGGTGAACACTCTGATGGAGCGCAGGAGTTCATGGCTTCCATGACAGCCATGGGCTTGACTCAAGTAATCCGAGGCCCAACTCACTCAGCGGGTCACACGCTCGACCTCGTATTCCTCTCGGAGCAGTGGAGTTACGATCTTGGTCTGAGGGGTAATGAGATCATACCCCTGTCATGGTCAGACCACTACCTACTGAGGCTAGACTTCCGGAGGCCAAACCCCCACCGTAGGGAGGAGGAACCGACCAGCTGGTTCCGCCCCAAGCGACTGATGGATCCTGTTAGGTTCCAGACGGAGCTTGGGGTTATTCCTGATACCCTCGCCCACAGTTCGGCGGAGACCCTCGTCGCTGCCTGGCACTCGGCAGCTTCGGAGTCTCTAGACCGGATTGCGCCGCTACGGCCCCTCCAGGTCAGCGGCCCCCGGAGGCCTCCTTGGTTCACTGAGGAGCTCCGGGAGGTAAAGCGCCGGAGGAGACGCCTAGAGCACTCGTGGAGGTCCGATAGGTCCGAGTCGAAACGGGCACTTTTAACAGCATGCACCAAGGAGTATATTCGGACCTTAAGAACAGCAAAAAGAACATATATTGCCTCCTTGGTAGCGTCCGCCGAGTCCCGCCCAGCCGCCCTGTTTAGGATAACCCGCTCCCTCCTAAATAGGAGGGAGACGGGGGACTCCCTACAGGGTAAGGCTGAGGAGTATGTCCAGTTCTTGGCGGACAAAGTTGCCCGGTTTCGAGCGGACCTGGACTCCACCCCAGTAGATCCAGCCGAGACACAAGGAGAAGACTTGGCAAACCATCTCTGGGTTGAGTTTCAGGAAGTTGCCTCTGGGGATGTGGACAAGGCTATGCGAGCTGTGAGTGCCTCCACCTGCATACTGGACCCGTGTCCCTCCTGGCTGGTTGCCAACAACAGTGAGGTGACACGAGGCTGGATCCAGGCGGTTGTTACCGCCTCTCTTCGGGAGGGGTACTTTCCCACCGCGCTCAAGACAGCGGTGGTAAGACCCCTCCTGAAGAAACCGTCTTTGGATCCAGCTGTTCTTAATAACTATCGTCCAGTCTCCAACCTCCCCTTTGTAGGGAAGGTTGTTGAGAAGGTGGTGGCTCTCCAGCTTCAGCGTACCTTGGAGGAAGCTAACTATCTTGACCCCTTACAGTCTGGCTTCAGACCCGGTTACAGCACAGAAACCGCTTTGGTCGCATTGACCGATGATCTCTGGAGAGCTAGGGATGGAGGCCATGCTTCCATCCTAGTTCTCCTGGACCTCTCAGCGGCTTTCGATACCATCGACCATGGTATCCTTCTGCGACGACTGCGGGAGATAGGGGTGGGCGGCACTGTTTTGCAGTGGTTCTCCTCCTATCTCTCGGACAGGTCGCAGTCGGTGTTGGTGGGGGGGCAGAGATCGTCCCTGAGGCCCCTAACTTATGGGGTGCCGCAGGGGTCGGTCCTATCCCCCCTACTATTTAACATTTACATGAAACCACTGGGCGAGATCATCCGAAGGCACGGGATAAAATACCACCAATATGCGGACGATACACAGTTGTATCTGTCCGCCCCGTGCCAACTCAATGAAGCGGTGGACGTGATGAACCGGGGTCTAGAAGCCGTTAAAGACTGGATGAGAGCAAACTAGCTGATACTCAACCCAGACAAGACCGAGTGGCTGTTGTGTTTCCCTCCCAAAAATTTGACCAACATACCATCACTCAGGCTGGGGGGACAAAACTTACACCCCTCAGAAAGGGCCCGCAACTTGGGAGTCCTCCTGGACCCACAGCTAACTTTTGACCACCATCTCTCAGCTGTGACCAGGGGGGCATTTGCCCAGGTTCGCCTGGTGCGCCAGTTGCGGCCCTACCTGAATCGGGAGGCCCTCACAACAGTCACTCGAGCCCTTGTGATCTCCAGGCTGGAATACTGCAATGTGCTCTACATGGGGCTGCCCTTGAAGAGCATCCGGAGACTTCAGCTAGTCCAGAATGCGGCCGCGCGAGTGATCGTGGGCGCACCACGGTTCGCCCACATAACACCGATCCTCCGTGAGCTGCACTGGCTACCTGTCGATCTCCGGGTGCACTTCAAGGTCCTACTCACCACCTATAAAGCGCTCCATGGTAGTGGATCTGGCTATTTGAGAGACCGCCTTCTGCCAATTACCTCCCTGCGTCCCATCAGATCGCATAGAGTTGGCCTCCTCCGTATTCCATCCGCCAGTCAGTGCCGACTGGCGACTACTCGGAGGAGAGCCTTCTCTGTTGCGGCTCCGACACTATGGAACAATCTCCCCGTGGAGATTCGTACCCTCACCACCGTCCAGGCCTTCCACACAGCCCTCAAGAACTGGCTAGCCCGTCAGGCCTGGGGATAAGTTTATTTTTGCCCCTCCCGAATGCTGAGTGAATGTTGAGTTTTACTGTTTAATTTACTTTTGTGCACATTTCTTTTTGTATTTTCCTACACTCCCTTTCCTTTTTGATTGTAAGCCGCCCTGAGTCCCCTCAGGGAAAAGGGCGGCCTATAAATGTCTAATAAATAAAATAAAATAATAGGGAGAAGGATTTTGCAACTCTCTAAGACTACTTACTTTGGGAAATACTCCCCCCCACCCCAGGAGTATCCAGTGTGATTTCAACTTGGTAGAAATGGACAGTTCAACATCTTTGTATCACAAATTCCATTTATTTTAATACGTTATTCTTCTTAATGACACATCAGGATGTTATATGCTATACATTAGATGTCCCTTATTGGAATTTCTATAATTCCTTTTCTACATTGCCAGCTATGCAAATCTATTATTTAAATTTCATTAAATAGCAATATAGCAGTAGACTTATATACCGCTTCATAGGCCTTTCAGGCCTCTCTAAGCGGTTTACAGAGAGTCAGCATATTGCCCCCAACAATCTGGGTCCTCATTTTACCCACCTCGGAAGGATGGAAGGCTGAGTCAACCCTGAGCCGGTGAGATTTGAACCGCTGACCTGCTGATCTAGCAGTAGCCTGCAGTGCTGCATTTAACCACTGCGCCACCTTGGCTCTATGTTTAAACTGATTGCCATTTTCTTCCCTATGGGGACTGAAGAGTGGGCGCGATGCTGCAGCTTTAAATAGAAGGACAGAGTTGAAAGGGAAGGGACCAATGGCTGCACTCGACTCATCACTTACTCTGCTGCCGCTGAGTCAAAGGAAGAACCAGTGCACTCTACTATGAGGCAGGAGAACTGTGTGCCTCACCTACTCTGGACTTTTTAGGCTTTTAATCCTTGCTTAACCCTTGCGATCATAAAATACCTACAAAGTCAGACTAAATGAAGCACTCAGTTCTCCTGCCTCATAGTAGAGGGCGCTTTTTAAAACATCCACAGTGAGGCAGCAGCTAGCTAGCTTCACCTCAGCACTTGTCTTTTTCCTTTTACATTTTTTTCTCTTTTGATGATGGGAGTGATGAGGCTGTGCCTCCCCTGCCTCATCTGACTGCATGTCACTGGTCCAGCCGCTCTGATCTTGGGAAGACTGGTCAAAATGTTTGTGATTGTAACCTATTTGGAAATCAGAGATTAAGGAAAGTTGAGATTAAGGAAAGTTGAGTTAAATGGAACTGCATCTACATGGAGGACCCCAAAGCTCTGTTTTAGGCCCAGTACTCTTCAACATCTTCATCAATGATTTGTATGAGGGGATAAGTGGGGAACTTATCAAATTTTCAGATGACACCAAGCTGGCAGGAATAGCCAACACTCCAGAAGACAGGCTTAAGATACAGAAGGATCTTGACAAACTTGAACATTGGGCACTATCTAATAAAATGAAATTCAATGGTGGAAAAAAGTAAGGTTCTACATTTAGACAAGAAAAATGAAATGCACAGGTTCAGTATAGGTGGTACCTTGCTCAATAGTAGAACTATGAGAGGGATCTTGGAATCCTAGTGGACAACCATTTAAATAGGAGCCAGCAGTGTGCAGCAGCTGCCAAAAAAGCCAACACAGTTCTAGGCTGCATAAACAGAGGGATAGAATCAAGATCATGTGAAGTGTTAATACCACTTTATAATGTCTTGGTAAGGCCACACTTGGAATATTGCATTCAGTTTTGGTCGTTGCGATGTAAAAATGATGTTGAGACTCTAGAAAGAGTGCAGAGAAGGGGACTGGAGGCTAAAACACATGAAGAACAATTGCAGGAACCGGGTATGTCTGGTTTAATGAAAAGAAGGACTAGGGGAGACATGATAGCAGTGTTTCAATATCTCAGGGGTTGCCATAAAAAAGAGGGAGTCAAACTGTTCTCCAAAGCACCTGAGGGTAGAACAAGAAGCAATGGGTGGAAATGAATCTAGGAGAGAAGCAACTTAGAACCGAGGAGAAATTTCCTGACAGTTAGAACAATTAATCAGTGGAACAACTTGCCTTCAGAAGTTGTGAATGCTCCAACAATGGAAGCTTTTAAGATGTTGGATAGCTATTTGTCTGAAATGGTATAGGGTTTCCTGCTTAGGCAGGGGGTTGGACTAGAAGACCTTCAAGGCTCCTTCCAACCCCGTTATTCTATTCTAAATCCTAAATCCTTGGCAGGATATACAGTGAAATTTCAATTTGTCATCTTCCTGTTAGCTTCATTTTAAGAATTAGATTGCCCGAGATAGTTTTGCTGATGGTTTTTCCATTAAGCAATGCGAAGTTGGCTAGAAGGGATTAAGATCTGGTTCACTGATAAGATGTCTGACATAAAGGAGTGCAGAAGACACAAAGGACCTACAGCGATTCATTTTTTTTCCTTGCAAGCATACAATACAAGAATGGAGATAAGGTGCTTCAACCGGAGAAGATTTGAAAATGCAAAATTAGTTTTCTTTTGTTTTGCGTTGAAAAACAAACTGAATATACACAGCAAAGAGGAATACAAAATTGCAGTGGTCACAACCAGTAGATCACAAATAGGGCCACAGCCCTCCAGCATCCAAGTTGCCTTGTGCTCATTTTCTAAGCATAATATTATTATTGTTTCTCCTGTGCCTACAGAATAGCAATTGCATTTTGAAAAATGATCACCAGGGCAGGGTTTTGCCCAAGGAAGAAATACCAGTGTAGCGCTTCCCTTTCCTGTTGTTGAATCCCATTCTTCTTAACCTTGCTCCAATTTGAATTTTCCATTTTTTTTTTGCTTTCCCACTGTGTTCCCGTACTCCAGTAATTCAGTTATTTGAAACAGAGTCTCTGCTTGCCTGCTCCGCTGACTGTCTCATTTGAAATCTCAGCAGAGCACATCGTTCTCCATCCTCGTTTGGGTTCTTAATCTCTTCTTTCCCCTCTGCTATTAATTATTCAATTCTAAGTATATTATTTAACCCCATGTAGTGTTGCAAACATTTTGGCTGCAGGATGTTGCACAAGATGAAAATGTGCTGCCTTGCAAAACAAGGAAAACTGTGTTTATCAATTATTTCTTACTCAGAGGGGGAGACGGGCTGTGCACAGAGCAGCATTAACCATAATAACACAAGACAAGCTAGGAAGCCATTAAGAACAGGCTGTGAAAATGCATCAACAAAAAGCAGGGCAGTATTCAAAAATAATAATTTATCTACTTATCTGAGTATTTTAATGTTCTTTGAAGGAAATCTATTATTTCAAAGTACAATTAATTATCTTCTCTTCTCTATTGCTACCAGAATATTTGGGTGGGGCTACTTTAGACAGGGTGAACAAAATTGTCTCCTTCCTTCTTGATAATTTTTCCAATTCACTCTAAAATTTCATATACTTTCACAGGAAAATATGATTATTTTTTTAAAAAAATCAAACAGAAAACTATATGCAAACTCATATGAGAACATAAAGATCCTATTTTGTGAGATTTTGACCAATAAGAATAAAGTTGAATATTTGGATGTATCTAAGAGTGGTACCTGTCACTTTTCCAATAACAGAAGAGGCTGGTTTTGACCCTAATCCAAGGAAATGCTTTGTGTGATACAGGATATTGAAGTGCTAATTAGGAGCTGATCACTCCAATAAACTCATCTCCATTCAATTTAATCAGGCATTGTGCTCCATAATATTATCACTATAGTTACCATTCTATTCTGTTCCAGATTCATTGAGTAAGTATTCTGACACAGGTCTACAATATATTCATATTGTAGACAACAAATTAACAATGTAAAGGGGACATGAGGTTTTCAAAAGCCAGTGAAAACTCAGACCTCCTTCACCCCTTTCTTTGCATGAATATAAGCCTCAGCCTTAATTTACATGTCTTTTGTGCAAAAACTAAAGAGTTGCTAATTACCATATGTGAATTTGTAAACATGCATTAGACTGCTATTTATTTTTGGTTATTTCAAAATAACTTGTATTTAAAAAGAAATTAAGCATAATAGTGGGTGAAAAATGAAGTAAGCCATTCCAAATGAATATGAAAAGCCATCTCATCTAGTATTTGGACGAAAAAAAATCACATATCTATTAAATTCCAGACCTGGATTTAAAAGTTCCAGGTATACCTTCATACATTCAGTTAAGCTAAAGCTGGATTAACCATTAAGCATAATAAGCATCTGTTTAGAACATCAAGGAAAGAAGAACAGTACAGATTTCTTTCCCCAAACTATCATGCCCTTAACTCCTTTGCTGTCACACTTGAGGGGTCTTTTTATTTTTAGTAATTGTCTTATAGTATCTACCATGTTCAACTTTAACTTACATTGTTAAAGAGTCCCTCCCCTTTGGCATGGTGAATCACTAACTTTAAATATTTGGTTTGAAGATATCATCAGATACTGCATTGGTTTCTCTCTAGTGAAGTAGTACTTTTGGTTCCTCTGAGGGGCACCATTTTTGGGATATGTTTTAAGACACCAGCTAACTTTGATCCAGACATTCCACAAAAAGGCAAGGACAAACCACTTTTAAATGTTTGCCTGGAACAGTCAACAGTAGTCAGTCTCAATTGCTTTTAAGTAGGTTCCTTTGAAAGATGCATTAATGAGTGTTACGGCTATTTAATATTTCAATTATATACAATTGCAATGAATATACAAACTTACAATAACAGCAACTTTTTCAATGTGACGAATATTGGATTATCACCCTTAAAATTTCCAAGTGGAAGTAATAATTCAATATGTCTAATATCAGATTGGAAAAGCTGTGTTACAACATTATGATAATTTGATAAATTAAAATTCCTATTCAACTTTGTACAAAGTGGACGGTAAGTGGTAGAGAAAGATCTGCTTCCATACAAATCTACCAAGTGGGTTAACTATTTTCAAATCCCCTTCATCAAATCATCCCATCAATGGAAAGCAAATAATCTTGGCTGTCAAACATTTCTGCTGCTTTGTTGAATCATTCCCTAAAGGATTCACTCTGCAGTCATTTTAGCATCCTGTTATGTTCTTTTTATTTTCTTAATGTCCCTCTGCCTAGTCACAACTATCAAGTCTACAAAGTGCATTTGAAAATGTTTCCCTGGCTACCCACTTATGTGTTGTTGTGTTGTTAAAGCACTCAAACCAACTAGATCTTTCTTTGAAATGTAATCTCTGGCTGCTAGGATCCTTGAGTCAGATTCTGGTCCAATCCCATGCATATAACCACATACTATATGTTTATCCCATAATAAAGGGCAGATCTATTTGCTACTATCAAAGGTGATCTTGATTTTATTATTTATTCGGCTGGTTGGTGCTCCTGTCCATATATTGCAACAAATTCAGAACTGCTTTCTCTGAATTTGACTGCTACCAGTTCCTGCTACCACAGGAATGCATCCCTCAACTCTGCCCCTCTCCACTGATTTGTGCGCATGTCTGACTATCTTTGCATGAATCTGGGTTGGTCATATTCAAAGATATAATTTAACAGATTACATGTGTGGTTTTCTCTTGCTGTGAGGTCTTCCACTTGTGTCTCCTGAAGGAATGTCACTAATTCAGAAAATAGAGACCGTATTGACCAGACCATAACAAATTTGCTCAGGAAGTGATCACTATTTATAGAGCAGTCACTGTCACTGCAGTTTTGTTTCTGTCCTTGTCAAAAGGGAAGGAAAGGGAAAGCCTTTAAATTGTTTAAAAAGCACTGGTCTTTTCCTTCTTTTCAACTGTGGGACCATCAAAAGAGGCCTTCAGTGTTTTTAATCTTCGAAAAGATGTGGCTGTTTTGATATTACTGTTTTGATGTGTACTCACATCTTTCTTTAAGATCTCTATTAAAATTTGGAAATGGAGTTTCACTGGGACAATACAATCTGTGTAAAATTCTTTTACAGGAATATGAGCAATTTCCAGTTTTATTTTTGCATCCGGCACATTTCCGCTTAATTCTGCAGCCAGATCTGATTAACATGCATGCCAATTCAGTTAGCAATTAATACTTTGGTGATAATAATAATAAACATCAACAATAGCAAAACAGGATATAAGGCAGGCAAGAGATAGAGATAGAGGAAGACAGATGAACTACAACAGGAGGGAAAGAGGAAAGCAGTTTAGTATTCTCAGAAATCGCAAAACCCCAGGAAATAATAGATTGGTTAATTAGCATGGCCAGCCCAAAAAACCAAATTAGCCTTTGGTTATTCCAACTTTAACCTATTGTAATAGCAGCAGAATAAGGATGGAAAATAGGTGTTCTCTCCTCTATTCTGCACTATAAAGAGATTAATTTGGCATCTAGGAGTTATATATTCTGCTCACTAAAAGCTTAGTTCTGCTATCCATGAGCTTTATTCTCTTATAAGATATTCTCACTGTTTGCTCTTGCATACTTTATTTTTTTCTTCTATTTGAAAATGTTTAGTCATTTAAATGCAGTGAACTTTTTTGGGGAAATATGGTCAATTACCCAACTAATACATAATTGTATAGTATATTTGTCCCAGGAACAATCAAAACCAATACAAAACATTGATAGAAAATTGGATAAATATATTGCTGTAAATCCAACTACCATAGTAGATGAGGAAGAAAAACAATAAAAGCAGCAGGTCAGAGATAGGTTTCTTAAAGTGGTTTTGCAACACAGAAAAAGCTCAAATAAATATTCAGCTGGGACCTTTTTTCCCCATTAGGTCCTACAGGACAAGTAGCAAAAAGCCAACCAGACATCACTTGAGAATATAGTTTAAATTAATATCCACCCTTGTCTTAATCTTGAGAAATAAGCCACAATTTTTTTTTGCCGATAGCTCTTTTTTCCCCACTGATTCTCACAGTCACAGTCTCAATTTTTTAAAATATTCTATTGTGAAAGTTACTTTTTCATATTTATTTAATACCACAAAGTAATCTGTGCAACTGTGAGAATTTGAAAAGGGGGAAACCACAGAAATAGCAGATTGAATTCATTATTCCCTTGTATTTCATAAGAGTATATAGTATTTTGAAAAATGATGATAAAGAAAAGAAAGACCAACTATTTCATCTCTCTCTCTCTCCCTCTCCCTCTCTCCCCCTCCCTCACTCCCTCTCTCTGAACAGGACAAGAAAAACCTATTAATCTTGAAATTGTTTTTGTACAACAACATTTAGTGGACAGATAAACATCACTGAGCAAAATAGGCTGATTACGTTTATTTGATTAATCATACACTATCAAAATAATTTTAGAGTGGGTGGGATAAATGTGGTTTTTTTTCTGTATCAAATTATTACTTAGAGCAAATACAATGATGAAATGAGCCCAAGTGGAGGAATCATCAAATATAAAGCTCTGTTAGATTTGCAATGACAGGAGCAAAGGATCGCATTGTATTCATTCATTTCTATGTATATGTCTTTTTCATTATTTCTAATATTTCATGCAGTTATCTCTCTCAATGAGACTGTGCCCATTAGCTTCAGGAATGATACGCTGTAATTTTTTTTTTTTACTAATGGAAAATATCTGAAAATTTAGACTCTACCAATCTCAGATCCCTGCTAGAGAAGCCACAATCTCAGCAGTTCTCCCAAATCTACAGAGAGACCATCTAAGGATTCTAATATCCTCTTCCAAGATTGGATCTGCTTGTCTTCAGTTGGGAAAGTCCGACTTATCATAAGACCCTTGGATTGCTCTCCCAGAGATCACAGATTTGCATCCTTAAACTCTCAAACCACTAGTTTACTGTAATCCCTGAATTCTCAAAATAAAGCTAATTCAATTTTAAAGATGACCTTTTCCTGAAAAGCAGGCTTTGTCTTCTAAAGCATCTATGCATGACCCAAGCTGTGCTTGCTTACTTTCAATGGGGTGGTTTCAAATTGCTTAGACTAAGTGGAAATACTTTAGTATCTTGAACAAAGGACTGCTCGGGAAATTTATAAAGTAGAAGTCCAACTGAATGTAATTCTGCAGATTCCTAAAGAACATACCATCATCGTCATACTCACATTTTCTCTAAAGATAAATGCCAAGATTGCAGCCGAGAGTTCTGCCAGGAAGATTAGCAAAATAAACATGAAGAACTGAAAGAGGGAAAAACGAAATGTACATTACTGTTTATCTAGAGTTAACATCTGCCTCAACATTTAATAAAATAAGAGTAAGAATAGGTCAAACTGACTAAAACACATTTAGAAATTGACAGCTAGAGTGGAACAAATTTGCCAAATAAATAGCTTAAGAAAATGACTAGAAAATGTCAACTCCCCATAGTTGGGGGATTGTTTGATACACTATTAAAGCTGCGATATATGCTACTTTTTACTTGGCATGTGTATTAGATTGTTTATAACTGATTATTCCATTACCATTATAACCAATCACTTGAATTTTGAAGTTCATACACAGCAGTACTTCTGGGCCATCTGACAACTCTTCACATACCTTGCATCACACAACTTAACATTGAATCCTCAACTTACAACAGTTCATTCAGTGACCATTACAACAGCAATGAAAAAAGTGACTTATGACCATTTTTCACAGTTACGACTTTTGCAGCATCCCCACAATCATGTGAATGTCAGGGTTCCAAGTAACACCCCCCCAATGAAAGAAGACTCCAAGGCTTGAGTTTCCTCAAAGTTCCATTTTATTAGAAATGTCATATTGGCACATCTGGGAAAACCCGAACCTGAAAGTTTCCAGGGTTTCCCCAGCCAAATGAAAGTTCAAGTCCCTGCCCAGCACTCACATGTCCAACACATGGCCCAATCAGGCACCATCCAAAACTGGAGATGCCTCCCAGTGACACCATTGCAGCTGCAGAGCAAGTTGTCCTTGACTCTCTGAGAAAAGAATGTTATTTTGACTATATCTCACCTATACTCCATATAATCCCCCTTCCCATTTTCCCACAGTAGAAATTTTAACATTAGGAAATTTTAACATTGCTTCCAGGTTTTACAGTGATCAAATTTCAGTTGCTTGGCAACTGGTTCATACTTATTACTATTGCTGTGTTCCAAGGTCATGTGATCACCTTTTGCAATCCTCTGACAAGCAAAGTCAGTGGAGAAACCAGATTCACTTAACAACTGGGTTACTAATTTATCAACTGCAGTGATTCACTTAACAACAGTAGCCAGAAAGGTCTTGATATGGGGCAAAACTCACTTAACAAATGTGTCACTTAACAACAGAAAATGTGGGCTCAATTGTGGTCGTAAGTCGAGGACTACCTATATTTGATAAATATGTGCCAGCCTTTTGTAAGTATCTAGTGCCTGCTGGGACTGCAACATCCAAAATTCTGCAGCCAATCCAGCTTTCAGAGGTCAAGTATCTCCACTGCTTTAAGAGTCATATTAATGAAGTGACGCTTTAATGGTTCGACTCATTACAGCAGCAATATCACGTTTTTTCAGGTTCAAAAAGAAGCCTGGAAAAAATAAACATAAAAAAGAGAATATGTATTGAAATGGGAGAGAGAGAGAGAGAGAGAGAGAGAGAGAGAGAGAGAGAGAGAGAGAGAGAGAGAGAGAGATGGAGATGATAGATAGATAGATAGATAGATAGATAGATAGATAGATAGATAGATAGATAGTAGATAGATAGATAGATAGATAGATAGATAGATAGATAGATAGATAGATAGATAGATAGATAGATAGATAGATAGATATTGAGAGGGGAATCCCAAGTACCAACATTTTTCTTTGGTCCAAAGAAATGTGCTCCTTTTCCAAGAACACTGGGGGGAAAAAACCCTACAAAAAAGATGCTAAAATTTTATTTGCTGTGTGCCACTCCTAGGCTTTCTTCGTGCTGCTAGAATTAAAATTAAATACTAGGCCAGCCTATTTTGTAGATGACATGGAAGGGGAATATCTCGCACCTCACAAAAAGCTGCAAAATGGCTTAGGTACAAAACTACAAACATCTTTTTAGGTGGTACCTTTGTTTAATTTCTGCATTACAAATGAGAGAGGGGGAATTATAGAAATTAGAGTTGTCAATTGGAGGAGTCATATGAAATGAAACTGCACTGCAAACATCCAATGTCTTTTATAACCCTTGGTGATATTGCAATGATCAAGTCCTGGTAATATCCTGTAAAGCTGTAGACGGTATGGGGAAAAGTATTTGGGGGACCACTTCTCCTTGGTTACATCTACCTGTTCCATCAGGACTGACAGGAAATCATGTTATGGGTCCTTCTACTAAGAAATGTCATCTGATAGTACCCAGAAGAAAAGCTTTTTCTGCCACAGCATCTTCCCTTTGGAACATCATTCCCCCAAAGTTAAATTGCTCATTACTCTACTGGCCTTTCAGAGGGATATGAAAGCATGGCCTTGGCATTGTGGTTGAGGATCCAATGATAGTATGGAGCCTGTTAGCTGGTTTTATTGGCACTTTATGGATTGTACACTCCCACAGATTAAATTTTAACTATTTTAATTGTTTTTTTAAAAAATACTTTTCCATTTTGGTTGTTTATTTATAACTACTGTTTCAGTGGTGGGATTCAGCCAGTTTGCACCTATTCGGGAGAACCGGTTGTTAACTTTCTAAGCAGTTCAGAGAACCAGTTGTTGGAAGAAATCTCCTTTTGGTTTTTTCCCACTTTCCAGGGCTAATCCTGCAAGGAAGGCAGGAAGGAAACATTCTGATGTTGTTTCTAGCCTAATCTTTATTGCCCTGCTTACAGAAAGTGCGTCTCTGTTAACCTTTATTACATTGCAACAGCTAAGGCGAAGCGCCCATCAAAGTGATGATGTTCAGTTGGCCACACTCATCCAATCACATGACCACTGAGCCCCGCCTACCCAGCTGGTCATTAGGGCAGAGAACCCGTTGTTAAATTATTTAAATCCCACCCCTGTACTGTTTGTTTTTGTTTATAAGTCTGTGACTGTGAACCACTCAAAGTCACATATATGAGGCAGGCAGCTATATAAATAGAACAAACAAACAAATAAACATCCAAAAAGGGTAAAATGTGAGGTGGCACAATAGTTCTTTTGTTGTTTGGATGAAAGCTTCAGCTCCTGCAATATTTGTCTGAAATATACAGCAGGCTTCATTCCCCATGGTAGGTTAGAAAAATAAAGATTGCAGGAATTTTCCTTACAAATAAAAATCAATTAACAAATTTTTAAATTTTTAAAGGTCCTCGTATAATAACACGCCTTTAACTTTTTTCAAAAATTAAAACTGGGAATTTGCCACGATCATCAATCAGAATCGGAATATTTGGATTTAACCCTCAGATGAATTAAACAGGCTTCAAAGTCATCTGAGTATGTATGTATGTATTTAATCATTTATTTAATCATTTATTTAATCATTTATTCATTTGTTCAATTAATCAATCAAATTGTTGATCTGGAATCCAAGATAAGAACTGTGGTCAGGCTACCTGTCATCTTCAGATTTGTTGCGTGTTCAAGAAATTGTTCCCAAATTTTTATGGCTAATTGTGGATGTTCTATCATCCAATTTAGATATACCTATTTATTTTTGATAACATATTTTTGTCTAGTTATTTAAGTAATTTTTTTTAGATGCATATTCACACTTGTATATGAAAAGTAAAACTGCCTTAAATATGAGGTGGAGAAAATAGTAGTGGTTGCTTTTTATTGCTTTCTTACTGTTGCAGATAGAATAATTTGGATTTTTTTTAAAAAAGAGCACACTAGGATTGGCATCTTCATACTGATAAAATTATTTCACAGATTTTCAAAATTCATAGATACAGCACTGCATTATCAAAGCGTTTAAAATATCATTCGGGTATTCCATGGGCTAACTTTTTTTTTTTCAGGAACCCTTGCAATTTATTTTTTAAAAAAACAAGTTCAACTACTAGGCAAGCTTTAGGGACTATGAAATGCAAGTTATATATCATTCAACTGCAACATTTTTATATAAAAACATAACATGAGAAATAATCTCTACAGAGAAAGAAATTTAAGAACTTCCCTTGGGATGCATGTTTCTCTCATCTCTCAGCTGTGCTGTACACTTTCCTTGAATTTATACTTGACTTGAAAGCTTCAGGCATTTATTATGTATCACTGAGAAATCTCTCCAGGGAAGCCACTGATTCATCTATATTTGAAAACTTTGTAGGAGGACGTGGATTTTAATTAGTCCATGAAAATAACACCTTTCCCCTAATTAAGATATAGATAACAACCATATCATCCAAACTCTCTGCCAAGTCTTTTTTTTTCCATGGCCCCCACACTTAATCATTTCCCAACATCAGTTCTTTGTTACAATACCATTTTTTTTCCTGGAAGAAAATGCTATTTTGCACGCTCTTGACAAACACTGATATATAGCACTTTTTCCACCCTGAATATTTAAGATGAAATTAGGCACGGACAACCAAATGAATGAAAATTTCAGTTTTTGCAGAAATACTCAAGTTTTTGGGTGGTGGAGTATGCAGTTTATGTAGTAAAAAATATCACGGTATCTTGCTTTTGCCAAATTGTGTGTGTATGTGTTTGTGTGTGTGGGGGGGGGGGGTATTTGCTGTATCAACAAAATACAAACATGGAAGTAAAATGAGATACTGAGAGACAAGTTAACTACATAAACCAAGCAATGAACCTAACATGCCTAGCTCAAACAATACGTTTCAACAAGCCTGGCATGATGTGTCTTAGCTCCACCTTGGCCTGCCAGTTAAATTAAAATTTGACACCCATTGAATTGGACAGGAAATGCAGAACACATTCCCACAAGTGATAAGCTAAATTGAGGAGATCTGAAGTCCTCTGACTATCTCCCTTGGCATGCAGCATCCATGTAGCATTGTCAACAAGACTACTCATAAAACGTCTTTTATTCACATCCCAAATGGTGAGAGCTGCTTAGAAAGCACCAGAGGCTAATCTGATCTGACTCGACATGTCATCTTTCTAGGTTGCAGAAAGCTAGATGCTTGTTTCTCCTCCTTGTTTTTCTGTCACTAGGAAACAACAGAAGATCCTGCATCCCATTCCCATCTCTACAACCATTTTCACTTTCTTGAATTGCGTATGCAGATGTCTGTCCACAGTACTCAGTCCATCAAGAAACAAAAGAATGAGAAGTATAGGTAGTCCTCAACTTATGACCACAATTGAGCCCAAAATTTATGCTGTTAAGTGAGACATTTGTTAAGTGAGTTTTGCCCCATTTTATGACCTTTCTTGCCACAGTTCTTAAGTGAATCACTGCAGTTGTAACCCAGGAGTAACCCAGCTGTTAAGTGAATCTTGCCTCACCATTCACTTTGCTTGTCAGATGGTCATAAAAAGGTGATCACATGGCCTTGAGACACAAAACCCATCATAAATATGAACCAGTTGCCAAATCTGGATCACTTTCAGCCTGAGCCACAAGAAAATAAAACATGGAAACTGGTGACATGGTGGCAAAATCTTTGTGGATGCTATCTAATGCTCCAAATGATTTGTTTCTGCAAGAAGTGAGCAAATCAACATTAAAAAGAAAAAAAGAATGATATGCAATAGCAATAGCAATAGCAGTAGACTTATATACCGCTTCATATGCCTTCAGGCCTCTCTAAGCGGTTTACAGAGAGTCAGCATATTGCCCCCAACAATCTGGGTCCTCATTTTACCCACCTCGGAAGGATGGAAGGCTGAGTCAACCCTGAGCCGGTGAGATTTGAACCGCTGACCTGCTGATCTGGCAGTAGCCTGCAGTGCTGCATTTAACCACTGCGCCACCTTGGCTCTAGGGTTAGGGTTAGGGTATGTCTTCATGTTGGAATAGTTGTAGCACAATTTGACACTTTTTTTGTTCTGACATGTTCCAAGAACTTCTTGGAGCATGTCAAGTCTCTACTTATTAAATATGATTGTGAAACTCAGATCTTCTTGATCAAGTTGGTTGACATATGGATGCACCCAACCCCCCACAAAGATTGAACCCTTTGTGAGTTAAGCCACACTGGAAGTCTGGGGCATAATTATGGCCTCTTGAGAGTTTTTCTTCCTCAAATCTCTAAGTTGGCAAAGCATTTCTTTATTCTTTAGCTACAGGGCTGATGATAAAACACAAGTTTTATTCCAAGAAAAGTAATACTGGTGTACAGTTACAAATTAGGATGAGCGAATAAAGGTGGAAATGAGAATACACAGATGTTTAATTGCTCTTTAATGTTAAGTAACTTTTAAGTAACTCTACAATTTATTCAAAAAATGTTGATTATTCCATGAATTTTAAATATAATGCATGGTATTAAATAATTAAAATGCATGATATTAAAATTATTTTACAGAAACCATAGTTTTCATTTATCTGCATTCAAGGATAAGGCAACTGTTTAAATTGTGAATTAACAATCCTGATTTATTTTGAACCAAGCTTCAGAAATATTCCACATGACAACATATACTTTTCCATTTATATTCCTTTTTTTATCCCAAAGAAAAATAATTTATATTATTTTCCTTTGGGATGAAAAAGCCTTAAAGTTAAATGGTGTAATGAAAGTAACAAAAAAGAGAGTCCTTCTCTGAGGGACATGAGTGGTTCTGAAATGTGAAATTCAAAATAAAATAAATTGTAGTGATTTATAACATTATTTTCTGGACTTAGGTCAAAATAACACAAGTGGGTACACTGGAAAAAGTAATCCACTTAGTTGTACTTACAAAAAGAAGGAGACATTTGTTCTCACGGATCGCTCCACAGCAACCAAGGAATCCCAATAAGAAGAGCATAGCTCCCATAGCCGCCATGATATATGCTCCAGTAAAGAGCAAAGGATTCGTAGCCACGATCTCTCGAAATCCTGTGGGATCAGCTATGACCCAGATTCCAACTCCCAGGAGACAGGTACCACCCAGCTGTCATAAAAAGGGAAGATTCAAATTAAATCTATTTTCTTGGACAGGTTCCTCTAGATAGCATAATTCAAGTTAAAATTTGAATTGTAATTGTTGCAACACAGGCCAGATCCTTATGGTACAATTTATTATGTTCAGAGAATAGAGACACCACATCTGAGCTGCTAAAATCTAGATGACTGCAAGATAGCACGATTTTATTTTTATGTATTCCTACAGAAACATCTAATGGTTAACATCTAATTTGTTAACATGTAATGGCCATCAGTTTTGGTAGACCCAAACTGATAGCCTTATCTGAAAAGGCATCTTCAAAAAAATTTCAAGAATACATTTCATTTTTAAATTGATTTAATATTGTGATTATTTACAAATGAAAGCAGTCCCCCTTTTAAGAATTCCAGTTATTCATTATACTTATTCATTACAAAATCTTATTTCATAATTTCTTTAATCTGAGATCATCAAAGGAAATGCAATACATGCAAATGTTAAGGAAAGGAATTAGTATCATAATCTTAATATGTTCATTCCTCATCTTTTCTTTTGGGGAATTATTATTATATTTTTTTTGTAGGATTGCTAGATCCCTCTTAATTGTTTAGATATTCCTGATTCTATAGCAAGGTTTAAACATTGCAATAAGCTATCATTTTATTTAACTATGGTCACAAAGTGGATGGATTCAGTCATGCTTTCAGGTAATCATTTGCTGGATTCACTAGACCAGTTAAGAGAATCAAACAAGTTGCATTAAGGATTAGCATAATGTAATGATGTGTGAATCCAGATTTCAGTGGGATAATATTTTGCTAAATACTTCAACTACAATGAATTATCTGCATACATAGGTAATATACTTTATCTTGATATGGCTTTTTCAGAAACAAAGGTACTGCCAGAAGAAGTTGGATTCAACAGTGACTGTATTTCATGCCAAGAGCTTGGATGACATGTGAAGGCAGTTTGTTGTTCTTGAACATGTTAATGAACATGCCAATGTTGCTATTTAGGCTAGTACTGCCCATCACAGCTTCCCTCCCTCCCTCCCTCCATCCTTCCCTCCATGACTTTGATCCTAGTAACTGCCAGGACATTTAAAGTTTTCCTGGTAAGCATTTTTGGAAGTGATTTGTCATTGCCTGCTTCTTAGGACTGACATGGAGTGGCCCAAGGTCTTTCAATTGGTTTTGTTCCTAACGCAGGACTAAAACTCCTAGTCTCCTGGTTTCTAGCCGGTTGTCTTAATCACTACACTAAACTGGCTCAGTACCTGTCTATTTACCTACCCACCTACCTACATGGGCTTATACTCCATTCAAGTCCAAGGTGGTTTACATTCCCCACTTTCACGTTTATAAGGCAAAAGAAAAAAAAAACAGTATAGCAAGATAAGCATTAACAATTAGAAACAAAATAATGAAAATGTTCTGGCATTCAAGGAAAACTGAAACATCAGAATACAATCTATAAATGGAGGCTTCTCACTCATATGAGGTCTCTTAAAATGTCAAGTTTTAATGGTTTTTATCTGTAATGGAAGTTGAGCAAAAAGACACTTATACAATCATATTCCGTGCCTTCATAAAATCATAAGTTGCCAAGGTACCCAAGTGACTGGAAACACTTAACACCAGCTCTAGAATTGTAGTATCTCACAACTATAGTTCATCCATGGGCCATCCATTCAAGGGCAGCCTCTGTCTCATCAGTAATTTCAAACTTCAAAGTGTTGTAAAAATGTCCTGGCTGCTTCTGATAAAAAGCAAATTGCTTGTTTTAAATGTTGCTACCTATGAAATGTAAAGGTGTCTTCTGCACCTGTAATACTTCTACCAAAGTATAGCCAACTCCTGAGGAGACATATGAAAAAGACCTCATGTGATAAATCAAAGAAAACTTACAAATATGAAGAAATTGAAGACAAACATCAGATATTTCATGCAGCTCAAACAATCCCCCTCCATGTTTGTGCAGGCTAGGCAGTCCAATTGATTCTGAAAAACAAGTGCAGCTCTTTACAACTCTTTCATTTCCTATATGCGGTTCTCATCTACTTCTTAAAGCCTTGGGGAATTCATTATATAGAAAGAATGGATCATATTTGAATGAGGTAGAATATACCAGGTTAATAGGTAATAATGAACATCTACAGTTCCCAACCTGTATTCTCCCTGATGCATCAGGATTGGAAGGAAAAGTTAATGAGAAAGTGCTAAACAATTTACCATCTTGTTCAAAACACAACAACCAAAGTTGCCTCCTTTTGTGAATTAGCCTTGTGACCTCACTCTAAAGGTCTCAACACCTTGTATGCATTATAATAAATGAGCACCCTAGTGTATGTATAATGAACACATCCTAGTGTATATATAATTTTAAAAAACCACCTGGAATTATTCAAATAAGATAGGCAAGTGAATCTAGTGAATTGCCAGTACTCTTTATAAATTCTCCTCATTGAAATGTTACAGTTTTAATTAATGGTCCAAAGTTAGGTATATATATTTTCTAAAAAAAACAAAAAAACAACAGATGCAATTACCAAGTTTAAAAGGCAGGTTTCCAATTTTTTTCTTTTCTTCTAAACCCTTTAAGATTAAAAAAAGATTGCTTGGACATAAGACAAAAGAACAATTGATGCCTAGACTCTTGATGCCTACAAGTGGGATTTTGAGGACATTTTCCCAACTATACCCTTCCTTGCTTTCTTTGGGACAGGGGATGCGTTCAAATCAGTACCAACTTCTGGTGACTAGCTAGAGAAGTCTCTTCGGTTTTCTTGGCAAGATTTTGGAAATGCTCACCATTGCCTTTTTCCTTGGGCTGAGAGAGTGTGACTGGTCCAGAGTTACACAGCTGACTCTGCATTTAAGCTAGAACAAGAATTCACAGTCTCTCTGATCCTTAAATTGGTTTCTACTCCGGTTCTTAAATACTATAATTACCTGCCTATCTCTGTTTCTATCATAGTTATACCATAAAAAGCTATAGGAACCATGCTTGAAGATTCTTGTGTAAAGAAGTACAGACATACAAATGTACATTTCCGTTGTGATATTCTCTTCCAGAGAAAGAGAAAAAATGATTGGGTCAGGAAGTGTCAACTCGTAAAGCTTCCCTAACTTGCTTCTGAGTTGCCATAGGCAGGGGGATGGGGAATTGAGCCTTGCGGCTGAATCGAGAAATTTGCACCTCAATCAACACAATGCACTTCCTAGCTGGCCAAAATCAAGGTCATCTCCACAGAAACCAGTAACAGCTGGAGGGAGTGACTTCTGTGATCTCAAAATTGCTTTGTTGAAAATGTGACTGATGACACACCTTGGGGGGAGGGGAAAACAGGGTCAGAGGCAAGGCATGAACTGAGTGGCAGCAGAGCAGGCTTCACTAGGTCAGTGCCAAGATGGTGTGCCTAATAACTGGATTTTTCTTGAAATCTGGCTTGAGGCTCCTGCTTTTATTAGGGCATTGGTCAGAATTCTGACATTAGAAAGCTGGGTTGTTAAATAACACATGTTAAATACAATAACCTATAACCCCTAATATCTGTGCTTGGTTAAAAAAAATGCTCACTGCACTAAACAATGGCTTACCACTTTCTTTTAATTGCAGAATTCTGCTTTAAAAAGACATTTGGGTAAACACAGAAATTATCTATGGGATTGCAGATACCAGGAAATAAATCCTTCTCCTCTGTTACCACTGTTTTTCCTACTCAAAAGAATTTGGAATTGCTGTATTCTAACACCATAGCTCTTTCCGGTGTGACCATGGAAACTGATCTGCTTTGCTTAAGCTTTTCACGAGTCCCTAAGCAAGCCGAAATGCTCCCTCTGAAGGAAAAGGCATGATGGTGATAGCCAGAGGCAGATACATGACCCAGTTCCACCAATCACACTGCCTGCCCGTATGAAAAAGACAGTGAGCGGGTCAACTAGATGTCCAGAAAACGGGAAGGAAAACAGCAGGGAGTCAAAATGAAAGTGATTCTACACATTTGATTACTCTCTGCACAAAGCAAAGAAACAGAGCTGATTATCTCTCCTCTGCCTCAAGAGGATTTTCATACTGTATTCAGAGATGCCTTACGGAAATGCTTCCCCAACGGGGAATGAAGGAGGAAAAAAGACCATGGTAAATATTCAAAAGGTCACTTTTTATGGAAGTCAAGAGGGTGCCAGAAAGAGTTCTTCTTCATATATGCGATCATTTTTAAAGGAAGACAAAGAATGGGATGGAGACAGATGTCGCTAAATTCTTTCACATTCCCAGGTTTTAAAAGGGAGGTTTGAGCCCTCAGATGATAAGATCTTAAGGAGTAGTAAGCATTTTTTTTAAGAATAATGAGTGTAAAACATATTTTACAGTTGAAACCTCAATGTTTTCTTCATTAAGTGGATATTTTCTTTTATAAATGTGGTGAAACGCCAACTTTGAAACTGGGCTGGCTGCATTTTTTTTTCATTAAAAATTCCTTTTGATATTCTGAAAGACCCTCAAGGCCTGATTATGCTGCCAGGCCTGGAGCTCACAAAGAACCAGAAACTTCTCTAAATGGGTTCATTGCTGAGGGATACATTTTTATCCTTCCTTCACCTACAGTTAGCATTTTTATGATAATTATCAGTGTGGCGTTTTAGATTTAAAATTTGTTTTATATTGGCTCTTTTAGCTCTTGTGTGCTATCCAGAGTCACCTTTGGTGAGATGGGTAGCCATATAAATTTGATTATCAATAAATAAACAAACATATTTTTATTTGGAGGCTTTTCTTGTTCAGTCATTATATTCATTCAATTTAGAGAACACTCAATTCCACAATCCTCTCTGGTTTACAATGTTAAAAACAAGCAAACAATAAAATAAAGATCATTTGTGCCCGCAGGAATGTTTTCTTTAATCAAATAAAATTGTATATGGGCTTAGCATCACCCTCCCCAAGGCCTGAGGGAGCAGCCATGCTTTCAATGCCATTTTAAACACCAGCCTGGGAGCTATATTGATTTTTTTCAATATAGCGAGGCACGCTTCCTAGGTCCCAAAAAACCTCTTCCTATAGAGCTTATAAGAATATCTTTTCATTTATGCTGGTGAGATACAGTGCATTCAGAAAGTATTCAGACCCCCTACACTTTTGTCAATTTTGTTATGCTGCAGCCTGGTTCTACAGGTGTTGAAATTCATCTTTTTCTCATTAATCTACACTCAGTACCCCACAATGACAAAATAAAAACAGAATTTTAGAACCATATTTTACTGTAATTTTTAATCACATTGATTGATTGAGCCTGTGCCTTCAAGTTGGTGTCAATTCTTAGCTATCATATAGCTAAACCTTTTTCAGGATAATTTGTCCCCAATATTCGGGTCATCCAATGACATACGCAATATAACTGTAATCTAATTTATCCACTTTGTGGCTAGGCATTCTCTTTATTAAATTTATATGCTGCCCATCTCATTATCAAACAATTCTATTCTTTCTTTCCATGTTCCTCAGCATTATGGTTTGCTCAACTATGCCTTTGCATAATGCATCCAAAATATGGTGATTTGAGCCTGGTTCTTTGTATTTAAAGTGAAAATTGTGTATTGAATTTTCCATAATTTACTTGGGGATATTTTTTGGGGGCTACACATCATATTCTTTAAAGACATAACTCAATAATACAGTCTCTATTAACAATAATCAAGCATACAAAGATTAAGACATAAGCATTTAAAAAAAGAATATAGTGATTATCAGTAGCATGGATTTATAAAACATCTTGTCAGTATTTTTAATCAATAACTTCCTTAGTATCTTATAAGGACTATGGGCATAATATAACTTGAGCTCAGCAAAATATTTAATAAGGTATCTTATGACATTCCTGGCTTGGAAATCATACATAAACAATGTTCATCAGTACTTCCTTATAAAACTGGAGTGGTGTAACAAATAGGGTGCTGCAGACTTTGGTAATGAGCTTGTATGTTTTAATATTTTTATTAATGTTTAAATGAAGATATATAGAAAGTTAATACATTTAAAAATACAAAGCAAATTCAAAACTGAACTGAAAAGTTAGAAAAGTGGACTGAAACAGAGTGAAATTTAATGGAGATAAATTATTTATTTAGAGATAAAGAATCAAATGCAAAGTAGAGCTTTGCTAAATTAGATAACAACATGTGAGAAAAGCTTCATGAACTTGTAGTTCATTAAAAATAAATGTGAGTTGAAAAAGTATTATTAGCAGCTGCTAAAAAAAGTTGCTAAAAGCTGCAGTTTTAAGTTGCATCTATAGAAGAATAGTATCCACCTTATAAAAAGTGATGGTTGGTTGGATGGCATCACAAACATTAAGTCTAAGAAGCATATTTTTAAGCACAGATTCTGAGAAACTGGAATAGGTAAAACTGACACTGAGGATGGGCAGGACACTGCAAAGTTATAAGGAACCAATGAGGGTATGATAATTATTGAGAATAAAAAAACGGAGGAGGATATCACTCAGAAGGTCAAAGGGGCCACCTGTTGTCCATAACTTAAGATATAGGACAATGGTTTTACACTAGAGAAAGCCAAATTCCAGTTGAATGCTATTAAAAAGTTTGTATTTGTTAAAAAAAAGATTATGACAGTGGAACCAATTATCAAGGGAGGTGATGAACTTCATTTCAACAAATGTCTTTAGGTGGACGGAGTAGCCTTTTGCAGGTTGCCCTGCCCTGAGCAGTGGGTTTGACTTGATGTCCTAAATGGCAGCTTTTACATCTCTTATAGATTTTATGCATGTTAAACTATTGCATATATACATAGCCTTAAGTATCATGTTTTCACAAGATCATAAATGTTGTCAATATTTGCCTATTTACAAATTTCAGGAAAGAAACTAATGAAGTTTTCTTTCTTTAAAATGCAGAGAAAAATAATTTTAAAGACTTACTGATGCAGCTCTTGGAATGTCTACGATAATCTCTAATAGTACATATGTCCCATGTACCTTTTACTGGCCAGGCTTATCCTATAAGAAAAAGAAGATGCCCAATTAATGTACAAATCAGTAAAGCACAATCTTATTAGATAAACCCTTATTAGATAAACCCAATGAATATACTCAATCTAATTGCATACTTAATTTGATGTACATTAGCAGTAATGAAAAGTTCTTAGCACTCATCAAAACATCCAATCCCTTATAACCTGGCTCATCAACCTTTGAAGTGATTCACAAGTTTACAGACCATGTATCTCAAACTTTATCATAAACTGATAACAAATATTAAATGTTAAGTTAGTTCTAATCAACTATAGAATCTTTCAGCACTTTTGGGTGAGTTACTGTTTTTTCAACTCAATTCCTTCTGAATAGATTTGTAGTAAGCTACTTCAGAATAGCTGTGAGAGAAACTAATAGCAATAGCAACAGCACTTAGACTTATATACCACTCAATAGTACTATACAGAACTATCTGAGCAGTTTATAATGTCATCATATTGCTCAGTGGTGGGTTCCAGCCAGTACGGCCTGGTACAGCCGTATCGGCAATGTCCCCTCTAAGCTGCGTGCCTGCGCGGGCGCGCACATAACAAGAAAACACAGAGCAGAAATTTCAAACTGCAGCGCAGTGTTTCTTTAAATGTGACTGAAAATATCCCCCCTCCCTCCCTTCACTCTCTGCACCGAACTCTTTCCTCAATCTGGTGATTGGTGAAATCAAGGAAGACTGCCCGGACACCAATGACGCTGCAGAAGACAGAATTCCCATTGATCCTATGGGGCTTCATCGGTTCCTGGGAAAACATGATTCACTGCGTTTCTCTGCACATCCAGGGTTTCTCAGGCATTGCGTCGTCTGAAGCCCCGTTTTGGACTGGGCAGTCTTTCTGCGATCCCTTTGCTTTGGGGATATGGAACCAGCGTGGAATTGGACTGCCTGAGCCAAAGGGATCCATGGGATCTTGAGACTTGATTTTTGAGCAGTACCAATCTTTTCCACTCTTTTCTTTCCCTTTCTGTCCTTCTATCTTCCTTTACTTTTACTTTTATTTTTCCTTTCCTTTCCTTTCTCTTTTCCTTTCCTTTCTCTTTTCCTTTCCTTTCTCCTTTCCTTTTTCCTTTTGTTCTTTTCCATTTCCTTTCCTTTTTTCTTTCCATTTCCCTTTCCTTCTCCTTTCCTTCTTTTCCATTTCCTTTCCTTTCCTTCTTTTCCATTCCCTTTCCTTTTTCCTTTCCTTTCTCTTTTCCTTTCCTTTCTTCTTTTCCATTTCCTTTTCTTTTCTTTTTCCTTTCCTTTTCTTCTTTCCTGTTTCCTTTCCTTTCTCTCCCCCTTCCTTTCCTTCCTTCCTTCCTGGGGGTCTGAGGGAGAGGGAGGGGACCCTTTTCCTTCTTGCCCCCCTCCCCAACATCTGCTGTGATGGCAATTATGGCTAAAAAAATTCAGGTGCTCAGGCATGAAAATGTGCCGCTCAAACACTATACTTTTCTGCATACAATGAAAAAAATTAGAGGGAACATTGCATACTGGTAGTAGCTGGGAGCAGCTGCCACCATACCGATAGGGTGACTCATTTGGCCCACCCGCCACTCACATTCCATACCCATTTTTAAAGCAACTGGCCAATTGCGCACACACGTACAGCATGCGGCGCCTGCGCAACCTGACAAGCAGCTCGGTGTCACAGGGGTGGTGAAGTGTGCATGTGTGCACAGCGCACATGCACGAACAGGACGCCCAGCCCTTTGTGCAGTGTACCAGTAGCAACGGGGCGGGGAACCCACCACTCATATTGCCCTCAACAATCTGGGTCTTCATTTAATCAACCTCAGTAGGATGGAAGGCCGAGTCAATTTTGAACCAGGCATGATTGAACTCCTGGCTGTGGGCAGTGTTTGTCTATAATACAGGTAGTCCTTGACTTACAGCAGTAATACAGTGACAAAAGTGACTTATGACTGTTTTTCACATTTACAAGCATTGCAGCATCCCCTTGGTCATGTGATCAAAATTTAGATGCTTGACAACTGACTCGCATTTATGATGGTTGCAGTGTCCCAGGTCATGTGTTCCCCTTTTGCGACTTTCTGACAAGCAAAGTCAATGGAGAAGCCAGGTTGATAAAAACCATGTTGCTAACTTACCAACTGCAATGATTCACCTAACAACTGTGGCAAGAAAGGTTGAAAAATGGGGCAAAATTCACTTAACAAACATTATTGGGTTCAATTGTGGTTGTACGTCAAGAACTGTCTGTACTGCATTCTCACCACTGCACCACCATGTCTCATAATACCACCATACTACAATAATAATGGTAAATCTCTCAGAAAATCTCTGTTATGCAAACTACTTAAGACTTTGAAAATGCATTCATTTAAATGAATGATATGAATACATTGTATCATATGAATCATCAGATTTCAACACCTTCAACATAAATAGCAAACAATTTAAAATGTCACAGTCAAAATGATCATACTATATATGCTTTATTACAACATTTTTACCTTTATCCTACTTAATTTACCATACTGCTTCCATGGTTACTAGGATTCAGTAGTTATACATTTATAAAATTGGAAATAAGCAATGTATTAAGGCTGTTTGTAATCCTATTTCATTAGGGAATAAACATCCAAGTATTTATGTTCAAGATTTTTTAATATATAAGCTTTAACATTCTGTTTCCTTTAAGTGACTGAAAACCGTATTACTTTAGGGTTCTATGCTTACTTGAAGTACTTGGGCAATTTTCTCAACAACAGGATACAGGTAATGAAATCCTCCAAAAATCAGGGTTTTTTAAATTGTGCTTGTATCATGTTCATTAATCATCCAACTTAATTAAACACTGAATTCCTGGATTTGAGGATGATTTCAAATTATTCATGGTGGTTAAAAAAAACTGACTGTGAAGAGCTCTAGAAGAATCTTTTTATACTAAGTGCATGATCAACTAAATATGGTTCAATTTAAGTAAGTGCAAGTGATCCACATTGTGGCAAAGATCATTATCTTCACAAATATACGGTTGGGAATCGTCTCTAATTAACCAGAAAAACGGTCAGGGTGGATAGCACAATGAAGATAATAATTATAGAGCTACAAAAAGACAAATTTATGGTAGGGCACCTTAGGAAATTATAATACAAATATAGAATGTTTCCACAACTGGAATAATGTATATATTTCTAGTGGCCACACTTAGAAAGATATAATAAAGCTTGGAAAAGGAACTACAATAACCAATGGGCTTCAAACACCTTCATATGAGAAAACCCTATTATGTTTGGGAGCCTCCAGCTTGGTAAAAAAAAGTAAGTGAGGAAGAACACGATTGAGGTATATAAGTGCATGAATCACAAAGAGAAAGTAGTCAAGTTGTTCTCTCTGATTGGGAGAAATCTGAATACCAGCTGTAGGAGAACAACAATTGGAAAGGAATCTCTCTGCATTTGAATATCAGAATGACCTTGAGTTGTCCAACATGAAAAACAAAATGTAAGACAAAGATTGTCCTGGCCCTTTTGCAGCTGGGTTATTCTTAAATGATTTTGCTTTTAAGTCAGCTCTAGTTTAAAACTATTTTTAAATAGCCCAAAGTAGTAAGGATGTAAGCTTACTGAAGTAGAAAATTTGTCCCTATGTACTGCTGGAAACAAATGGCACTGATGGAAAGAAATAATAGCTGGGCAATTGCGCAGCTGCACAATCAGATTTTTAAAAACACATCATAATATAGGAATATTAAACATGAAAACATCTTCTAGTGCAAGAGAAGTTGCAAACACAACAGCCAGGATGTAGATTATGACGTAATGATTGCAAATATTTCTACTTGTTAAAATACATGTAAAAGCTCCAGCAGAGATAATGGTGCTTAGCTTGTCATACTGAAAATAAAGATTTTGGATCATTTAATGATGCACTAATTTTAAAATGGAAACTAACAAAAAAAAAAACTTAATTTGGATAAATGAGAGTTAGAGATCCATGCTAACAAACTATGCATGTTACGACACTTTATAAATAAAATGGCATGTAGGCAGGAGAGAGAAAGACTGAAAAATGTTTTGGTATAGTCTTGTAATCTTCACTGAATGTTGAAAGGACTTTTAAAGGAAATATGTGCATATGTGATATGTGTAGTATTGTGGGGTTTTGTTTTGTTTTTGCTCCTCCTGCATCTTCTTCCATTTTTTTTTGCTCATCCTGTATCTTCTTCCATTTTTTAACCTGCCTGATGCAGTTCCCTTGCCCCCCCCTTTTTTTTACAGAATTCCAGCCACTATGTTACATTTAATTGATTTAGGCTGCAATCCAATGTATTCTAACCAGAAAAACCCAACATGGTTTATTTCTAAACTTGAGCTATTAATCTGCTTTCACTTACTGCAAATGCCTTGCACCACAAGCACAGAAGTAGCTGCCACTTTAAAGTTTACATTTTTCTGCAAAGATGTAATGCCTTTACGTAAACCTATCATTAGGGAAATGAAGTCTGAGAGCATTCCTGCCCCTGCTGTGCAAAGGCCTGCAAGTGCATATAATTATGCTGCTACTAGTTCTCAGAGGCTTATGTGAAGGAGAAAGTTTGCTTTTTCGTAATTCACCACATTTTGAAATATTTACTTCAGTGAGAAGAAACTTTGAGAAGTTACCCAGAGGTAGGAAGTAGCGTACCATTAGAAAAAAATTATACTGTAAATATCATTTGATGACATTGGGTAGGAGTGGTATAGTACAGATAGTTCTTGATTTACAACGGTTTGTTTAGTGACCATTCAAAGTTACAACGGCACTGAAAATAGTGACTTATGATTTTTCACACATCATTTTTCACACTTTTCACATCCTCATGGTCATGTGATTTACATTGGGATGCTTGGAAGCTGGTACATATTTATGACATTTGACGTGTCCAGGAGTCAGGTGATCACTTTTTGTGACTTTCAGTAAGGAAACACAATTGGGAAGCCAGATTCACTTAACATCCATGTTACTAATTTAACAACTTCAGTGATTCACTTAACAAACATGCCCAAAAACATCATAATATGTGGCAAAACTCAACCTTCTCACTTAACAACATAAATTTTGGGCTCATTGTGGTCATAGGTTAAGGACTACCTGTACACTTCTCTGATAGAAGCAAGGTGGCACTTCTCCCATTCTACAAAACCCACTGTACTGCTAACTAAAACATTCTCCAGAGGCTCTTCCACCCCATTTGAAGGATGCAGGGCAAACCTATATCTTTGTTATTCAATCAATTAAAAAGAACCATCAGCTGAGTGGCTGCAAATCCTGCCTGAAGTGGCTGCTTCAAATTGCACATTGAATTGGCTGCCACACTTTGGAATTGCCACACTTTAGTACCTGAAGTTGAGCATAAGTGTCCCCTCAGCTGATTTTTAAAACAATAAAAACTGGGATAAAGCAATTCAAACGAATTTTAAAACTACCAGTAACAAACAACTGTGCTTAATTACATCTTGGTCAGCTTATTTTTCCAAGTAGAAATGCAAGATCTAAGAGACATTACTAAACTCAGGGCCAAGCTTCTGGAACAATTAATCTCAAAAGCATCCTCTGTCTTCTTAAACATCATTTGACCTGCTTTTGTTTATCCAGAATGTCCTTGAATCCTGCATTAAATCAAAGTACCACTAAATTCTGTGATGATGAAAACAATAGGATTGAAAACATATGTAATTTTCTTATCCAAATCTATTTACTGAATGCTTTTCAAAAATTGCCAAAACTCTGTTTAGTCTTTCTTGATTACCCTATCAAAATATTGACATTTTTGTCAAAACTATTATTAGTTCTTTGAATTATGGATGAGGTCATTTTAAATAAACAAATATCAGTTCCCAACTGATGCTTAGTCTTGGCTGCTATGGAACTGCCAATTTAATTTGAATTGACATAGACTGTGAAGTATAGTCTCGCTAAAGATTTTGTTCCTCAGTAATTTATAGCTTTACCTAAATTGCTGGAGCAATCAAAATCCTGCCTTTATTTATTATTTATTTCCACAGCAGTGACTAGACAACATAATAAATGGTTAATACTGAAGTTTCAGTGACATCCCCCTTCAGTCTATATTTAAAATCCAGCTTTAAATCACAATTTATCTTATTCATCAGCAAATCTAGAATTCTTTCTAGCTGATCAAAACCACCATAATTTATTGTTGAGAAAAAAGTATTAGTTGGATGCAGGTCAGGTTTTGATTAAAAGAACTCAAGAACTGAATGATGAAAGGCTTTTCTCATCCAAAATATTTATTTCTAGTCCATGCTTATTCCCAGCTCCCCTCATATCTGTTATAAGAAGATCCAAATCTGTGAAGCAACCAACTCTTGCTAAATTTTAGGCTGACAAGATATTTTGGAGGGAGAAAATATCCCTTCTGTATATCTCTTCAAAATGATATTTATGCTAGATTCACATAATACACTTAATCAAATAATATTAAGGACTCGCCCACATGTTCTTCTTATTCCAGCATGAAGACGACTCACTTCATGTCCTTGATTAGATTACAACCCACTCCAGCCCACCATGAAGGTAATCTCCACCTATTGCTCCATGTCAGAAGAAATCTTTTCTGACCTCTACCACCACAGTGGGATGGGGATTGTCAGCTGCCTATCAATTCTGGTCGGCAAATGCCTCCACTCCAAATAAGTATTGTGTGTTCAGTGGAAGTGCTTATTGGTTGCTGCCTTCCAAAGCCATTTTATTCTGGGCCATCAAGCTGAACAAACTTTTTCTACAATAGACCAATGAAATGATTTACCTTTTTTAAAACAACAACAATGTTCAGTAGTGGACCATAGACAGTTTAGACTCTGTTGTTTTGCTTTTAACAAGTTCATTGATGGAGCAGTGAAACCTGGAGCTTTTTGTGTCTTTTCTTTTCCCTTTTTAATGCTATGAAACTGACAAGAGTTCTCCATTGTTTTTCCTCTAGGGACAAATGATGCAAAAAATGTAAAATTATAGTGTCCTCTCTTTTTCTCCTGTCCATCAATTGGTAGACATGCCTGGCAGAAGAATGTCAATTAGAACAGAGTGTTTATAACCCTTTGAGAACTGTGGGCAAAGCTGGCAGTCAGAGCAATGGCACAGAAATATGAACAAAAACAGGTTTTGTGCTGGGAGAAGCTTTAACTTTGTATGCTATAACTAACCCTGATACAGAAACATTCACTGAAAGAAATGAGAGTGGCCAGGGTTTAGCTTCTGTTTCCTAAAATGTTGATTCAGATTGCTGTTTCTCTGCTAGGTGTAACAACAATTCAGACATAGGACACATCACTGTTTGCACAATCTTAGCAGAAAAAATACCCCAAGCTTACAAAATATTGATGGATGAAAAAGAGAGCCTTTAACCTCTGTGATTCCCACAACCTTGGTCATGTTTGCTAGCTTTCAGGCTGGAAACACTGAGGTGCTCCCAGTTTGAAAAGGATTAGCCAGTGACATCACCCTTGCCCAGGGGATGCCTGATTGGGAGCTCCTTACAAGCCCCCTTTGATTTGTCCACCAAAGTTGTTCCTATCTATCTACTCACTTTCAAACTGATAGTCACAGAGGGTGGAGTGCTGGAAATGAATGACAGGAACTCACTCTGTCATTCAACAGCACTTGTTCTTGAAAGCAGGCTTTGCTGATTGTCAACCCAAGCAACTTAACTAAGTGAGCCAATATTTCCTGGACAATCCTAGAGAAAAGAGTGTTTATAAATTATTCTTCTCCTTCAGCCTCTTTCTAACAATTGTGCTACTGGAAGTCCACCAGCTTACTGATCACTAGGCTTCTAGGATCATAAGCATGCAATGGGAGATGTCTTTAGAAGTGCAGGCAAGGAGTTAGGAAACTCAAAAGAGGCAAAATTGGAACTACTGGGCAGCCTTTGCACATTACATTAAAAACATTGGATGCAATCCATTGAACCACTAAATACCCACTTTGTCAATCAGTAAAATTCCCGCCTCCTTGCTAGCCCTAGTGTCCACAATTTCTTCTCGAATTTCCAAATGTATTCACTATATTCAAGAAATTTATTTGTTTTATACTATTTTATATTGGTTGCCATTGTTGCTTTTGGGAACTTCAGTTCATTTTATCATTAACTCAATATCTTAATATTTTATTTTATTTTACCGTATTTTTCAGAGTATAAGATGCACTAACCCCCCCCCCCAAGGTGAGTGGAAATGTCTGTGCATCTTATACTCCAAATATTGGGGGGAGGGGAAGAAGGGTTGGTGTGGCACCGATCAGCCATACTAAAACAAGCTGCAGATGCAGCAAACGAGCCACACCGGTGGCGAACAGGCCACAGTGCCAGCGAATGGGCAGCAATGAACAGGCTATGATGAATGGGTGGAGGTGAACAGGTGGTGGCAAATGGGCTGGGGCAAACAGGCCAGATGAATACCGGATGGATGCTGGGAGGCAGAGGAAGATTTTTGCCGCCTTGTTTTCCTCCCCAAAAGTGCATCTTATAGTCTGAAAAATATGGTATATTTTATTTTATTTTTGATATTTCTTATTTTATTACATGCTTTTGTGTCAGTTTTTGATTCTCAGCAGTTGCCTGGGCTAGTCCCTCTGTTTTCTTGGAAAGAATTCAGAAGTGGCTTGCCATTGTCTGCTTCCTAGGACTGAAAGAGACTGACTGCTTGAAGGTCACTAAGCTGATTTTGTGCCTAAGGTAGAGCTAGAACTCACAGTCTCCTGGTTTCCAGCCTGGTGCCTTAACCACAACCTATATTAGTTCTCTTTAAATGCTAGCCTCTAAATATAACATTTAAATACTAGACTTAAAAGTCTATTTTTAAATAATTTGCCCTCTAAAGTGGCTAACAAACATTTTAAATAAATAAATAACATGTGTTAACTGAAGCTTGGTTATAAAATAGCCCATTAAGCATGAATTTTATGCTGCTCAGATCAAGATGTCACCACCATGGAAAGACTACTTTACTGCATGTAAATTCAATTAGTTTCAAAAGTGAATTGTGTGAGTACTATCAGCCACGACACAGCATAAAACAATCTCCTACTTAGCTTAAAACCTAAACTATTGAGCTCTGATTGCATTTATTACTATAGAATCTCAAATTCTATAAAATTTACACGAAACAGTTTTGAAGTGAAGAATGAGAATTTCTAATCTCCTTGTAATTAATTCAGAATGTAAACACAACTCCAAAGAGCAATCAAATCTGCTTTCAAGAGAAATTGTTTTAGGTATTCTCTCATGTAAGCCATCCATTTTAATACGATTGCTGTGCACATTTTAATAATGATGTACTCACTTCCCCCATAATTTCCTATTTATTTATTTGGCTTAGGTAAGGGGAAACATTATAAAGCTCTCCTTTAGTTACTGAGGCATTGCTATGCCACTGCTTTGCTCTGTAGGCATTCCTGAACAAAAAGAGCACATTTTCTACTGGGTCAATACCACCATCAAATGCATGCTGGCTGTAATTGTTGTAGACAGTTTGAAAAGGTTACCATAATTTTACCATGTGTAAAATGTATCATCGCAACCACAGGACCAGGAGCCTGTGTTATCATTTCAACCGTTTTTTCCCCATTATTTTATTACAAAAACAAAAGAAAGAAAACCAGTAGAGGTATGAACAGTTTGGAGTTGACAGGTATTTCATTTAAAATCTGAACCTTATGATAAAATAAATTGCAGTTTTAGGGAATAATGACCACATTGGTTTATATATTAAAACCACACAATTCTGTGTTGAATTGCAGTGGTAATTCAGCAAACTTTTGTCACTTTCCTAGAATCTGTCATTGACTTAAATTAGGGAAATGAAGTCCCCTTCTAAATTCTCATGGCTGTTAATTCAAAGAAGCATAAAAATTATTGTAATTGACTGAATAAAAAGAGCAGTGGGAAAAACAGTAGAAGGGGCAGAGTCATTCTTCAATGGGATACCATTATATCTCCATTCTATTAATGGTAAGGTCACCATAACATATAACTACAGTAGAGGTTCTCAACTTACTGAGCAATGGAAGTAGGAAGCTAGTGAAAAAAGATCTTCCAAATAAATCTGAATTATCTAACTTGAAACTAGAGCTTAGATTTTACTAAAGTTTATATGAAAAACACACAGTGGAGGTTTGGTCCAAAGGTGCTGTTCAAAAGGCAACTGGATTTTCTTGGCTTTTTCCTTGAAAACCTTTTGCTTTCAATCCAAGAAGCTTCTTCAGTTCATGAAGTTCTCAGAACTAAAGAAGCTTCTTGGATGAGAAGTGAAATATTTTCAAGGGGGAAAAACCTATAAAACCCAGTTGCCTTTTTAACAGCACCTTTGGGACAACCAAGACCTGGATGACTGAGAATGCCATAGGTTGCTCCCTGAGCTTTGTTGTTTGCTTTCATATGAGTTATTATCCAACTACATAACAACAGTGAGTAATGAAACATCTGCAAGCAAACAACCAAACTCGGAAGCACTGAAGATTCCACAGTTCAACTCTGACCTGCTGTTGGAAACCCACAATATCAGATTCTCAAGGCCAACTGAACTTGCCTGTAGACACTGCATAGCAAAGTCACAAGACTTTATATGTAAGTTCATCCAGTTATTGTGCGAGAATGAAATTATCCCAAAAGATTATCGAACTTGTTTCCCACTTCTATTATTATATGCTCACCACCAAGAGCCAAGGTGGCGCAGTGGTTAAATGCAGCACTGCAGGCTACTGCTAGATCAGCAGTTCAGCGGTTCAAATCTCACCGGCTCAGGGTTGACTCAGCCTTCCATCCTTCCGAGGTGGGTAAAATGAGGACCCAGATTGTTGGGGGCAATATGCTGACTCTCTGTAAACCGCTTAGAGAGGCCTGAAAGGCCTATGAAGCGGTATATAAGTCTACTGCTATTGCTATTACTGCTACCTTGATGGTCAACATATACAGTACATCATCTTCCTACTATTTTCCCCTCAACAACAATCTTGTGTGGTGAGTTGGGCTGAGAGAAAGTGACTTGGCCCAAGGTCACACAGTGGGCATTTATGGCTAAAGTGGGACTTGAACTCACAGTTTCCTACTTTCTATTTTGGTGCCTTAACCACTAGACCATGCTAGTTCTCAGAATAAAGTAAGCTAGTATTTTAAGGAGCAAATGTGCATTCAAACCACCACTGAAATCAAGACAGATTTCATTCCTAGGAAGGGATTGGATGCAGAAATATCCATATACAAGTATGCATGTAGCAGAATCCTCTTTTGGATGTTGACTGAGTAGCTTCAAAAGGGGCCACACTGCTGTGATATTTATAAATGTCTGTTGCAAAAAGCTCATGGCCTTTGCTTCGTAATGTGTAATAACCACGAGAACATTCTTTTTACCACTATGGAGCAAAGCACAAAACTATGTTTGTGAAGCTCAGAGCTTGCCAAGCTTTTGATATTTGCCAGTTTTTCACATTTTTCAGGCACTGAAAGGGGATTCTGAGATATTTTAATGACTCTGTTTGATTAATGCTTGTGCTGTCAATTTTCCAGGAATGGCTGCCTACTACAAGGTTTCTGGAGAATACAAGTACTTCAGCTTTATTATGAGTGATGACAAGGTAATTCTCTGTGCAGTCAAGATCAAGCATCCTGAGACATTGCCTCAGCCACATGTGAGATGTAGATGTAGTTGCATCATCTCCATGCAACAGAACCAAAAGATCTGCCAGCCCACACAGAGGGATAAAACTCTGATCTTGGTGGGATTTGCCTTACAGAGTGTATATAAAAATACACTCTTTTTTATCACTTTCTAGATGGATATAGGGAGAAAGTGCTTGTATTTATATTCTCTCATACCTTAGCTTTGTGCTCTGCATATTTTTCTCCACAGCAGAACATCTGTGAAGCAGGTTGGGATGAGAGAAATTCAAGCAGTAAACTAGAATATATTTGAGTTTCCCCCGATGCCACTCCATTACAACATTACAGTTCTCACATAGCAGAGATATATGTGACATACGTGTATGCAGTTTCTATAAAATTGTATGATCATTCTTTCGCTACACTTTATATTTCCTCCCTGTGCATTTTTGATGCTAAATGAGAAACTGGTTCTGTAGTTTTAAATCTACTTTTACCAATAAAAATAACACTACTAGAATAGAGCACACATAACCTGATAGCAGATAGAAATAATAGTCTTCATGTTCAGTAATAGCAATAAAAAGAGCCATAAAAGCAATCTGAGCAAGAATAGACTAAGTGAAAGAAATAGTTCCGAGAGGACCTTTAGTGAGTCAAGCGTTATGAAACCAGGATAAAGCTTAATATAGACTGAGCCATTAGAAATGTAATCCTTTTCGCCCTTTTAAATTTATTTTTTCTTGTTCCTTTTGTAGATACAGAATACTAAGCTACATGGGATAGTTTCTATCAATGGTTAGAAACATGAGGTAGAAGTAGGAATGCGAAAGAATCAGGTTAGGTGGACATGGAAAGAGACATTGTGTATGAATTAGAATGAAGGTATTAGGAGAAAGGAGCTGACGTCGCGATAATACGGATGTGCGATCTCGGAGTTCCAAGATCGCAGCCAATACTTTTACTGCTGGGTGGTCCATCTGGACCTAAACCATCCCAAAGAGATGGTGACAGGGAAGAATACATCTTGCTGATCTCAGGACATTGCATGGTCCCTGATTGATCCAAGAGAATCTCTTCTAGCTGGCGATAGAAGGACAGCCTCAAGCTGCTGAAGTCGGGACAGCTCCACAACCAGAGGAAAGCGGAAAGAGAAAGTGTGTCCATCTGGTGAGGAAATTTTATTTTTATGAAAGAGACTGCCCAAAAAAGATTAAAACCACATTAAACTTGTAAAGAAAAGAAGAGAAAATAAGCGGTGAATTTAAGCTATTTTGGGCAGTGTGTTATCCTTTTTTTTAAATCGTCTTCTATGTATGGAAGTTTTGCAAACACTTTCTACTTTTTAAAGTGAAAGTATTGGCTTTTCTTCTACTTTTTTTAACCTATGGATTAAATCTTGTTTTTTAATAATGGCTTGGATGGGTTTTTTCTTTCTTTTTCTTTTGTTTCATTTAAGAGCCTTGTTTTTTTTAAGCTTGGAATATAAAGAAGATATAAAAGGAATATAATGAGAGCAGTAATATCAGAAGGAAAAGAGGTTACACTACCATTTGGAGATTGGAGGCTGAGTTCTGGAAATATTTTTTCTCTCTTTTCTTTGATCATTTTGACCTTGCACTTCAAAGGTTTTAGCTTGCAAAGAGATAAGATGGGTTCTTTATGCAGGTGCCCTTTGGATGTCTCTTTGGCAGCGAAAGAGAAGTGAAAAACAAAGCTTTGTTTTCCAACTAGAGTGACAGTGTTTATAAATTGGACAATGACACAATACCAAGAAGAAACCATAACATTACAACAGATTATGTTTGAAATCCAAAAATTATTAGAAACATCAGAGAGAATTGAGAAGAAATTGGAAATTATAGAGGGTAATATTGCAAAATTTGTTGAAATTGAAGATAGCCGGCTAATGGAAAAAGTGGAGGTTAGAGTCTCAAAAACCCAAGAGGAAAATGAAGATAACTGTAGATATTGACAGTGATCTGAGCATGGTTGGAAATGGAAAGAATGGAACATGGAAAGGGAAGAGAGATGGAAAGGAGCTCTACCCCAGATTTCAAGTTATAGACGGAGAAAAAAGAGAAGAATTGATGGATTTAAGGAAAGGAACTTGGACAAAAGCACTACTGATAATCAAAGATAAGCTGATTAAAGAAACTGATGGAGGGTTTCAAGAATTTATAAGATATGCAACAAGCAACAAGGTGCGAAGAGAAGTCCACATAAAGTTGATTAAGGAAATAACCAGAAGATTAATTCCTCATAAGGTAAAAGAAATAAGATTGTACTACTACTGGAAAGACACAGGTTGAGATATGAAAACTATTAACAAAATACTAGCTAAATAGTTAAAATTAGAGCATTATGTTAAAAATCAAGTGTTAATGGATATAACTAGATAGATAATTGATAATGATATAATATATACATATGTTTTGGTTTGACAAGAGAAAAATTGGTATAAATTTTTAAATGGTGACCATGAAAGGGAGTTTAGAAATTTTGTTATGTATGAAAGTATATATATTGAAATTGGATTGATCATGGTTATAGTTAGATAAATAATTGATAATGATATAATGTATACATATATATTGGTTCGACAAGAGGAAATTTGGTATAAATTTTAAATGGTGACCATGAAAGGAAGTTTTGAAACTTAGTTATGTATGAAAGCCTATAATATTGAAATTGGATATAATTGTAAACACTGATTAAGAAAGGAGGTTTAGAAACTTTGTTATCAAACATAATTAATTTTTATTTAGAATGTTACACAAAAATAGAATGTTGTTGGATGATATTGAAAATAGATAATGGAATGTCATTATGTGGTTTTGCTTTGAATTTTGGAATATTTGTTATAAAGGGATGTTAAAACAACTATAGTCATATGAAGGATAAGGTATGATGATAGGTATATATATATATATATATGTGTGTGTGTGTGTGTGTTTATTTGTGCTGATAAATAAATAAATAAATGTGTGTGTGTGTGTGTGTGTTTGTGTGCGTGTGTGTTTTTATTTGTGCTGATAAATAAATAAAGGGAGACTAGTATAGATCTATTTCAAGCTATTTAGCTCTCATCAGCTAGCCCTACCCTTACTGGGATTTGAACCTGGGCTATATTACATACTAGGCAGACTTCTTAGCCATTAGGCCACAGGCTCTTATCCGTTATCAGCGAAGCCAGGGTGAAAGGTATCTATTAGATTTTTTCAAATCCCAGTAAGGGTATGGCTAGCTGATGAGAGCTAAATATCTTGAAATATATCTATACTAGTCTCCCTTTATTTATTTATCAGCACAAATAAAAAAAAACCACAAATATAACAAAGGCAACAGTAAAAAATATTGGGTTTCTGTCGTGATGGACTCTTGTGACGAGCCGATTGACAGATGATGGAAGCAGTTAGCTTCCTCCCATAATTGGGGCTTACCAGGGGTTGTAAAAATCATATATATATATATATATATATATATATATATATATATATATATATATATATATATATATATATATATATATATATATATATGATGTAAAATATATAATTTTATATGGATTATAGGTGATGACTGTGGAAAGGATGTATGAAGGTTCTTTGTAACCAATTGACACACTTTTTATAATTTGTAATGGAATATATTTTTATGGTATTTGTTGTGTCTTGTTTGTTTGTGTTTATTCAAAAATATTTTTTTAAAAAAGAATGTAGGTATTAGAATGATAAATTGATATACTAGAATATGGTGTCAGAAATTACTGTACAACACTAGCACTGTTTAAAATAGTATTTATGTTATTTTGTTTTTACCTTTGTTTTATAGCAAGTGTAATGCCAGGACAATTACACTGTATTCAGTATATTTATATGTAAACAATAAACATATATTTTTTAAAAGAAATGTAATCCTTTTCCAATTAAATTCATTTTTTCTGATCTCCGTGCCATCACTGCTGTTCCTTGCCTTCCTCATTAATTTGGATCCCAGGCCATAAGCAAAAACATTCCTTTGTTACTAAGTGGTTATTTGTTTTTATTATAGGTAGTCCTGTACTTACAACAGTTTGTTTAGTGACCATTCGAAGTTACAACAGCACTGAAAAAATTGACTCATCTCATGACCCTTATTCACACATCTCCATGGTTGCATGATCCAAATTCAGGCTCTTGGCAATGGCTCATATTTATGACCATGGCAATGAGCTGAGGGTCATGTGATCACTTTTTGCAACCTCTGACAAGCAAAGTCATTGGGGAAGCCAGATTTATGTAACCACAGTGTTACTAAGTTAACAACTGGTTAGGTTAGGTTTATTGGACTGCTGTTATTCACTTAACAACTATGGCAAAAAAAAGGTTGTAAAATGGGGCAAAACTCTCTTAACATAAGTTTCACTTAGCATGGGAAATTTTGGGCACAATTGGGATCATAAGTCAAGGACTACCCACATTTTAATTATTATTATATGCATAAAAATATGAAATCACAGCTCCCAATTCTTTAGCTGATATCGGTGTTCATACACACTGAGTTCTTCTGAGGAACCTAAGCTGTCATCATGTATGAGCATAGTATATGGGATTTCAGCAGTGTGGCCTTTTGTAATGGACAGATGAAAATTTTGTCAATGTGAAGATTTTTTTAAGTGTTGTCCAAGATTTTTGAACCAAGTGTGCCAATTATCACTGGGACCACCAGTCATTTTTTCCCATTATCTTTCAGTTCTGATGTTCAGATCTTGAAGCTCCATGATCTGAATTATTAATTATTAATAGCTAATAATTGTAATAATATAGTTACTGTGCTATAGTTTTAAAGAAATAAACTTCCATTTCCATTTCTTTTTCTTTTACAAAATCATTCTCCATCAGGATTAGCTGGCTCCTCTTTCAACCCACTGAGTATTTAAATTCATGCATACATGCACGCCTAATTTCCAAGTGATGATTTTAAAAACACACAAAGCTCTTCCCAAGTTTACAACTGAATGATTGCTGCAGCAATGTTTTGATCCTCTAAACACTTATTACATTTTTCATACATAAGTAAAGACTCCTTCAAATCAATATTGATTCATGGTAATTATATGGTGATCTCCAAATAGTTTAAATGGCAATGATATGGAAGTGGCTCGTCACTGCTTTGATTGTTTAAAATTAGTGTACAGTCCAGAATCTCACAGTGGCGTTTTTTTCTATTCAATTACTTACGCCACCACCGCCTATCCCTGTTGTCCTGAACAGGCAAAAAATGGGGCATGCAGAAGCTGAAAACAGGATGTGTGGAGGCCGAAAATAGGACACGCGGAGGCGGCAATAGGTGATGGCAAGTGGTGATCCCCGCAGCCTGGAACAGCTGATAGGCGGTATTCTAGGAGGCAGATCCAACCGCCAATCAGTTACTCGTGCTAAATCAGGCTGTACTGAAGCTGACCAGACTGTTTGCTGTTTTCTACAAGGAGGCAAATTGCTAGGAGGCAGAGTCCATCACAGATTTTTTTTCTTGTTTTTCTCCCCAAAAGCTAGATATGTCTTACCGTCTAGAGCATCTTATGGTCCAAAAAAATAGAGCAATTTAGGATTACATTGTGGAGTAGTACTCTTGGAATCTGACTCTCTCACTATGTCTGGTGGTTTTGTGATCAGTTCCTCCAGGTCAGTTGGTCATCTGCTTTGACCAATTGACCTATATCTCTTTTCTGAAGCCTTTGCACTCAGCTTCTATTTAGTGGTATCCTAAGGCACAGGATTGCCATTAGAATCCAGCAGTTGGACCGCTCTTCATATATTTATGTAAATTGGTATAGAGGAGAAAGCAAACATCTTTCCATTCAAGAGAAAAATAATCTCTATACAAAAGAAATACTACAAAAACTTGAGGGACTTTCTGTTCTCTCAACGTGATAGGGGGAAGAAAATTATAACTATGATTCTACAGTTAAAATAAGAGGGTGTAAATGTCAATATTATCAAAACAATACATATTTATCCTCGTATGTTTTACTGCCTTAACAACATCACTCCACAGGGAATTCTCTCACATCACTAACCCATAACTGATGAGATTTGTCCTTAATATGCTAAACATTCCTTGGAGTCATTCAGGAGGCTGTAAAATAGCATCATGGAAAGCACATCCATAAGAATTGAAGACAAAATGTGGGAAAGTTAACAATTATGAAGTTTTGCTTTCGAAATGTGCTATGAGCACTTCCTTCCCACAGCAAGATGCTCATTTTTGCCTGCATAAAATTATTAATAACAGTTTGTGTGTTGAAATCAAAATTAATTCCAAAGATGAAAAGTATGCTCTTGCCAAGATAACTAGCATCAGTGGCTTGGCTTTTGCTGTCATGTCACCCAGACACCAAATATATGCTGCATATCTAAGTGGAAGATGCTCCCTGTTGACTAGAAATTTTAGTTTACCATCCAGCTTCAAACTGTTATTGAAATATTTCAGTAATGACAGAATATTTTTTCATTAATGGAAATGACTTGAAGTTAAAACTGACAATTCAAGATGATAATTAATTCTTTATTATTCTAGAGACATTTCATGACATCTTCAGTGTTAGAGAGCTGTTACATTATCTTTCCCTGTCAGGTTTGTCATTTTTAACATGAACATCACTGCCATTCTCCATCATTCATTGGAATGAAAAACTGTGATCTGAACCTAGCATGGTGAGCAACATGATGAAAGATTTGTCTTCCAATTTAGAAGCTATTCAAATCATTATTAACGTTACATTTTCACACAAACCATAGATATATTCTGTCATGGGAGAGTAGGCTTATAAATTAAACTGCTGAATGATAAAGATAGGTGTACAAAGATCATAATTGGTGAAAACTATACATGTTTCCTTTTCCTATTAACTCCATTCTTTCATTCCTGTGATGCTAGATATTACACTGGAAGTTATGATAAGCTATAATTAAGTGTAAAACTTCAGTTCTTACAGTATAGTAAGAAGTCAAGGGAAAGTATTTTTAACTAGGGGTATTGGCTCTCTGGGATAGTCCTAAATACAACTTTCTATAACATGTAATTGTAGTTTTCCACTTTTCAAGTACCAAGTCACTCTATGCATAATGAAACAAGGGATGCTAAAATCTCAACTTCATCAAGCTTTGGGGAATGAATGCTGCTGACTCAACCACTGAAAATATTAAATATTGTTGTTTTTCTTAGTGTTTGTCTTTCAGGGTTGCAGGTGCTCACCTAGTTTCCTAGAGCAAAGTTATCAGTGCATGGTGTGATAAAGGGTTTATTACCTGGCTGGTCAGAAAGCCTGTTGCTGTTTTGGGGTAGAGAGAGGTTGGCTGATTCAAGATCATGTAGCTGGTTTCTAAGTCTTCTCTCTCCTAGTCTTTAATTGCTACACTACCCAAGCTGATACTTGAAAATATTACCTGCAATTCATATAAAATTAATGGAAGATTTCTGTAATAGGTATTGCTATCATAAATACCAAATTTGTAATTTCCATCTGAAAGAGGACAAGAAAAATAAACATAGTGCTTTAATGCCTGGCTTGTTAATTGATGACCAATGAATGGATTTTCGCATTTACTATCTGGAGAGTGGAAGCAAGCATTCTGGCTTGCTGCTATCTTGGGCTATAATAAATCTGCATGTAAAAGAATGATGTGTATTCACAATAATACTGGGGAGCGGCCATTGAATATGATTGAAATTCTGAATAGAATGGGGTTGGTTTTGGAGTTCTCCAAATCAAAGTCCAGCTTCTTCAGAATGGATAAGTTCCTAAATTAACACAGCTTGCCACCCACACTCATTTTACAATGAAATGGGTGGAATATAAATTTAATAAATAAAGATTTTTTTTAAAAAAAAATACAGCATATGTCTTCACAAACTGACAGTATTCTCTATAAACTCTCAATATTAATAAAAAATGATGGAGCAAGAATAGGAGGGTTGATTTAGTGAGTGACAGCTCTCTAGTATGAAACTGGCTTTACTTAAGTAACCCTAACCATCACAGTGCTAAAGGGAAGAGATGTAGAAATGCATTACAGGACAGCATCATTATTCAGGGCTCTTTAGTGTTCTCTGCTGGAATAGAAAAAGTCATGTTTTCTAGTGGCGCCTGTGTGACCTGCAGGGTTTCTGCAGAGAAGAGAGAGGTTAGGATAGTCAAAAAGAGCCAAGGTGGCGCAGTGGTTAAATGCAGCACTGCAGGCTACTGCTAGATCAGCAGGTCAGCGGTTCAAATCTCACCGGCTCAGGGTTGACTCAGCCTTCCATCCTTCCAAGGTGGGTAAAATGAGGACCCAGATTGTTGGGGGCAATATGCTGACTCTCTGTAAACCGCTTAGAGAGGCCTGAAAGGCCTATGAAGCGGTATATAAGTCTACTGCTAAGTCTACTGCTATATGGTATCAAAAACCAGCTGTTTTACATGTATCACAACACATATAAAAAAGGCCGGGGTTTTTAAAAAGGCCTTATAGACTTACTTGTGGTAAAAGCAATGTAACTAAGGCACTTCAAGGAAACAAAGAATAAAAACTGCCTGTAATTACAATGTTCGGATCAGTTCCTAGACTGCATTTACGCTTTCCAAAATTAGATGAGAGGCTAGAGGGATGGGGAAAAAATGAAGAGAAGTTTATGCTGCAAGGTTGCTAGCCGCATTTAATTGCCTTGAATCCCAAAACCTAAAGAATGCAAGCACAGAGAAATATGGTGTTTAAGATTGAAAGTGACTAAAAGCACACACAGAAATGAATTTACTGTGAAGAGCTTCCTACCTAGATTAACTTTATAACTTATATGGAAACAGGGCAGCTTTCTTTACACAGAAACTCTGTAAGCATAATCAGTTGTAAAATAAAAAATATGGAAGATAATCAATCATAGCTCAATTAAATGCAAAGCACAATTCATCTCAGCAATCAGAAGTTAATGTAAGATACTTAACCTTCTCTCCAAGGCATGTAGCACTCAAGTCAGTGGGAAATTGATTTCAGTCTCTTGGTGTGAATTTGGAAAGGGCACATTGTGTACTAGGATGGTATTTGTAGCAGATATTCTTAATTCTAGCCAATGGGGGAAAGTATTTTGGCAATAATAGAAGTTCAAAATGACTTCCAGACTTTCCCAGTAAGTATAAATTGGTGAACTGACATCATTTATATAGACCATATTGCATAAAAAAAAATACACACCAAGATGAATCTCAACATTAATTCTACATACAAGCTTTTAATCTATAAGAAAAATGTGTAGCGTAGCAATCACTATTTCCAGCATGCCTTTAAATGCCCATTGACAATAGCAGTTGACATTAATTCGGGGGTTTTGTTTTTTCCCTTCCATTCAATCATGTTTAATCCTCAGAAAATACCTAGACAAGTCCTTGCAGTTTTCTTGACAAGGTATTTCAGAATGGAATGGGATATCTCATCACAGGCAACTTGCCATGGCCACCTGCCATAGAACAATTTAACAATTCAATTTAATTACTTAAAATAAATAAAAAATACTTTAAAGTTTGTCATTCACATTTTATTCTGTCCCTCCTTTTACATCTTTCTATAATGACTCTATTCCACCACTTCTTTGATATTAGTGTAACTCTTGTCCCACAGTGAGTTGCCCCACGGCGAGTTGGTTGTGGCAAGTTGGCTGGGGTGAATTGTCATAGACCCATTTCAGAAGTGCCTCCTTACTTGAGTTGGGAGAAATTGTCTGGTCCAACGTCTTCCAGCTGGTTTTATGTCTAATGCGAGACTAGAAGTCACGGTCTTGATTCTTTTCTATTTTTATTCATATAAAGTGTGGTACAGTAATGTAAGTATCACTTTTAAAAAAACTTCCTGAAATACATTTTTTTAAAAAAATGGAATACTTTCATATGCACCTTCATTTCCTACTCCATACCTGTTTAATGATTTGTCTCACTGAAGTGATAATGAGTTTACAAATGAATGTGCTCAGTGCATATTTAAAATCAAGGAATGCTCCTGTTGATTATTGTCCTTGTGGAAAAATATACGATCATTATTTTGATGCTGCAGAAATTGCAATTAGAACATGTTGCCAGAAACTCATTCAGTTGGTAGGAATGTGGAGTTTGAAAGCACCTCATAATATCACATTTCCCTCTACTTTTTGTGGCCCCCCAAAAAATTATTGGAATTTCTTCTAAGCTTCAAGCATCAATATACTTCTGTATTTCAGGAATTAAACAACAAAGGAGAAACCAATTACTGCAGTCTATTCCTACAAGACTTCTGACCACATTTGTGAATGGAATGACACACTGTATGCTACAACTCAATAAATCTATGGCAAATGTCACAGTGAGCAAAGAGCTTCCTTTGTTATACCCCATAAAGTCAAAGCCCCAGGACTCAAAATACCATCTGTTTTATTTGATCTTCGTAACACATTGTTCCTGTATCAGCATAGCAATACTTAGTAAATTGTGCAATTTAAAAAAAAATGTTTTCAAGGTTTCGTCTCACATTGATGGTCCTGGGATACTAGCAGAAAAGATGCCTGCTACAGCTGAAAATAAAAAGGAATCTTTGTTGTTTAATATTTCTTTTTCACATTGAGGGACATGGTAGTTTTGACTTTTGAGACAGAAAGATTCTCAATCACATTAATTGCAACAATACCTTTAATTTTGGAGGGCCCTGGCTTCATTCTTATTTTATTATCCCAGAGTTTCTTGAAAATAGCTAAAAAAAATCTTAGAATATTTAGCATTAAAGTAATTGAAAACAAAAAAAAAGTTCTTCAGATTTTGTTTTAGATATTTATTCCCGACTTTAACAGAATATATGTTTACATTAAGGAGTACTGTACTTGTCCAGCCATTTCATATGGTTGCAGATAAATTGCTAAAATGTTTAGCAGAATTTTCAATCTTATTCATGTTTTAATATTTATTTTTTGAAATTATTTTTTTAACCACACATTACAAAAAATGATGCAGTAATCTGCAACTGAAAAAAGTTGCTTATCCCTGTATTAAACTATGGATATGGCTACTGTAAATGCACAAGGCAGTATGAACTGCATCAGACATACAAGATAAAACTAATAATGAGTTTCCATAACCAAGTAACCTGTAATAGAATCATGAAGAATCAGTACTAGCCTTTGAAATAAGAGCCATATTTTGCAGTAGGGATTAAAGGGCAGGTTGGAAGCATTTTTCACAATAGAGAAGAAACATCCCACCAAAGGAGAAGAACACGAACCTTAACAGACAGAAGTAATTAACTAGCATGACCACATTCTGTTCTTGCTTCTGTTCTTAGAAGCCAATGACTGGATGTATCCAAACAAGAAAAATTAAGCAATATTCAAATAATGATCCATGCAGACCAAATATTAGAAGCTCATTTTAATTGTGAATGAAGAAATACGCAACCAGGCAGGGTTGTCTCCAGAGGCAAAAGGCAAATGCCACAAGTCAATTAATCTTTATGTTTCTCATGTAAAAGATCTTTTCTTTTTGCAGACACCAAAGATTAATTACCTTCTTGCTTCCTTCAAGAGTAAAAGACAATGCAAGATTCAAGTGCTTCTGAAGGAAAATCTAGGTTTAAATGAAACCTTGCACGTTGCAGATGCTTTTAATGAGCCACAGTGACTTGAGTTCAATCTATTTTTTTCCCCCCAAAGGGGCCAATGAACACAACTGAGAATTGATCAGATTCGGGGACTGCAATCCTGGGATGTATTGAAAAACTGGGCTGCATGTCACCTGCAGGCTGCATTTTATCTATTTCAGATATGAGCTTCCGCTCATTGCAGTTGAACATGTGTAGGTGACAAAGTCAATTTCCCTCTGTCAGGCTGATGAGCTCTGTGTGCACTGAAGAATGAAGGGCATGTTGGTTCTAAAGGAAGCAAGACAACTAGCAAAGGACAAATACTCTTGGCTGAAGCTTTTTTTGATTATAAAAGCTGGGTGAAGACTTGTGGGTGTGTGTTTCTCTTTTAAGTCCAGAGCTTTGATTCTCAAAAACATTTTAAATTATTGCTGATTCAATCTCCTGGTTTCTAGTTTGATGCTTTAACCACAAAATAATACACCTCACATCTCAGTTCTCAGCAAGCATATACAGAGTTTTAAATCAATGTGGTTAGGTTTTCAGTTTTATTAAACAGATAGTTTTTAACTATGAAAGAGCAAATCACTCATATTAAAAACACATAAATTCATTACTTTCTCAGTAAATTAACTGGAAGAGCAAGGCATGCTATATAATAAAATGAAAGCATAAAGAAATAAGCTGACAAGTAAAATAAACCTCACATTGTATGCAAAGGTCAGATTTAAAAAGCGAAGCTAGATATTGCTAGATATTAACTATAGTAACTATCAGCCTAACCATCTGTTGCTGAAGTCTGCAAGGAAAGCTGTTATGTCTGATACAAACTGCCCAACTCGTAACACAGCAAGACTGAATTACAGAAGAATAATCAAAAGTATTTATTTGTACAGTTATACAATTATTTATGTGCCTAGTTTTTCAGTGGGTTTTATGATGTCAAGTCAATCCTGGTAACCATGCACAAATGCACACCTTTTCTATCTGTCTCTGGGAATAAACCATAGCTTTTCCAACAATTTTCTGTTAATCTCTTTGATCCCTTGAATCCAATTTATCTGTTGTCTTTCTCTTCTACTTTTTTCAATCATATCAACCACAGTACGGTAGTTTTTTTTATCATCCACTCATAACACAAATCTAAAATATGTGTGTTTCTGCTTATGGATTATCACCTTAAATTACAAAATGAATTGTTTGGTTCTTCTTGTAGTCCAAAGAGCCCGTTGAACTCATCTGAAAATCCATAATTTGAAGATTCCTATTTTCTTTCTACTACTCTTTCTTAAGATCCAGCCATACATTACTTCTTGAAAATCCATTGGTGTAACTATTCTTGCCTTTAATGATGTTGTATAACTTCCAATTGGCTTCCTACTAAAATCAAATTGATCTTTACTTCTGCATGCTGCTCATCTTTATCTATTGTTGAGCTCAAGGAAACAATCACTATTTGATATTACCCTTTTCATTTCTATTTAATTCCATTGCTTTTTTTAAGCTGATTTCAAGTTTCAACCTTCAGTTCTGATTTCCATTCCGTATATATATGTGTGTGCATATGGGTCCCAGAATCTAGTAGCTGCATGTAGAGTGCACTGCAGCAGTCAAGACAGGAAATTGTGACAGCATGTTTTACTCTATTGGGACAAAATTGGATAAAAATCAGAATTTTTATGCCTGTTGGGCAAAGTACCTTCTAGCTATAGCCTCCACTTGCCCCAATGAGCAATGGGTTTGAGATCAGATGGACCTGCTCTCTTTCTCAGGAGACTGAAAGTCATCATAATCCAACAATAAATCCATCTTGCTTAGATTCAATTTTAGTTTCTTTGGTCCCATCCATATAGACACAGCTTCCGTTTACTTAGAAAAGATGTGTACAGAATCACAAATTTGACCTGAGTAATGATGTACGGTTTCAGATAACTCTGCATCTCAAACTGACAGATTTATCACAGTCTCCTTCAAAGTGGCAGATGTTAACATTTCCCACATGATGGCACTGACACTATCTCAGATTCATCCCTTCACACACCCCTCTACCCTCTGAAAGAGAGAAGATGGGTAGTGGGAGGCACATAGCATCCAATCCATTTCGCTGGAATTACACAGGCTAAAGGGAATGTCAGATAAAAATGTTAAGTTACTAGAGTACATTCTAGCTAAAAAGGATCAAGATTCTAGCAAACACGTTTATTTATTCATTTACTTGAATTTGGTACCATGGTTTTCCTCTTAAGCAAACTGGCAAATCTTTTGAAACACTGACTCCCTTGCCAATGATCTTGTAAATTTTATGTGTTCTTGTGAAGTGTAGAGTTCATTTAACGAATATATAGCATTTTGGTGATTTCACCAGATACCATTTGGACTATGCTTTTTAATTGCCAGTGATTAGTGGCCTACAAGTGGTACACCAATGCTTTACTGCACAGCAATCAAACTCTTCTGTTGCAGCCCTGAAGTTAACATACAATTTCTATATGACATATGTTGCCATTTTAGAAAATATGCACAAAAAAATATTAGGACACAGTTGTAAAGACCCAAACAGAATTAACGTGCTATTGGTCACATCTGCACTATACTGTAATTGCTTTTCAAATTTGGAAAATTTTTAGAACAGTTTACTATATGGGCATAGACAAACTATAATAACATTGTGTGTTCTAGCAGCGCCATCATAAATAGGTCTTCTGAATATTTTGCAAATAAATTACTAGCTGATAATGGCTGTGTATAGCAGTAATTATTTCATTTATAATAAAATAATCCTCCTTCACAACAAAGTGGATAATTTGAGGGGTCAGGTGACTTCTTAATGTTCATGAAAATAATAAAATAATGAGTTCCTACATCTCTAGTTCTGGCCTTCCTTAGCATCATACCTTTCAAATGGGCTGAATCTGCATTTGGCTGGGAATACTAGAAGTTGCAGTTCTAATAAATGTGAAAGAGTGAAAAAAAAGCATATTTCTGAAATAAAACAACAGAGAAACTATTCATCAGAAACAATAGAGTTAATGATTCTTTAATAGATTCTGATTCAAGTGTATCGTCTCTAAGCTAGCTAGAAGACATAATGACATCATGAAGAAGGGCAACTGAGAATGCAAGAGAACACTTCAGTTTTTTCTTGATTTTTCTTCCAAAATAATAAACCATACATGTAAATCAGAAAAGACTGAAGTCAACGCTGCATGTGCAGTGGCTGATGATGTAATTATAGGGTGTCAGAGCTAAGGAAATCTATCAAGAATTTGAACTTGAAAGTGAAAACTTGACTGTCTTTTGTTCTATTAACATCTACTGCATCTTTCCTAATTAGGGTTAAGAGCTACTAACAGAACTATCTGTAATTAATGTCAGCGGCCATTATGTCCGGATATCAAAGGAAGAACAAATGATATGTTTGCAACCTCAAGGTTAAATAGCCAGAGTTTTTAAAACCTCTGTACAGTTTTACAGCACTTGTAATTATCTTACTGAAATGACTGGCATTTAAAAATGCTTTTCTTCTTAGTCCATGTTAAGATAACCTAAAATGTAGTTTATTATAAAAATTGCTATGGTTCAACCTTTAAACAAATTATTTAGGGCCAGCAAAGATGATACCATACAGATGTACCTCTTATATTGACCCAGATCTCTGCAGCCAAATTGACTTAGCCAAGGACGTATATGTGTATGTATATGTTCATATATGTACTCATTTGTTTTACACATTGGCATAGCATATAAAATGGGAGTTATTTGTCTATTAATATACTAGGAAAAGAACAACATTAAGGCAGTACATTTTAATGCTGTTATACAACCCCTTTGGTTGATGCAGTCTTAAATTTCCAATTCAGTTTATATTAACAAATGATTAAATCTTTAAATTAGAGCCACAAAATAATCTCATTTTTCTGAACAACACTAATTATGTTACCTTTTATTGGGCACCTAGTTTCAGCCTTGAGTTCTACAGTAATTGATCATTTAAGAGGATTAAGTGACCACCTCTAGCCAGAGGTCACTTATTAGCACAAAGCCTGAATCATTGTTCCTACACACACACACACACACACACACACACACACACACACACACACAAACACAAACAGACCTTCTCTATTGCTAGGCTTTTTTATTCCAATACAAGCTGAAATCTTCCTTAATGCTGAATTCTTGGGCTAATGAAATACTTAAATTTGAGAAACTATTCACAATGGCTTGTACTGTAAACTAAATATAGGCATTATTTGAGTGATGCTAAAAAATGGTCAAGCATAATCCAGAGCAGATTATTTAGAATCCTGCTGCCTCTGTGACTGCTGAAGATTATAAGAAGCAAAGGAAACAGAGCCTGAAACCAGGCTTGCCTATCAAAGCAATTTGCATCCCTTGCATTATTTAATTATATCCCTCAATTACACAAAGTGTCCACAGGGCCAGATCAGTATAGGATTCTCCTTCATAGCTCTTGCAGAACTATTAGTCTCCTCTGCTAATGGAACCCAACAATATAGATGAACTTGGTCCCCTTGCTCTTGCCATATACAGTATCATAGGAAGAAACCCCACAAAATACAAGGTTATTCTGACATCTGTCATCCACTAAAAGCATGTGGGGGAATGAATAGAAGATCTAACAACTCAAATGGATTCATCCAAATTCTGGAATAGTTACATTTAGCTGGAGGTTAGATCTATAAAATTCATCTGGCCCCAGCAGGAACAAACCTACCAGCAAATTTATTCTGTAAACATGCACATAGAAGTAATATTTTCCAACAAATATTATTATTAGGACTGTCTTTTAAATTGAAAGCAAAAAACAGTTTCAAAGCAGGCAGATTTGTTTCCATAGTTCTTGTCTGCCAATTCCTCAAACCAAGAGCATCTTTTCCTGGGATTGTGTAGCAGTTGCAGAAGGTAGCCACACAATCCCAGCCAAAGATACAACTAGGTTTCAAGCAGGTGAAAAAAGTGTTTTGTAAGCTCAACCACAAACTCCAAAGCATCTTTGCCTTTGAAACTGAAATCCTGCACAATCCTAATTTCTATACCACTAGCTCTTGGATTGCAAGACATATAATCAGAAACAAGAAAGCTACTGCTCTGGTAAGTAAAGTCCAAGGTACTCATTACCTAAAAGCTACTCATTACCTAAAAGTTAAAAGAGTGTGGCTGGAAGTGATTAGATTATCATTGTTTCCCCACTTCAAATTTCATCCAAATTATGATGGTATGGGTGTTTCAAAGGGTTGATTGAATTAAAATATTGTTGGAATGTAAATATACACACCCCATAGAAGACTTAATTCAGACTCAACTCAGATTTTTTAAAAAATCTATTCTTACACATTGAGCGGGTAAGATTGAAATTTATTTTGTTGAAAGATGAGATATAATTTCAAAAATACATTTATACAGTACATACAGACCTTGTGAACACTGCTCAGTTTTTTTCATATGGGGGTTGCAAATAAAATAAAATTATTATAGTGTGCCTTCTTCTAGGCTACCTCTAGTAAACATTTCTTTCAAGTTCTAGTCCCTTTCCAGCATAAACATCACTCAATTCTAAAATAGATTCATCTCAAACTTAAAGGGATTTGCTTTTGAAGTTGTTAAATAACAAATCAGTATTTTTCAGTATATGCTAAATATAATTTTTTTAAATGTGAAATTAACAGAGCTCACTTGATATGAGCATACACCAGTGGTGGGTTTCAAATCCTGTTCCAACTGGTACGGTTGGAATGGGGCCAGCGTCATCCTCATGGATGTGTGTAGTGCGCGCATGCATCTTAGTGCCTCTGCGACGCTCTGCGATGCTCCAGCTGCTCCATGGAGCATCACACAGGCGCTCTATGCACCATGCGCCTGCATGGAAGCACATAAGCTTTTAAACACCGGTAAGGAGCTCGGGTGGGCAGGTGGGTCCTCTGGAGCACTGGAACGGAACGGTATCAGTGCTCCGTACAGAGGCGTACCACCTACAACCCACCACTAGCCTACACACACAAAAAAAAGATATGTTTCAATTCAGAATCACTACAATCTTTCCCTCAGTGAAGAACATCAAGTTTTTAAAAAACTGCTACTGGTTGTAATATATCATAAAATCATTTTGTTACAGACAACCAAGCAGAACATAAAATTTAATTTAATCCACTAGAAGCTTTTCTTTAGAATGGAAGTTTTTAAGTGGAAGAACTAATTATTTTCTTGTGCCATGCATAGTACTGTCCAGTTTGTTGATTTAAAATGGGATAGGCCAGGAATAATGGAATTTTTGCCACCTTTCTCAACTTTATATATATTTTTATTTTAAGATGACAGTGTAGAAGCACTTATTTAATCAAGCGGTTAATCGACAAATCTTCCTGATGCTTGTTTTCTGTTTGTTGGGGTCTGTTTGTAATTTATTCTTTTTTTTTCCTCAAAACTTTAGATATTTTTTCCTCCAAAGAGCATGCAACATTTCCACAAACACTGATTCACCATTCTTTAGCACTGATGCATTAACATTTATTCTAGCTACACATCTATACCCCAGGAAAGAACATGATCAAACACATTCCTGATTAATTAGTGAAGAAACAGGCAAAAGATTTTGGAGTTAATTTCTAGCTGTCTTAAGATATTCATATCTTTACTAGCCATAAGAAGAGATATATATTTATCATTAAAGGAGACAGTAACAAAACATGTATTAAATTACAGACTAAATACCTATGAAAATTATATATTTAGAATCAATGATAGCTTATTAGTGCAATAGGAGATAATTTATTCTCTCCCAAGCAGCCATTAGTATTTTGTCAGGAGAATCCCTAGGCCTCTGAATCAGATTTTGAAGGTCTGTGAAGAGGATCTAGAATTGAAATTTGGGTAAGAAACTTGACTGGAGGAATAAAGGTCTTCTTATAAAGCAGTGTGCTCCATCTTTCATAAGGGTTCACTACTTGAAAAAGGTGCCATGATTATAGCACAGAAGAACTGGGTTGACCCATCAAGTGGAGGAAAACAACCAATCCAAAGAAGCAAATTAACTTTATCATAGCCATTACCCTTCACAGTATGAATGCTATTCAATTAAGCAACTCATCACCCTGCCCAATTCATCACTAGCAAGTTGCTAGAGGAAAAAAATAAACCCAGACATAAATCCAGGCCAGTGACATAGATGGTATTTGCAGATAACTCCTAGACTGAAAGCATATGACAGCAGAAGAGATTCAGCACAGACAAGAAGAGAAGAACACTTAGTCAATCAGTGGTCCTGTCTGGCAACAGGCATTCATCATACTATGTAAAAGACAACATTCCCTCTGAATATTCAGAGTTCTTGTGCTGCGCACACAAGCAATTCATTCAATCCCAGTGCATAGGATTCACAGGCAAGCACATTATTTTGGAATGTGACACAGAAATTCCTACATGTCTTTCCATTTTTTATAGAACAAAATATCAATATTTAAGAACAATATGATGTTCTTTCACAAATGAACTATAGAGAAAGCTATCTCCCTTTGTCTAACGACAGGGTCAGTCCTGACACATTTTTTTACTTGTGATAAGCTTTGGATGGCTGCTAAATGTTCCAGCAATAAGACCCATAAGAATCGGCTTCCCATCATTTTTCAAATGGAAACCAGTTTATTGCTACTGCTTGTGAAATAAAAAAGAGCAAATCAACATTTAAAGGCATCTGGCACGGGTGTCTTAATTTAATACATCTTAAAGCCCATGTCTATGCTAGTTCACCTAAACATTTCACATAGTGTGAAATTGGAAATAGTTCCATTGGGGTATATTTTGCTCTTCTTCCTGTAAAATCTCTAAATTCACATGAAAAGACTTTCACAATAAAAGTTGGGGAATGCAGAAACTTTGAGAAACATTGTGTTAGAACAGGTCATACGAGATACCAGTCCTCAGAGTGATTACTTGTAGGATATTAAAAATCTGGTGGTTTAAGAGACTGTACTAAGACATTTATTTCAGAGGAATGGTGTGGCATAGGCATTTTTTGACTTAGAAAAAAAAATCCAACATAATTCAGTATGCTAAAAAATAGTTGACTGATTCTTCCTATACCTCTGTAATGAGAATTGCTTCCATTGTGCAAGAGGTGACAAAGGGATGAATATAGAGCAGCTAAAAAGAATTATTCCCTTCACATGGACTTCAATTAAAGCAATCATTTTTATTGTTTTTATTATATAGCATCTTCAGTTCATTCATCTCTGTTCAGTGAGGTTTTTTATAATGACTATAGTTTGAATTCCATTTTTACCTCTATTGTATTAGGTCATCCTTGCACAGTACAGTGTTAATAGCCATTGGCTAGGAACCCATGGTCATCGTTACTTTAAATCTAAGTTTAGTTTGGCAGGTATATTATCAGCAACTGAAGAACTCTCTTTTTTAATATTGGGGCCAAATACTTATCATTAAAAAAAATAGGCATTTTATGCCCCCGTGATTGTAGTCCCGTGAAGTGGAAAGTTGTCCCCTCTTCTTTTTGCACACTCTTACTCTCTCCTTAAGTGTGAAATATGGCACACCACATATTTAACATCTTCTTTTTTTGCAATTTTTCTGACAAATTTTAACATTGAACTGAATATGATTCTCAGAGTGTATCTTGGTGCTAGATCAACCACATCTACAAGCAAACTTGATTCCGCCATTAGGCTGCCTACTGTCTATAACAGGGACCGCAAAACGATAGTATATGCGGGAGGGGGAAGCCCCTTAATGTAAAGATAAGACTGATGTCTGGGAAAAAGGGTATGTTTCACCTCAATGGAATCTTTCAAGTGTGGTACAGTGTGTCATGGAGACCTGCTTGTGTGTGACCCAGGAGAGAAACAGGAGTTCACAACAGTTGAATAAAAGTAATGTCTTGTAAAAAAACATCAGGTATAATTTATGTCCAGGACAGCCTTCACTAAAATCAGCTACCAACAGTTCTTGAATACATTCAAGAATGAAGAGCCGAGGTGGTGCAGTGGTTAGGGTGCAGTACTGCAGGCCACTTTAGCTGACTGTGATCTGCAGTTCAGCGGTTCAAATCTCACCGGCTCAAGGTTGACTCAGCCTTCCATCCTTCCGAGGTGGGTGAAATGAGGACCCGGACTGTGGGGGCAAGTTGCTGACTCAATTTGCTAAAAAAAATAATAATTGTAAACCGCTTAGAGAGGGCTGAAAGCTCTATGAAGCGGTATATAAGTCTAATAAATAAATAAATAAATAAATAAATAAATAAATAAATAAATAAATAAATAAATAAATAAATAAATAAATAAATAAATAAATAAATAAATAAATAACATTATGTCAGGAATGAGAATAGAGATGGGTAGCCTTAAGATACTCGCTATGTTAAATGAATAGTAGGATTCCCTCATATCCAAGTATAGAACATAGAAGCAAAGTTTCAGTCTTTTTCCAGTAAATCGGAGTTCCTCGATTCTCATATTATAGAATATACAACAAAGTGGTCATGGTTATAAAATGAAATAAAAATTAATCTTTTTTTAAAGTGATTGATGCTTCAAATCTAAAAGAGATATAAACCAATTGTTAGAAAAACGATAATTTCCTTTTATTCTTTCCTTCCAACATACATTCCTCCAAAAAGTTAAGTTTGAACCCACATTTGAAAGCAAATTACATTTCAGGAAATAATTTTTATTTCCCAATTAAAAGACACATTACTTCTGTGTTGGCACAATAACAAATAAAAGAACTCAACTATTTCAACATAATTCTGTCTTCCTTTAATGTTGCAAAGTTTTGTCAGACCTAAGTCAGAATGTGCCTGACTTTCCCTGTGGTAAATATTTCTTGGAATAAATATTATTTTTCTAATAATTCCTAATAAATAAAACAAATGGATTAAACATTATTTCAACAATTCTTGCTTGCATCAAAGGATGAGTATAAGCTGTCCCAATTTTAATGGCATTTTTCTGATCATTTTCTTCTCTTGAGATTTCATGTGTTTGATCATGTCCTCTTTAAATGTCGTTTCATGTTTACCACTGTTTTGCAGTGGATCCAGTACTGAAGAGAATTTTCATGAATATTAAAAGACAGCTTGGTTGTTTTTGGTTTCAGAAGTTGAAAAGCTACTTCAGAGACTTTATGCAAATACATGCTGGTACCTCCTCAAAGAAGCTGTACCTTTTCTTGAAGCACTTTGGTGCACCCTGTTGATGTATCTTTGTTTCAAATATGTATTTCTGGGATTGTGTGACTATCGTGCAAGCTCAGAAAAAGATGCAGCCTTCTTTAAGGAAACTCCAATGGGTAAGTCACATCTGCTCACATCCATTTGTCAGCTCTGGAGCTGAAGCACCATTTTCTAGACTTTTTACCCCACCAATCTTTATAAGTAACTCAAGACAGAGAACATACACAACAGCTTTTTTCTCCTGCTTCCCCCACAACAGCCACCTTGTGAGGTGAGTTGGGCTAAGAGAAAGCAAGTGATCCAAAGTCAACCAGCTGGTTAAGGAGGGACTAGATCTCACAGTCTCCTGTTTCTAGGCACCTTAACTAATCTGGCTTCATTAAAGAATTTTCAATGATGCAGTGGAAAAAAGATCTGGGAAAAAAAGCTTCAAGGGATGGATATATCAATACATTTTTTAATGTAAACCAATCTAAGTTTGTTTATTTGTCAATATGTTAATATTCCTAATCAGTTTGCTTACATCATACATACACATAAAACACATATTTAAGGGCTTTAATTTTTAGTTCTGTATTTTTAAAATATTTGGTATATATGTCTTTCTACACACTAAAACATAAATTTGTTTTTAAATTTTCCTCCCCACAATTTTGGTATACATTTTGGAATCTGTGATCATCAGAAGCTATTTAAAATTCAGCAAACTGCAAAACAGAAAGGAAAGATCATTTCTAATTCATAAATTAAATTTGAACAAGTAGACTGGCTTATCCGGTTAATAGAAATCCCTAAGAAAAACAATTCCACTTGTTATAAGAAAGCTTCTTGGTTACTCTTTCATCAAAACAAAAGGAATATTGAATTTTAGGTCCTTGCAAAGCTTCAAAATAGTGTTATGATTTCATTAAGTTTTAAATGAATGTACCAAACTACTTCTTGAAGCAAAACATGTCCCCTTACTTCATTTTCCTTTAAGGTACGACAATTCAATTTGCTCAAATGGTAGTAAAAGAGGCCTCAACAAATATATCTACCACTGCATAAATAGTATCTAGCCAATGCTGCTCATGTAGTGTTCATCACCAAAACTTCACTATGGATTGCAGCCAGGGATGAATTCCTCCCGGTTAAGCCTGGTTAAGCCGAACTGGTAGGGATGATTGTCCTTGGTTCTGTGAACTGGTATTAAAAAGTAAAGCTTCTGACAATTGCGCAGCTCAGCTGTGAGTCGCGTGATCATCGGAAGATTTTTTCCTGCTTTTTAAGGCATTTTTTCCCTGCTGGTTCAGGCGAACCAACAGGGAAAAATGCTTTTAAAAGCTTTTAAATAATCTTCCGACAATCGTGTGGCTCACAGCTGAGCTGCATGATCATCAGAAGCTATTTTTTTTTTGCTTTTTAAAGCATTTTTTCCCCTGCTGGTTCGCCCATCCAGTCACATGAACTCCCACCAAGCCACGCCCACAGAACCAGTGTGGGGTAATTAGATTTCATCACTGATTGTACCTATAAGAAAATGCACTAGATTAAGGACAAAGGCAACAGAAGCAGGTTAATGAGTTATATCATTAAGTGAACCCTTAAAAACAGGAGCATCTAAAATCTTCTAGACTGTTACATTATTTGGAAAGACAATTTTGCAGTCCTCTTCCCAGGAAAATAAGACCATTAAAGTGAAGGAGAAAAGAAAAATAACAAAATAAACACAACTTTTAAAGTACTTAAGATTTACTACTGAAAGTGGGAAATGAGTTTCTGATTACTAAAAGCAACCTGAGGAAGATGGTTAACAGCAATGAAGCAGATTTCTTACCTATATACATAACTCTGTTACTTTTGGGGATAAACAATGTTAGACGAAGGACAGCAGGAAAGTAAGCAATAAATCAGGGATATAAAGCCTGTATTAGCATTAAACTATTTAGATCTGACTGACAGGTGTCCTATCATTCATTAATATCAATAAAGATTCAGTTTCTAGTAGTATGAATCAAGGCTTTTGGAAAGTTTCTGCCTCACTGTCTGATACATTGCCACTAAGCAAAGATCATAACTTCTATAACTCTGCTGTAATCCTTTCCAAGGAATAAATTATGAATTTCTAAAAGGATTCTAAGATGAAATATTTTTCTGATCTTTTCCTTACTAGAGCAGAACCAGTGGAACTATAACTACTATTCTTTGGTAGAAGAAGCTAACTTGAGAAAAAAATATATGAGGAAAAGTTGGTGGTGTCATGATAGCTTCAATAAATAATAAATAAATGTCACTCAATAAATAAACATATATAAAAATATAAAATTCCCACTCCAAACTCAAGTCAACCCAGCAAATGTGAAATTATATTTTACATCAATCTAAGAACAGCAGTCTCCATTAGCTGGAACTTTGTTGCGGAACAATCACAGGGAGAGTTATTCTAGAGGTCCGGTAATGCCCTTTACACATCTGACAAAAGGACTAGGCAACATTTGTACAGCCTTTTTCTAACCAATTTGAAGTCCTCTATGCATTTGATGGCTAATTAATACTGGTAGCCCTCAACTTACGATCACAATTGGGATAAGACTTTTCATCGCTAAGTAACATGATTAAGTGAGTTGTGCACAATTTTATGACCCATTTTTGCTGCAGTGGTTTAGCAAATCAGGATTGTTGTTAAGTAAATCACATGGTTGTTTAGCAAATTTGGCTTCCTCCTTATTAAAATAAAGTCCTATCATAATCTCTTGTTTCTAAATCAATAACAATACTAAAGTTCACATTAACCTGATTTGTAATACACTTGTCTAGATTATAACACTTACAGTACTACCACTATGCACTAATTCGCATTTCATAAATTCTTGTCTAGCTTGGAAAGTAAAATGTGAATCAGAGCAAACAGAAGTCAACTAGGAATCTTCAGAGATAACATTTTAATACAGTGTTCTGACCACTGAAAAGAAACTGTATTTCTCAAAATTTCTTGTGCCTAAATGGTAAAGGTAAAGGTTCCCTACAGTATGTGCTAGTCATTCCCAACTCTAGGAGGCAGTGCTCATCTCCCTTTCAAAACTGAAGAGCTAGTGCTGTCCGAAGACATCTCCATGGTCATGTGGCTGGCATGACTAAATGCCAAAGGTGCACGGAGTGCTGTTACCTTCCCGTCAATGGTGGTTCCTATTTTTCTACTTGCATTTCACATGCTTTCAAACTGCTAGGTTGGCAGAAGCTGGGAAAAGTAAAGGGAGCTTACTCCATTATGTGGCGCTAGGGATTTGAACCACTGAACTGCCGACCTTTATGATCTATAAGCTCAGAATCTTAGCCACTGAGCCATTAAACACTGTTAGGTTTTATGATGCTGCTGCATAAGTAAGATAAGAACTGTACTGCACCTAGCAATAGCAATAGCAGTTAGACTTATATACCACTTCATAGGGCTTTCAGCCCTCTCTAAGCGGTTTACAGAGTCAGCATATTGCCCCCATGGTCTGGGTCCTCATTTTACCCACCTCGGAAGGATGGAAGGCTGAGTCAACCTTGAGCCGGTGAGATTTGAACCGCTGAACTGCAGATAGCAGTCAGCTGAAGTGGCCTGCAGTACTGCACTCTAACCACTGCGCCACCTCGGCTCGCAACCTGTTGGCAACTTCAACCTACAAGATCTTGTAAGCTAGTAGAAGGCAAGAAAGGGTTTTTAACCTGCTGCATATGTATGCTAATTTGCTGGAAATCAACCTTTTCCTGCCTTCTTCAGACTTCCAGGTATGGATAGGTTTGTTCATATTGTCAAAGTTTGCAACTTGACAGTGCGTTAGTAATGTCTGTATACAATGAACCTTGCATTTAATTAAAGCATTTTCATCTACAAATAGCATTACCTTATTTAAAGCTGCTTATCCTAACTAGATCCAGGTAATAAAATATTTGGTACATACAAAGATCACACAGGCCAATTTTACAAGAGTAGTCATTTCAAAATATATAGTAGCATTGCTCTTGGAGATTGCACACAACAGCCACTGCAGGAAAACAGCAGCAGCAACATCTGGAGATAGACCAGGCATCAAACCTTCCTAGGCTAGATGATTTATTAAGATTTTTTCCAGTTTGTTACTTTTTTTTTTGAACAACATTAATCAAATATCCATGCAGAAGCCTGAAATATATTTCACATGTTTCAAGTGTGCTTAGTTCACTTTAAAGATATTTAAAGTTTTAAAGTCAAGAAGCTAATGTAGTTGCAGATACATATTATCCAATGATTTCTAATTATAGAATTATTTCAGATTTTCCTTATATTTTCTATGAAAAATGACCACAATTTAAAAACAAGCAATACCATTATTCTACTTTGGCATAAAAAGTAGGCCATGATCCTAATTCATTCTATAGAAATTTAAACACTTGTGACAATCAGTATTCAAGTTTTACAACTCAGGTAGAACATGAAAAAATGTACCAAAGCAAAAAGGTAATTATGACAAAGAGGATTATTTTAGTGTGACCTAATCTGATTTTAAGGCAATTCTTACCAATGATAATGCCAATAATGCATGACAACTTAATTCACTTGGGAGTTTAGTAAAGTTTTCAGAGATCGAACAGCTGCCAATCTTCCATTATTCTTTGGAGTTTCATTTTTGTTGATTATATCTCACTGATCACTTCAGTATGAATTCAATGACTTTATTTCATCTTAAACATTAGTCTATTTCAAACATCTCCTTGCCCCATAAATGTACCCCCTGAAAAATATTTGACAGAATATACTGTCAAAAATGATTGCACTGACTATATATTATCAGTAAATTGTTTATATATAGATACAACTTCAATATTAGCTTATTGTGTCTAAGATTACCAAATCTTCTGATGAGCACTGGGGTACTGAAGATTTTAAGAATGCAGCTGGAATTCTTTAAATTATCACTCCACTACTCAGCAAGTTAGTGGTTAAAAAAAGGGAAATACTAATAGACACATGAGAACTTGTTCAAGATACTAAAACTATGGGGACGTGCCAGGACTAATTGTTTCCATTCATAGCTAAAACACTGATTCTCCATCTGCAGAGACAATATAAATATTGTCTCTACAGATGGAGATTTAATTCTTCTTTGAAAATAATAACAAAGCAACAAGACAAACAAATATCGCACTATAAAACTGTCAACTCGTGGCTACTGGTATACCAAATGTATCTTAGTATATCAGTAGGGACTCTGGGGCATGGGGCTAGGCTACCTCTTCTCTCATCTTGCTTTATGACTCTCAAAACCTCAATAATCTACAAGGAAAGAGTGATGTAAAAGGGGGGATGGAAGGAAGAGACATTACCACTGCTACATCATCTTGAGAGAGTGCTAGTGCCAACTCTCCCCTTCATCTGTGGAAACTGAAAATAGGAGCAAGATGAAGGTCACATGACTGTTTTATCACCACTGCAATAGCACTTAGACTTATATACTGCTTCACACTGCTTTACAGACCTCTACATCCATGAAACAATTAGCTTTAGCTTAAAAATTCTTGGTTGCCAAAATTCAAGAAAATTGAAACACGTAACATCTAATAATGAATGTACAAAATGGTGCTTTTTCAAATGTGCAATACCGTGCTTATGCTAGCATTTTGGTAATAAACAGAAAACTATACTTACTTGAATACAAAAACCAAAAATTTTCATCTTGTATGAGAAAAGAGAAAAATGATGAAGTGTTTCTATTTCTACCAGCCTAAATTCCATTTTGGCATTTTGTATAACAGCCTTGATCTCTATGTTACATGTTTTAGTTTCACATAAGTAACTAAATATATTTTAAACACATAAATACATTTTTGAGGGTAAACTGAATGCCTGGGTATGAAATGCACCCTCACTACTAGCTATGCTCACAACAGCCCAGCTCTCTACCTCCCACTCCCCATTACTACAGTTTGAACGTACAAATCCTCAGCCTCAATTGATTTATCAATTTCTTTTTCTGACCCCCTAGGTCTTCTCATCCTTTCAAATCACTTACAGTACTTCAGTCTAGACAAGTAACCACAGTTAAAATGTCAGTGAACGTAATGACTTCAGCTAACTGTTCAAACACTGCAGCAGCCTACCTTTGAAGGGACGAAAAGTGGCAGACTTAAATGAGAGGGGCTGATTTCGCACTTGGAGAGCAAAATCCTTCAGAGTCAAGAGCATTCAGACAATTAGGCAGCTACCAATCACACCATTTTAAGAGTTCCAGTTCCAAATGGCAAAGTATGAAAAAAAAGGAAGTGGGAATATAAAGAATAATGCTCAGATTCTCATTTTTTTAATGAGCCATGGAAATTCTATTGCAGACTACCATTATCTGAAAGTATGATGATCCAGAACAACATACATTATGGGCTGGCAGCTTCCAGATGTTCCTGGTCTATACCTTTCATACTTGATGGAGAGAGTTATATTTTAGCAAAATTATGAAGGTGGAACCAAGATCATGCAACTAATACAACCTTACAACATCCATGGGGAAATGGAGAAGACAGGAGGTTCCACAGCTGGACAGATGTGGGGAATGTGAGCTCTGAAATAATTCTTTTAAATCTTTTTTCATTTCTGTAAGCCGCCCGGAGTCCTCCGGGATTGGGCGGCATAGAAATTTAATAAATGAAATGAAGAGCTTCACGTGAACTCTGTCTGACAAACCTACTCTGGTAATCCTTTTTTGGATCAGAACCCTCCTGGACGGAGGGGGCGAAGAAGGGCAGCATCTCACCAGACCCAGAGGGGGGCAACAGGACCCTTGCAGGTCGGAGATTTGCCTTATGAATTGGAGTGGGGGCAGCAGCCTGCAATATGGCTGACAAGATGCTGACTTCCCGTCTAAGCAAATGAACAGGAGGATGAAGAAGAGATGAAAGACTGATAAGAAAATTTATCTAACCCACAGTCATAAATCAAACCTGGTAAAAGCAAAGAATCTTGAGATTTCATGAGAGCATAAATAATATTGATGGTCAGACTGGGATTTTCTCCAAAGGAAGGAAGGAAGGAAGGAAGAGAAGGAAGGAAGGAAGGAAGGAGGAAGGAAGGAAGGAAGGAAGGAAAGAAAGAAGAAAGAAAAGAAAGAAGAAAGAAAGAAAGAAAGAAAGAAAAGAAAGAAAGAAAGAAGAAGAAAGGAAAATGGAGTTGAAACCCCCCTCTCCAAAAAAAAAGCTATTTGGCTCGAAACAATTCGGACAGAAAAGGAGAAAAGCAGAGAAGTGACAAACCCCTTCACATAAACTCTAAATTTGGTTTTGGATTTGAAATAGAAACCAAACATTCTGAAAGATTATTTGCCTTTGAAGCAATTCCAAAAAAAAATCAAGGGAAAAAAATACTTTTTCTCGCTGATAACTGATAACCTAACCTTGACTGTGTGGGAAGTTTTAATTAAACAACTGCCATAAATTAGAATTTGGGAAAGCAGGAGGCAAAAGAGAAACGTACCCAAATCTGTCTGTTTGCAAGTTTGTTCCAATTGATTTGTTTTAAGCAGCTGTGGCTGATCGGATGCGGAAGGTGACAGGGGAAAGAATTATTACAGAGTGAAAAACTGGGAAATATGTGGGTTTTTCTTTTTCCCTCTTTTGTCTTTTTTTTTCTTCTGCAAAAGTATAAGATGGCTCTGGCTACTCTTCCAGTCTCACAGTAGTTGAAATTTAAGGTGGACCAGATCCTCAAAATAAGACTTGTATTCAAAACTGCAATTTTGAAACTGGACATTAAGGAAGAACAAAAGACCAAGATGGCTCTCATCATTCTTCTCCACATCAGCTGAAGCAGATAAATTTAAGGTGGATCAGAACTCTGAAATAAGAACTGTATAACTAACTAACTTTGGAACTGGACATCATGGAAAGCTGGGAATTTGAAGAACTATGTGAAATTATAAAAAATATGCATAATCATTAAAATCAGTAAAATCAAGCCTAAATAGAATTCTGAACCCAGAGAAGCAGATACGTAAAGAATTCAAAGAAGAAGGGAGCAAGGCAACGAAGGAATGGAGAAGTAGAAATGGAGGGAAATAAAAAGCAGACAAAAAACTCCATTAGTCTTGGCAGTGGTATAGGGAAAATTGTAAAAAGAGAAGGTGCCCCAACAAAAGGGAATAAAAATCAGACAAAAGAGGTTGAGGCTGTTAGTAGCATAAGGAAAATTGAAGTAGGGGGTTTTGCCCTAACAAAGAGAAATATAAAATATCCTTTTGATAGCAGAGATTTGTGATCCACTTTTATACATGATAAGTAAACTGAGTTATGAATTGACTGAATATGACAAGAGAAGTACAACTAAGCATGAGTTAAAATATATGAAACATGGACATACAGTATATAAAATTTTGAAGATGATGAATAAAGTGAGATATTTACTGCTGTTATTCTATCTAATACACTAAGGGAATTGTAATGAACATTGAACAGCGAGAATTGCCATTTATAGATAATTAAGGGTAATCTAATATAAGATATGGAAAATGGAGAGGGTACATGAAATACACCTACAATGGGAAACTATTGAGATTTAAAGACAGAATCACTAACTGAGGGCATGTAAGAATGTATAATTATTAAAGATAATGATGAGAATAGCTGGGAATTGTAACCAGGTCTAAATCTCGGCCAAAACTATGCTGAAGTGGGTGGGTGGGAGGGTTTTAAAAGTACAATGACATATGACTATATGTATACTTTTTTGTTCTATTTCTTTAAAAGGGAGAATATATGTTAAAATTACATATGTATATTGAAAGGAATTATCAATAACCATAACATAAAATGGAGCTTGCTCAGAAGATGAAATACACCAAGTAATGAGATGAAGAGTGGGAAACAGAGGAGAGAGAGGGAAGAAGAGAGGGGATAGGGAGAGGGCAAGCGGGGAAGAGGAGAAGAGAAATTAGGGAGAGAGGAGAAGGATTGAGGAAGGGAAAGTAGAGAAGGGAAGGAGGGACAGAGGGAAGAAAGGAGATAGGGTGGGGGGAAGGGAGAAGAAAGTGATGGATAAGGTACAAATATGATGTATGGAGAACAGAAGAGCCAATAATTGTTTTGAGAGTTGATGGTAAGATGAATTGATGTAAACATTATAATACAATATGATGTTGGTTATGTAATAGTATACATGTGATTATATGTTATGAAATGAAAACATAAAAAAACTTTATAACAAAAAAAACATCAACGGGGAAAAATACATGCTATCACTAAGAACCATATACATCTTGGGCACATAGTGATGGCTAACCATAGTTAGACAGTGATTGCTAACTTTTGCCATTGTGTGCCAAAAGGGGAGGGCATGGGTGGGGTCATGCACACACATGCCTACACCCATAATTCTATGCGCCTCCCTCCACGCATGCACGCACAAACCCCAAAGCCTCTGAACCCCTGAACTAGAAAAATCGCCATAAATGAAGGATGAAATCAGCTGGCCAGCGCATGCATTCATTCTGGAGCTGAACAGGGAAAACACCTCACACGCCCTAAGAAATGGCTCCGTGTGCCACAGGGTGGCATGCGTGCCATAGGTTTCGCCATCACGACCTATACCTCCAATATTAGGTACAGGCAAACTGTAGACTAACCTTTATTTGTGCCATTCCTTGCCCTGTCACTATAGGGTTTTCTGCAGTAGACACAAGAATCAACTCTTCTGAATGCTCGGTTTTATAATTTTCTGTAGCTGGAAGGGGGCACCCAGCCCATCTTATTATTATGAAAGCAATCATTCCTTTTTAAATTTCAAGGGATTTCTGAAGACCTACTCGAAACAGCTAAATTCCCTAATGATTTCACACAGGTTCAGTCCTCTTCATTCTGCTCAGCACTTGGTGACGCAGTTTAATTGGCAACACCTACTGCAGCAGAAAATGATGATCAATTCTATGTACATAGGAGGGATATTTAAAAATAGACTGGTTTACTTTTCCACGTTCATACTTAATTTTTTATAAGCTGGGACACAAATATAAATGTTGAGATGATCCTTTGAAGGTAAAAGCATTACTCTTTACAATTCTTAACAAATTATTTACAACACCCTAAACGTTTTCTATTACTTTAAGCTTATCCAGCAAACTTAGGTCACAGGTTTAATTAACCTTTGGTAAGTCCTCAGAAGGTTACTGTTATTAAAAGCTGCTAATTTAACAGCACATATGCTAATCTGTTCTGTAATCCACCTCACTTTGTAAAGTGGCACAATGTGTTTAGATGGCACAAAATACACAAGAAAATCCTTTAAGCATTCCCAACTTGTAGGTCAATCATAAACACATCCATTTGAAATTTTCCATTTCATTTGCTGGAACTTGCCTTACTCTAAGCAAATTTTAGACTAAACTTGGGAGAAATCTGTTAAATGAAGCACATAGAGCACTGTAAATAGAGATGCTGCTTGGAGTTGTTTCCAGAAGAAATGGGATTTTGTCACTTCCTAGAGCAAAGCAAAGCAGTGCTGCTTTATCTCCATCTTCTTTATAGCCACTTACAGCCTTCTCTTGTATAATTGTGCACTTGAAAAAAGACTGAACCTTTCCCCACAGCAATGGCTGAAAGCTCTCTAGGGTGACTTTGGCACATACGGCAGGCTGCATAGATACAAAAATTATGTAGCTTGACCCCCTTGTGAGGAACTCAGCAAAATCATGCAACAATTACTGAAGCCACACAGCCTGGATTTCTGTGTTGCATACCAAAAATTATTCAGGTTGGGCAGGCTAATAGGCTGTAGGAATAACTTTGGGAAATAGGAGGAAGAGGCACAACCAGGGCAATGATATGAGAAGAGATATGTTGGTCCAGAGAAGGAACAGAGGTAGAGAAAGCACTCAGAAGAGATGGAAAGTAGAGGCATCAGTGTGTATGTGTGTGTGCGCACGCGCGTGCGCACGTGCGCATGCATGAACGCACATACATTTAAACTTGTATGATTCTATTACTACACTGCTGTCAAACTCGATTGCATCACATGACATATTGTGACGTATCATGACGTAGGTTTTTTTTGCCTTTGCAGAGCTGGGGTGGGCATGGCCTTTGTGTAACACTTCTGGCCCACAGGCTGCCAGTTTGACACCCCTGTATTATTATAATCTTATCAGAAAAACTGTTTGAAGCCAGGCCAGTTATTTCACTGAGGCAAATGAGGTGGCCTCTTCACTTTGCTAAAGCGAATCATAATACTTCCATGACCCCTATTTTCTCTACCTACCAAATATATGTACAAATCTATCATTCTGGGAATTGAATATGCTGGGGCAATCTAGAATACCTATTTCTTCTCTGGACCATGCAATTACATCTCATCCCACTTTGGGATGATCTGACAATTCTCTGGAAGTTGTTTTCCTAAATCAGAAACAGTTGGTAACCTTCCAGACAAGGTGCTCTAAATGAAATGAGACAGTTTCAGGGCAAGGTCATGTTCTCAACACCATGATCTATTTCTAATTCAAAAAAGTAATTTTGTAAAAACTACTAGCCCCTCCCAGAATAGATGGATAAGCATGATCCAGAGAAGAAAATTGAAAGTTCCAGAACAAAAAGGATGTTTGTGTATTACGGGAGATACATAATCATAAGGCTGCTATACATGCTTTATTAGAAATGATCTTTTTAAATTGAATACAAGGGCAAAAAATTGAAGCAAACATCAAACTACTTTGATCATTCTACAAAATATGAGCCTGATGTTGAACACCAATAATACACTGTAAAATTAAAGGAGGCAAATCATTACTGTTCAAGATTGAATAGAACGATTGGATTGTAGCATCTAATGGACATTATTTCAAGACAGTTTCATCTGTCTGTTTAAGTACAGACTCCAGAAACATTCACTGACAGGAAGTGTAGTAGCTATGGGCTTTGATTGGCCTTCCCAAAACTGGTGGCTTCTAGGTGCATTAACCTTGCAATTCACAGAAAGTGAACAGCAGGCTTTGATTTAGTCCAAATTCTACAAATTATAGTCCCAATCTATATGGAGAAAAAGTTAGGGCATCATACAATAGTGCTCAAGTTATGAGCATTTTGCTTAACAGCCACTTGAAATTAAGGTAACACTGTAAAAAGTAACTTGTGACTGGTCGTCACACTTATGACAGTCACAGCATCCCCACAGTCATGATTGTGATTCAGGTGCTTGGCAATCAGCCTGCAGTTATGATGGTTGAAGCATCCCAGGGTTCACTGTTGAGAGAAAACTAGAAATGCCATTATTTTAATGTCTAGCCTTTAGGCATCTTAAGCGGTACAACAATTTTGCCATTAAAAATGCTAAAAAAAATCTATGCATGTAAATATTAGATTGCAAACTCCTATTGTTGCCCTTTGTTGAAAACAGCAGCATTAATGCTTCCACACTGACAGAAAATATTATGTATATCTACAGGAGAAAATTCCCAAGGGAGGATCCAAGGAAAAATCAAAAGAAAAGAAAAAAGAAAATATTTTTGCTGTGTTTAACCAATGGATTTCATAATAGATAATTAGAAACATGGGAAGAAGGAACAAAAGAATAAGAAATCTAGCACAGGTGAATGGAACTTCATTGATTCCACTTGAAATTTCCATGCAGCTGAAATGACTGTAATTTTTTAAGATATTCTCATAGGTATTCCAGAGAACTATTTGTATCTGCTAAGCCACACATGACCCTAGATCTAATTTCATGTGAACTTTGGTCTCATTTAAATTCTATCATATCTATTCAGAAACCTGCCAAGATCTCTCTGTCTCTTTCTGACAAAAAGGAATGAAATGTCAGAGAAAAAAAAACATCCATGGCTTCCTCTATTTTAAAACACCACACAATTCTCACTAAATTACTCCTGTACAAAACCCATCAGATCAGTTTGAAGTTAAGTAAGCAAAAGGTAGCACTTTTTAATTAGCAGTTCAAGATGCTGAGCTTGTCAAGTAGAAACCAAAGCACCGCAGAACATGGTGAACACCTATTCCTGCCCCAGCTCCTGCCCACCTAGCAGTTTGAAAGCATGCAAATGAGAGTAGGTAAACAGGTACCACTTCGGTGGGAATGTAACAGTGTTCTATAGACCTTTGGCATATAGCCATGTTGACCACATGACCACAGAAAATATCTTTGGCCAATAGTGCCCCCCACCCCGGCCAAGAAACAGATGAGCACTGCACCCTAGAGTCAGAAACGCTTGGCTAGGGAAACCTTTACTTTACCTTTTATTGAAAAGTTTCTGTTTATATAAATGAACAGTGATGTATTTTCATAAACAAATGTCAGTACTTGTCCCTTTTTTCTGGCTGTAGGCATTGACCTAAAAGGTTTACAAGCAGATGCATTTTATGTGATGAAGATACATCAGCATAAACAGGACAATCTTTAAAAGCTTAAGAGCAAAATTTGAGCTGCTATCTCTTACCTTAATCTTGGAGGCCAGAAAATTTTGACTTTTGAGTTAAATATTTATTCTTTTCCTCAAATCCAACTGATATAAACATGGATTGAACAGGAAGGCTTTACATCAGCAAGCAATAGTGCATTGCCCTGTTGGGAATAAATGGAAAGAAAAAAGAAGATATAGTGTTAAAGGTGCTGCATAGAAACTAGGAGACTGTGAGATCTAGTCCTGTCTTTACAACCTTGAGTTACATATAAAAGTAATAAGCTGGAATTTTTTTAAAAAAATGTCAAAGCACTGCCACAAAATTGGGATTTCACTGTTTTAGAACCTTCGATCTCATGTGATATTATATTACAAACTTTCCAAAGCAAATCTTGATATCAATATAAAAACTGAAAGATGTTATCACCACCTTTCTTTTCCAACTTTCTTTTCTCAACAGACCTTTCTGTTTAAAACACATTGATTCAAAAGTAAGTGACAAAAAACAAAGAGGGAAGGAGTTGTAACTAAAAATAAATATTTTTTACAAAAGAATTCTATCTCTAAAGATATCATAGGGAAGCCGAAAGTTGGCTTTTCCTATTATGATATTATGATTTATTTTAAAAGTGGAACACAAACAACAATAAGCTGATTTAATTAACATAGTGAGATATAAACAGCAACCAGAAAAAAATACAGTAGTAATAACAATGACTGTTTGGTTTGGTGGCAGCAGTGCCTCAGATAGACGATCCATACAGAGAGTGGTAAGGACAGCCGAAAAGATTATAGGAAGCTCACTTCCTGTTATTCATGATACTGTTTATAAGTGCTATGTGCTTAGTGCTCAAAGTATTGTTAGAGACCCAACATGCCCACTTTACGATCTGTTTTTGTTGCTCCCCTCTGGGAGGAGGTTTCGAAGTATTTCTAGCAGGACTACCCAATTTTGTAACAGCTTTGTTCCCTAGGCCATCCATCTGGTAAACTCACAAGATTTGTTTTTCTCACGATGTACATGTATACATATGAACTAGACTATGTTGTTTCTCTGTGTCATATACTATATGTGGATATGTGGGTATAAGCATAAATTTGTATGTATTTATTTATTTAGTCATGTTTATGTAGTGTATATTGAAGGTGGTGGCTCTTTTTGAGAGCTGTAAGCAGAAAAAATCATTTTAATGTATGCCGATTAGTGTACATTTAAAGTGATAATAAAGTTATTCTATGTCTATGCCTATGTTCTATTCATGACAGCGATTGGAAATAGACAGCAAAAGAATTAATTCAAGAGAGTGTGTTTTTGTAGGTAAGCAATTTGGATGCCCAGCTCTCAAAGACTCTGGGAGACTGACAGCAATCAAATCATGAGAACACAATAAGAAGTATAAAATAATTGAAGTAAAGTAATAATAAAATAATAAAACAATAAACAATATGAGTGGGAGCTGGTCAGATTTCAGAAGGAGTTCAATCCAGGGGGAAGAACTCTGCTACCAAGAAAATGGTGCTCCTGATAGGAAGCATTGTTTAATCGAAAGAACCTGGAGCATGCCAAGCCTGTAAGTTTCAATCAAACAAATAGGATAACATCCATTTGTTGTTAATAAGGGATTAATTCAATCCTTAACTCTTATCATTAACTCTAGATTCATCCTTTCATTTCTAGAAAAGTTTACCCAGACCGTATTCATTCTTAATACAAATTTCTTTCCATGCACATAATTATTCTCTGAGTCCCAGGTTCAATAGAGATATTTATTTATTTAGCATACAATGTCAGGGAAATCTACACATGATCAATACAACCTTAATTGCTAGTTCATTCTGTTTGGGAGGGTCAATTTCAATTTATTTTCCAAAGTACCAGAGGACAGGACAAGAAACAATGGGTGGAAACTAATCAAGGAGGGAACCAACCTGGAATCAAGGAGAAACGTCCTAACAGTGAGGACAATTAACCAGTGAAATAGCCTGCCTTCAAAAGTTGCGGGTGCTTCATCCCTGGAGGTTTTTAAGAGATTGGACAGTCACTTGTCTGAAAAGGTATAATCTCCTGCTTGAACAGGGAGCAGGACTAGAAGACCTCCAAGCTCTATTCTCTCTTCCAGCTCTATTCTGATCAATTGATTGGCTTAATGACACTGGAACTGCTGGCTAGACTAGACTCCAGAAGTTTGAGCTGGCTCCTGTCACTTGTTCCCTAGCTCCTGCCCACCTAGCAGTTTCAGCAACTGATACTGCAAGTAGATAAATGGGTACCACTTTGGTGGGAAAACCTAGTTGCATTTGTGTATGCACAGAGAGCAGAAGCCAGTGCTGGACTCGGCCAGAAGCAAGGCAACACAACATGAGATGATGCAAAATGAGACTGATGAAGGCATTTGGAAGGGCCAGCTACCCAAGCGCTGCTAGTCAGCTGGTATAAGGTAGTTTGCCCTTGTCATGTTCCAAGGATAGACACTACGCCAAACAGAATTGTACAGTTTTTCTTTCTGCGTGGTTGCAATGGCTGTTTTATTCTCATTAGGGATATTTTAACTTGTATTTGTTTTATGTAAGACAGTTTAATGCTAAGTGTTTTTATTAATTGTGGCAGCATTGAAACATAATTAATAAGTAAATAAAAGCTTTTCATAATGCATTCCATATTTGGGAAATGTAATTTAATATCATACTTCCATACTTTACTATTATATTTATTTCAACTTAGTATTAATGTAGGGTAATGCAATTCATCTGAAACTAAAATGGATTTACAACCGGTCTAGACTAAATCGTATGAGTTAAAGAGTGCGCAAATGTCTTACAATAGCAACACACCGACATGCACACAGGCAAAATAGATGTCCAATCAATTTTAAAGACACTTTCAGAGGCCTACTAGATACAAAATATTATTCCTGATGAATTGACTTTATTCTGAAAACCCTGACTCATTTATTTTCCAAAATTACACTGTATTCCTATTCTTTGTTCTATTCAGTTCAGATATGTAACTATAAGAACAAAAGATAAATGGAATATTTTGGCCTTCAAGCACCAAGATCCAGGTACACCATGGCCATTGTCTATGATAGCTAAGGATTACGGGAACTAAAGGACAATATTTGAAGGTACCAGTTTGTGGAAGGCTGCTGTAAATAATTATCAAGTTCGACAGTAACTGATTCCATTGAGTTTTGTTTCATTTTGAACCAGGCAGTATGTGTAATAGGCAGAACAGTTATGCTATAAGAGTGGGATTGAATCCACTTCTTGTAGATGCCTTTCATTTACTAGAAATTGGTAATGTTGCTTTCTGCCCATGATTTCCTGAAGCACAGAGGGGAGGGGAGGAACTACAGAAGATATAGAGATAAAGAGAATGCAGCTGATTCCCACAGGATAGGAGAAGACGCAATTCATACCTCAGATGGTTTTTAGTGTTTTTGCAAACCCTCAGCTTCCCTCAAGTATGTTGATGCCATACTTCTTTAGCAGTTTAACAGAGAATAACAAAACTGGTTGAAGACTATTCTAAACCCCTATTACTCCAATATGTCATTTATGCCATTAAGTAACAGAAGGGGGAGGAGGAGGAGCTATGCTGTTACTCAGTGCTGTGCAGCATTGATTACTCTGACCAGCCAAAAGACAATATCCTTGGCACTGGAGAAAGATGGCCAGTGCTTAATGTAATGATGGAGTGTATTGCTTTAGATCCATGACATAGAAACTGGTTATAATAATTGTTTTCCTACATAAACAAAATGAGGCCTCCTCTATTCCCAGTATGTGACACTTCAAAATGTGCAAGCAGTAAAGTACAGAATAAACCTCAAATTACAGCTTGACAAACATACTTGTGACTCCATTAAGATTTATAATAATCCATGTGACAATAAAAAGAAGGGACTTATTACCTAGTAGGCGACATGATTTTATCCATATTCCTGGAACTGATCTTAGGCAAGCCCCCAAAAGTTTTCAGCATTATTTATACTAAGGATGTGCAATTCCTGTGGGACTCAGCTTGGATGCTCCCACATTAGCTGATTGATGGATGCTAAGAGCACTGCTCTCTGTATTTATTGTGCTGTGTTTGCCTGCCTCTTGCCAAAAAGCTTAGTGAACTACTGAGAAAATTTATCTATTCAATGTCTATGGACTTGCCATATAGGACACAAAAATATAATCTAGACATTTGCAAACTGTGCACAGAATAGTTCTTCTGTAGTAGTTAGGGAGGAAAGCATATTGGGGACATTCCCACCATAACTCAAAGTACAACGGCATACAATCTACTCTATCTATTTGGAAGCATAGAACGGGAAAAATGGAGAAAAATGGATTTAGTTTATGTTTGCACATACGATTATTAACTGTAGAACTTCTTCATGAAAAAGGACAAAGATATTTACATAATACTATCCATACATCTTGGACTTTTAATTCATGCTGCTTTGTAATAAGGGTCACTAATGGAGCTTTCTGAGCAGCAGAATTTGTCCCCATCCCTATGGGGGGGGGAGAAATATGGCATGTACTTTTTATTAATAGCAAGCATACTAGTTGTATTTCAAAATTAGCTTTTACCATATAAAAGCTGACTAATATTTCTAACATCTTTACTTTGTGCTTTTATTTTAAATAACTAATTTGAAAAATAATAATAGTAACAGACAGCAAATGCCATCTCCACAAAGAAACTGAAGAAATAAAGGACCATCTAGGTAGAAAATTGCACAGATTGATTACAAACAATGGTAAAGTAATAACAAAGATGCAATGGAAAAAATGTCACTTGCTTGCAAGCAAGAATGGATGGTACCATAAAATAGACAAAGTCATCAGAAAATGAGGAAGTTAACTTTAGAATTCAAACAGGGAAGCATCTGTCACATAACACCCCAGGCTCAGACTTGTCGATAGTAAAAAAAAGACAAAAAGTTTAGATACTGGACATGGTTAAGACCTAGAGACTGCAGAATAGAAGAGGAAGAACTGGAGAAAACCACAAAATGCAGGTAGAATGCCAAAGAAATCAAAGATAGTACCAACAGTAACAGGTATCTTGGATGCAATCACAAAACAACACCTCCTTTGGCACTGACCTCCCTGTCACACTTTGCACTCTGCCCACCTGTTCAATTGTCTCCCCAGCTCTGCCTCCATTCAGTGAGTGGTGCCCACAGCCGGTTGATCATGTGGAGTTATCCTGCAACAACTTGGTGGTAGATTGGCAGAGACAAGTTAGTGGTGATGAGCTGGCTGTGGCAAGCTGTCCATGGCGAGTTATCTTAGACCCATGGAAGGCAGTGGGTACTTCTAAGACAGAAGTAGAGATTCTGTGATCCCATCTTTCTTTCTTTTTCTTACTTACATACTTACTTACTGGTACTTACTTACCCAACCCTGGTGACTGTCTGGCCAATTCCCTAGAGGGGTTTTTTTTTGGCAAAGTTTTACATATGATTTGCCTGCTTCCTAGAGAAATTGGCCAAGGTCACCCAGATAGCTTTGTGCCCAGAGGGAGACTATAATTCATGGTATCTTAATTTCTAGCCTGATGCCTTAAACCACTGGCTGAAACAGACTTTGCCTTCAAATAGTGGGGAATTGCAGATTTCATCAAGACAGTTGATGTTGCAAGGATCTATTGCTTCTCAGCAATTGAGGGTTGGAGGATTCTCGTCCTTCCTAAAGGAAGGAAATTGTCCTTCAGGTTTTGTTAGATGGGAATTTTCAATACAAATTTGAATCCCAAAGAGAGTAGGAGGAAAGGAAAGGAGCCATTGTTGATTTACAATGTAAATTTTACATGCTGTGACCCTTTGTATGAAAGAAAATAGCTTAACCTAATCATGGCTACAAGTCACGTCCAAAAGAAAAAACAGAAACTAGAAATCCTCTGTCTGAGTGTTTGTGTTTGTGTGTGTTTGTGTGTGTGTGTACGCACAGTGAATTTCATACAAACCAGAAATCAACACTTTAATAAATAAAAATAGAAATGGACCATGAATGTCCCCTCCCAATATTTGCTATTGCAAATATGAAATACTGTTTCTTATATTGCAGAGCAAATGAATAACCATAATAAAGAATAATTGTGCCCATAGACCATTTCATGGGAAAATAAAACACCATCTCCTCCAATTTTGAAGGCAATTTACTAAATCATACTAGATTAAAGGAATTTTCTTTACGCTGCTCATGTTTTGTATTCTTCAACTCAGCATGTAGGATTCCAAAGGATAATTTCTCATTGTTGAATGCTTACCAAGCAGTATGACCACTTACAATGTAGCTCTATTTCTTATGGTATGAGAATATGAACCAAATCAGCATGGGACAGAAGAATAAAAGAGTGAAAGGGATCAATTCGGAATCAGAATGTTCTAAGTGAACATGATGAGGCAAAGCAAGGGCAACTTGTAAACAACAATCAAATTACTGTAACAGCAAATCAACAAGGAATTGATTTATTTTTATAGCAAGCATGATGTAAATGCCAGCTAAATTGAAGCACCAGACATGATCTTAATTTGAAGGCAGAGGTGGGGGGGGAATCACAAAACTATCATTTAACTTTCAAGATTTGTGAAGTGAAGTACAGTACAGTGTGCGGCATTTTTAGAAAGTACACTGGATCTCTACTGGCCCATAAAAAGTATTAGATTTATAGCCCACCCTTTGTTTATAGATTGCAACAATACGAAATGTGAGCGAACTGGGACGGGTGACTCTGTCAACTTATAAGCTTATCCTTATTTCATATTATTGAACAAAGAACTTATGTTAGGATTTAGCTGCCAAAAATGTGAAAAGAAGCGTGAATATACTATTTCTGCTATCATTACATGTGACATTTTCTCCTTTTAATTTCCTAGAGCATATTTAACAAGAGCAATTGTGAAACCATAAAAAGGTATTTTTTAAAGCTGTTTAGTGATTTACATTTGGAAGACGGGAGGCAGATTTGGATTATTATGTATTCATCATATATCCATCATATATCTCTACATAGTCCTACTGTCTTTTATGTGCTACTTATATGTAGAAGCAAAGGCTTCCAAACAGAGATGGTGTCTTGCCTATCTCTAACATCATCCGGTTTTTCTCTTTCTATCATTTACACTTGCATTAACTTAATACGTTGGACAGTTTTCATATATTGACTTTTATAAGTTGAAGTTTTTCTATACATTCAGAAACCTAAGAGACAAGGAAGCTTCAATACTGACATGTCTCTGTACAACAGGAGCACTACAATCATGCATCCTCACCAACATATCCGTTGTGAAGTAGAAAGGTGTGGTGAAACGTGCCTACAATGCCTTTTAACTCAGCTTGCTCCTTCACATGATCAATGCTTGATAGGATTGAAATATGCCCATACCATGATTTGGAGCATACTATGGCTGGTTGGCAACACAATTTGCCTGATTTGAATGCTGTGGCTACCAACCTTTCTGTTTTAAAAAAATCAATAAAAAGGAAGTCTGCAATGTCTTCTGAATTCAAACAGCCAAGCTTTGGCTACGACATTCATACCATCTGATAGTCTAATAATACAGGTAGTCGTCGGCTTACAACAGTTAATTTAGTAACCATTCAAAGTTACGTCACTGAAAAAAGCGACTTAGGACAATTTTTCACATTTACAACCTTTGTAGCATCCTCATGATCATGTGATCAAAATTCAGATGCTTCGCAACTGGTTCATACTTATGACCATTGCTGTGTCCCATGTGACCACTGTTGGCAACCTTTTAACAAGCAAGGTAAATGGGGAAGCCAGATTCACTTAACAACTGGGTTTCTAACTCATAAAACTGCAGTACTTCACTTAATTCTGGCAAGAAAGGTTGTAAAATGGGGCAAAACTCACTTAACAAATGTCTCACTTAACAACAGAGATTTGGGGCTCAATTGTGGTCATAGGTTGAGGACTAACTATAGTTCCAAGTCTTAAAACATAAAATTATATTTTCAGAAAATAGTAATTCAGGAAATTCATGTGATATTTAGATATCCCAGGTTGGGTTTTTTTTGTGACAACCAGAAATGAGTTTTTAAAGGAGCTAAAGAGGGTGAGGAAACCTTGAAACACTGATCAAGAAATCCATCCTTTCCTGCTGTAATACTACTTTTTCCTTTTCTTCACTGCTGTAGATCACTAATGAATCCGAAAGATCTGTGCAAAAAGTACAGGCAGGCCATGTTTCCTCAAGCACAGTTGAGAGAGCTGGAAGCAGAGAGAGCTAGAAATCTGATGGAATTTTCTAATTTGATTAACAGCAAAGACTAATTGCACTCTCTCTCTCCCTCTTCACTTTTGTGTTGCAATCGTATCTGTTGTCTCTCGTGTGCATGTATGTGTTTTCAAGATGCCTGCTTAAATTATCAAGGTGGCATCCTGTGCATTTCTACTTAGGAGTAAGCCCCATTGAGCTGGTGGGAATTATAAAGAAAATTAGGATTGCATTGCTCAGCTGCAGTGCATCTGTTTCTCAAATCCCTTTAGAATGGAATGTGAAAATTGTGTTTGCAAAGGTAGGCAGAGAAAAAGATGGGTGCTTAAAGTGGCTTCAGCCAGGCATTCACTAAGGGAAAAAAAATCAGGTTATTCTAAATATATACTCCTCAGTATATGGACATTTTTTAAAAATTTTGTTTTCTTGTTTTAAGTAGGAAAAACAATTACTGTATGCCAATGGCTGATTGGGCAGATTCAGCTGAAAGCATTTTTTTTTTCCACTTATAGACTAGACCAGAGGTCTCAAACTGGCAGCCTATGGGCTGGATGCATCACACACAAGGCCACGCCCACCCTAGCTCCGCGAAGGGGAAAAACATCATGATACATCACGTGAAAGTAATGTGACGTGGTAATTTGAAACCCATGGAGTAGACTATGCTATTGGACCTTATTTGTTGTTCAATCACTATGTGGTATTCAACTCTTCAATCCCAACCAATTTTTGTTGAGGACCAGTGATATCATTTAGAGGAGCCTACATTTTTTTTCTCCTTAACCATGATGACCATCCACAATCTCATGTAGTCTCACCTTGCACTTTGTCTGAAAAAAAAGATACCTCCAAACATGACCATACATCCTAAATAAAGAAAACTCAAGTGTCTTGAATAGAAGTCAACTATAAAAGAAGCCTCTGAGAAAAAGAGAGAAACAAGAAGCAGAAATCCCATAGACTTCAAGAGCAAGACATTATCCACCCATCAGAAGATACTAAATAAATAAATAAACAAAGCCCAACACAGGCATTTCATTACTTCTAGCAACCTCACTGGCATTCCAGTTTTGCATAACTTGGGATTTCCATCCTGTGGGTAACAGCAACATAAACCATGAATCATTATAGAGTCAAGTCATCTAGCCTTAACCTCAAATGTCTCAAGATCCCATTCAATCGGAATTGACACAATTGCAAACAACTTCATGGAGGAAATTAGCAAAATTCATTAAAAGAAACTGCAGTAGTCAATATCATTTCTTCATGATCCACATACTTTTTTTCTGAAAACTTAATTTTTATAGAAGTTGCAAGGTTTTCAGAATACAGCACGAAGTGTTTAGTTCTTTTCCAAGTGGCAGTTTGTGGTTGAGTTTTCCATTTTCTTATGGTATTAAGAGCATTTGTGAAAATAATGCACAACAGATGAAAAATGCTTCCATGCCTAGAAATTAAGTAGATCCATACGTTCCATGAAACACAGATCTGTTTTTTTTGTTATATGGTGCGGAATTCTGCACTGCAAGATTCCTCTATGAATATGCAGCAGTGCTGCAGTACAATCACACAAGCTGAGGGAACACAGAGCTATGGGATTCCAAAATGGCTGAGGAAAAATGGTTTAATGTGCTAATGTGAAATGTTATCCTAACCATGATTACAGAATTATTGCGGGAATGAAATAAGGAGGTATGAAATCTTCAGCTCTTTATATAGGAGCTGGGGTATAAATGTTATAACAATGAATTAACTGTCTTAATTAACTTTTAACAATTTTTATTAAATAATTTTTTACAAAATAAAAACATATAAAGTAAAATTTAAGCAAATAGGAAGAATGAAGAAAAAAAACAAAGAAACGTATCCAATCTTCTTTACAGTAGTTACAAATGAATTTATATATTAACCTCTCTAAGGGTCATTTATTTCATGTTGTAAGGAAGATAAAAGGATGAGATAGTAGTTACATCCAGTGTTACTCCTAAGATTTAGAGTAACATGTCTTAATATGTCTAAAATCCTGAGCAGTTTGTCTTCCATTGCACCAAAAAGAATAATTCATTATTTAAAGATAAGACAGGACAGAGTCTATGTTGAGGAATTCCTCAATAAAGAGCTGAGCTATGAATAAGCTTACCTTATTCCCCTCCTCCTTCCTTTACCGCTAATTCTCCTCGAATTTTGTATTAAACATGCATTATGTCTATATAATTAATTAGAAAGGCTGAAAAGTCCATCTCAACCTCTCAGAAAGGGCAGATTTAAAAAAACAAAAGGCCATCTTTCAGGAAGAATCTCCCCAGAGAATCCATTTTTTCCCTCATTTTACTTCAGCAAAACATGGTACAACAAGCAGTTACCATATTCAACACAGTGTTTGATACACTTAATTGTAGGTCATTAATAAATGACCTGCCATTAAAATTGTGTTGTGCACATGTCTTTCTGAAGCAGATGTTTCATCTATTACCTGCATGATATCTATCAACATAGTTAATATGGCTACCTTATGAACTAATTATTTTGCAATTACATGGAACAAATGATATTTCTTGCAAAGGTTCTACTAATTATCCAGGCTTGGCAAAGGGTAAGAATAATGGGGGGGAAATTCCTCATTTCTTCCTCCCATTAAATCTAACACCTTCCTGGCCCCAAAGTGGCCAAGGAAAAAAAATGACAACACTTTCAGACGAATGGCACAATTCTATCCAAAGAAGAAGTTGGCCTTTCTTGTTATTAATGGCAACTTCCTAATAATTCTGTATCAACTTTCCTCCAGTAACATTAGCAATCCCACAATGGAAATATTGTCGAGTTGCCTTGGTTTCTTTACATCTGATGCTCTTTTGCTTTTGACCTCATTGCACAATTAGTAGGGATTTCCAATAACAAAAAACTACTTCCTGAACATTTGGCTTGGTGTAAGTCTTTTAAAGCTCTTTTGTGGTGATCCCTGAAATGAGAAAGAAAAAATTGGATTTCTTTTCCCACAAATCAGCTCTTCATGGCCTTACTTTTCTCTGAATACCACTCTTCTCAAAAATAATCCTCCTAAATAGAGATTGTGCTTATTTGTTAATAATTCATTGTCAATACTGGACAGCTAAATTCCACAATGATTTCTATCTCTTGCCCCATTCCATGTCCTTTTTAGCCTACATCTTGAGTAACAGGCATGAAGTTTGGAGTTCATGTGGAGAATCAGAATGTTCAAACATAAACAGAGAAACTCACACATTTAAGAGAGATCTTAAAACAACAGCAAAATTTTTCAGGCGCCAAACTGGTAGTAATGGCGGCTGGAAACCACCCCTAAGTTGTTATTATCATATTTATTTGCCACCCATCTCACAGTTCAAGGTGACTTGTTGCAGAGGTGGGTTCCTACCAGTTCGCATCTATTCGGTAGAACCGGTTCGTCAAATCTACCGAACCGGTTAGAAGAGGTTCCACCATGAACCCGGAAAGCAGGCCACACCTACAGAAGAGGTTCCAAATTTTTTTGAAACCCCCACTGGTCCTTGGATATGATTATTCTACACTATCATGCTCATATTTATAAACTCAGTGCCTCTGTGAAAGGTAAGGATGACTACTGCGTTTGTGGTGAAATCAGAACATTTCGTGGGTTGGAGTTGTTTTAAAACGCAAACCAAAGATGCCTTTTAAAAAAACAAGTTTACATCATATTCTTATGCATGCCAGTGCTGTGTGTGAGGTAATTTAAGGTGGTTCTGACAAGTGTCATCGGCATCTTCATATCCAGTCACATGGGTGGCAATCCACTCCCATCGGTCACATGGGCAGCAAGCCACTCCCACAAAGGAGAACCACACCCACAGAGTAGGTTCAAACAATTTTTGAAACCCACCACTGCTTTGTTGCCAAGATTGAGAAACACTGCTTGAAGGAATTGTCCACAGGTATTAGGTAGTGCCCAACACGCCTCCCTCCAAATTTCCACACCACATGATGCTATACTTGGAATGGAGCTTCTAAGACTGCTCACATTTATACAGTCACTATGCAGTTAGAGATATTTTCAAGATGACATAAAGGAGAGTTTATTTTGGTGGGACTTTAAATTCTCATCTTTGCTGAACTAAGTTTCACTGAATTAAACAAAATATCAGCAGTTTGAACTGCTGTTTCAATAGCCAATAAAGCAGAATGGACCGATACTATATATGAGAGGCACATTTCATTTTCCTGCCTCCTATTCATTTTCCCCACCATTTTTGGAATACAGTGTCCAAAGAAATTAATTAGTTGGGGTTTTATTTCCTAGTCTCTTTTTCTAGAGATTTTCCAGCCTCTAGAGCACACAGTTTCTCTAGAGTGCATTTTCTTCTAACATCCAACCCTCCACACACATTTGAAAGGATTTAGCAATGATATTTGAAGAAAAGCTAACCCTTAGCCAACCAAAAGACATCCTCAAGCAGTTATAAAAATGGGATAAAGAGAAGCTTTCTTTTTATCCTCCAGAAAATGAAGAGTCAGAGTTCAGAAAATTCCCCTCCAGCCCCATACACACAATCTGCATTCTCATGACTACACTAAACACAGCAATTGCATATTGTGTATCTTGGCATTTTCATCCACTCCCAAATATCTAGGGCTTGGCTCCCTGCCATCACAAAAAGGGCTCACGGCTTCAGACTAATGAATTTTGTGGTCAGTACATGAAATAAGTATACCAAGTAAAAAGGGAAATCAGTTCCTAAAATACTGCATTAATAAATATCACTGTTTTCCAACTAGCAAACCTCAACTGCAATCATCTTCTTCATTTTTAATGTTTTAAACCCTTATCCTATGACTTCCCATCATTTCCAAACCAGATGATCTTTTCTTGACTGAAAATGGTCCTCTTCTCTCCTTTGCATCTGTGCAGTACTTTTATCGCTAATAAAGAAATTTTTTTAGCTAAAAACTTTGCTTTTAATTGTTCAAATACCTGGTATAAACTGTACATTTTTCTTAAGGTCATTTTAATTCAGATGAAATAAATTTGTGCTTCTATTTGAGTCTAAAGTCTAACATTCCAAAATCAGCTATAAATTATTTTAAAATATTACATGTACTCAGTACTAAGACTTTGTTAAGCCAATATTGCTATTTATAAGAACCAATGTTTAATGCTGTCAGCTGTATTTTATTTGCAATCATTCCTCTGGATTTCTCTGGTTGTTTTGTTTTAGTAGTATTAATTCTTATACTGAATTTATCAAAGCTTCCATCTCCTTTATTACTAAAATATTGCAACTGAGGATGGGAAAATAATCTGTAGCTTAAATACACTAAGAATTCTTGTGAGATAATCAGGACTCAAATCTGAAAACTTGTGACGCTGATTTGAGATTTGAGCATTCCATAGACTGCAGATAGGCTGTGTTGGCCAAATAAAATGATAAACACAACTTTGCCTTCACAGTTTCTTATATGTAAAGTGTTGGAACACTGAAAAGTTATTAGCTAAACACAGATTGTGGGTGGTTCAAATAAACCTTGATCTAGTTGAACCACCATCACTGAGATAGTCTCTATATATCACACCTTCCGCCAGAATGTCCTCTTCTAAGGATGAGCAGGACCTACAGTCTCTGCAATAACATATTGTGATCAGGCTACTTTCTATAATGCTGGGATTATTGGATCTAACTTTCCACACATTTAGCAACTCTCAAATCCACACATCACTCATGGGAAAAGATTATTTAGGCCAAAGAGCTGACTCTCTACAAAGACAGGAGCCCAGGCAGTCCATGTTCAGTTGCCTGTGGTCTGCAACGCAGACATCTTGCCTCCGAAGATAGCAGTCACAGTTGCCAGCAAAGGACAATCTGTTGTCAGGACCACAGTCAATAAACCCAAGCATAAACACAATAGATAATGATCATGAAAAAACTACATTAGCAATATTGACTTATTGATAGCTTTTGTACCTGGATTCTGTCTTACTGCCCATTGTCATTTCTTTTACACTTCAACTAGGACATTAAGTACAGTAATTGAAGTCAGTTTTCCTTAATTTTGGCATCCTCCATTCACACTCATTTATTACATTAAAAAAAATCAGATGTAGATATAACCTTTCTTGATATCACTGTATTTCCCATCATTTATATATTTTGAGCTTTATGCCTTTTGTAATTGAGTATTAGGATCTCTGTTGTTATGCTTCTTTATTTCAGTTTTTAAAAAATCCCTTTCCAAAGTAGTAATAAAACCACCATCTATGCAGCTGCGTTTTGTTGGTTGTTTTTTCCCTTATTTTACAGCTGTATTTTATCCCAATTTCTATGTTAAGAAAAGTGTTCTGGATTTTTGAAAGCATCTTAATGAAGACTAATTGACATGTTCATAACCACTCTTTTGAAAGCTGTTTTCCCACGCAGTTGCTGCTCTTTGGAAATCAACTCAAGTACAATGCATAAAAATGGGATAGAAAAATTTATTACATGCTAGAAAAAAATCTTTACAGAACATTGTAATGTGAATGAAGAACTGTCTTAATGTAGTGACAACTCACTGAAAAAAATAGATTAAACTGCATTAACAGTAAACACATAGTGAATTAAAAGATTCTGGCAACATGATGATCCCACCAAACTTGGAATTATAAAGTGTCATGCAATCAACATCAAATGTTGTTGGAACAGATGATTCAATATAAAATATTCTTGTATAATAATCATGGACATGACAATTCAGTTGACATATTATGATGCGTATCTATTTTTATGTAGGCTGTGAAAATCAAATGTTGTGATATATCAGTTGTGAGGGGTTCGTGTTTCAAGCTCAACACGCAGAAGAAACTATCATTAATAAAGAGAACATGTTAGCAAGTATTCTTTGCATATGTACTGTACCTCTGACATATTAAGAGGTGATAGGATTCAAATATATAAATGAAGGAATTATCTTATGTGCACTTAAGAGTACAGGACTTAATTCATATTAGAAGGCAAACTCCGTAAGCAACAACTTTGTTTTCCCAAATCATGAACTGGCTATACTTGTACCAATTTAGCTATTTCGAGGGCATCTGTCTTTAGACAGTTAAAATAGCTGAACAATTCCTCCACAACTTCATTTCTACACATTTATAATCTACATAACTTTACTATCTTTTATACATGCTAAAATGTTGATTGTTGAAAAATATCACAGTTAGATACTGCATTCCAAGGTCAAATGGGCCATGTTGAAAAATCCAATTCAAACGATGTACAGTGGTAACAGGTCTGTATTGATGCATCAGGAATTGCATGGAATTGCCCATTGCTTTTCTCATGAAAAAAAAAATTGGAAAGAGGACCAGGTCACAAAAGAAGAATATTTAATATAAAACTGTAGAGCTGGCGGCAGAAGAGCAAAAAGTTTATAATACTATGAATTGAAGTTATGAAAAATGTTAAGAACAACAAAAAGGCTTTCTTTAAATATTTTCCAACGAAAAGGAACACAATCTGCATAGTAACTGCTTAATGAAGAAGGTGCAGTGCTAAAAGGTAACAAAAAGGCATAAATTATAACTGTGAATAACAAGTCAAAGCAAGAAGAAATATTTCATACAGTCTGAATGTCAGAAAAAAAAACTTTCTAACAATATCAGCAGATTGATAGTGAAATCAATTATCCAAAAGGTGGTGAAAATCTTTTTATTGGGTATGTTCAGGCAGAAACAATCTGCCAGGGATGATTTAATTTGGATTCCTGAACTGAGAAGAGTGGTTGGATTTAAAGGTTAATGGATGTATGAGTCTATGATTTATTAAAGCAGAGAATCTGACAGAGCAATAAAATAAAATACATAGTGAAATAATCTCAAGCATATTGCAGGAGTCAAACTAAAACATCCTAAACAGCTGATGTCTTTTCATCATATTTTCTAATACCTTTTCATGATTTACTACAAAAATTAGACATTGCTAATCAATGACAGATGAATATACTAATTCCAAAATGGCACTTAAAACCAGAAAATTTAATTATATCATTGCAAATACATTCAACTTACATAACACCCATGCTGAAATCAAAATTATTCAACTTTTTCTTCAATAACAATTAGAAATATTATCTACCAATACTGTAGGAGATAGTGTAAGTAAGCAATTACATTATACTACATACATACAGATAAAATTATTGCTTTGATGCGTTAAGTGTCCACTGTAATAATTTACAAGTTGTATTGTCAATCACTGATAGTAAAAACTAAAATTACTTAGGTTAGCTTTTCTTTCATCTCTATTCTGCGGTCAGGGATATTAGTGTTCTTGTGTTCTTTTCACAGGCAAACAGATTGTGCCATTAGCAGGCAGTATGATGCCTCAAAGACCTTTATATATTTATGTCTATGAATGTAACTGATATGAAGCACATAGATGTTTATAAGCTTCAAACTGAAAACCCCAAGCATTATATCTGGAATGATTACATGGAAATGACATAAAAGCAAACTAAATAAATACATTTTACAAGCATAAGCCTTGGGGAAGTTGAGGTGATTTAGAGCACATGGGCACAAAGTATTAGAGTTGCTGAAGTCTTCTGTTAAACAGTTCTGGGCCCATTGATTGCATCAATTATTTCTGGAAATCATTTTTTAAGGACACCCAAGATATTATCTCAGCTCTTCAAATGTGCTCAGTAATCCAAAATACTCCCTAATGTTATAAAATGCTATGATATTATAAAAAGATATAATAGAAGATGTCCAGTGTGAATCTTTCAAGTTGTGTTGGATAAGAAAAATAAATTTAAAATATGAAAAATCAATACAAGTCTTTGTTTTGCTTTACCTGGTTACAGCATATGCTTTAAAACATTTGAAAATCATTGCTCTCAGGAATATTGCCTATTCTGCAGAGGAATTTACTGAATTACAGCCTCTGATATAATCATATTTAAACTTTTCTTTTTAATGACAATGACGTATGCAACAGGAAGAATTTAATTCATTTAAATCACAACAAATGGATGAGTCAGAATATAACTAAAATTAAGTTCCCCTACACATAAAATTAAAGTTTGTCAATTTTCCTACTATATGAACCATGTGTGACAAAAAAGATGTTGGATTTTGAGTCGAACTAAGTAAAAGCTTTTATCCAATTCTCTTATAAAAATAATGGCTACCTGCTGTATTGCATAAGGCACACAACTTAAGCAACCACAAAGAATCTCTGAGAGTCAGTGATATATAATTTAATAGTATTGTTATATACATAACAATGTGAAATCACAACTGCCAGTTCTTTCCCTAGCGTTGATTTCCATATATATCCAGTTCTTCCTGAGAACATGGGATATCATAGTATATCAGCATAATATATATGGAGATCCAAGCATAGTGTGGCCTTTTGTAATTGAGATATAAAAAAATTGAAAAAAATTTCAAGTGCCATCCAAGATGTTTTTAGTGTGACACTCAACACACCAATAACCATTGGGACTAAGGCCCATTTGTGTCATAATCTTTCAACTTCGATTTTCGGATCTTAGTATTTTCTTTATCTTCTATAAAAGTTTTTTTCATTATATGATTTATCTGAAGAATTTCATAGTGGTAGATATGACTATTTATGCAAACTAATAGAATTTAATTTAGGAACTGAATTCTAAATACGAGAATCAAGTAAGCACATCATTAGAAAATGCCTTCAAAAAAGAATTACTACCCCTTGCATTAGAAATATCCTAGCTCTAGACATCCTTAACTCCCCACCCCCACCCCTTCTCCAAATATGAATCTCCTGGCTTTTCTTGCAACAGACTGTTTTGATTTTTCAAAACAGAAATGGAAGAAACTTCAAGGAGAGTGTAACCTCACTGGCCTCCCTTTGTTGGTTCATGAACTCTATTGTTTTCTTAAAATCCTAGCCTTGCAAGTGATTCCCGAGCTTTGTTTTTATTCTGAAAGCTTTATATTCCCTGACTTGACTGAAATTACAGCTTTGTTGGTGAGTAGGGGGTGGGGTGGGAGTGAGAAATACTCAGATCTGCTAAGTAAACACTGACTTAATTTATGAGGGGGGAAAATCCTGGAAGGAAAACATGCTGGGCTGCTTCCATTTAAGATATAACTACTACACCTCCATTAGCAAAAATCAAAGAGCTGGAAAAAGTCCTCTCTTGCCCATTTTCTGTTTCAATTCAGTCTGTATACAACACCATCTTTTGTACTAGAAATGCTCAACAACAGAATTTACTAAGACACAAGAACCTCAGATATCATAACACATGAATATAAAATGCAATGAATTAATGAAAGCAACATAAAGTAGCAGCCTTACTGTTTGTACATGCATTTTTGGGCGGGTATGCATAAAACATTCCAGGAACAAAATATTCTGGAAAACAATAGAACATTCAATTTCTTCCCCTGATCATGCCAACAGTACTATGGATTTTCAAAAGAAAATCTAATATAATGGAAGGATTTGCATTCATAGTGTTCCCTACCAGAATTTGCTCCTATGTAAACTGGTGCATTAAAGACTTAGAAGTTTCAATCAGAGGCTAGATCTGTTAAAATTGCTGTAGTGTAGGGCTGTCAATTTGCGGCAAAAGAACCGTTGCAGGCATTGAGTATGTCTAATTTAATGAAAAGGAAGACTAGGGGTGATTTGATAGCAGTGTTCCAATATCTAAGGGGCTACCATGAAGAAGTGGAGGTCAGCCTATTCTGACAAAGCACCTCAAGGCAGCACAAAAATTGGTTGGAAAGTAATCAAGGAGAGAACTAACCTAGAACTAAGAAGAAATGTCCTGACAGAACAATTAACTAGAACAACTTGCCTCCAGAGGTTGTGGGTGCTCTGGAATGTGACTGTTCTCCTCCTACCATTCACCACCCCTTTTTCACCCCCAGGTTTCCGCCCCCATCCATTAACCTCTACCATCTCACCTCCGCTGTTAGGACCATAACTGTTCGTGCCGGCCAATGGGACCCAGCATCTTTAGTCCCAGGCCCTTCCTCATGGGATTTTGGGAGAAATGCTGTTCACCCTGGGCTTTTGGGCTCAGGTGACAGTTCACTGCCAGCCAATCAGAGGAAGGGAAGGGAGAAAGTGTTCCATGTGGAGTTTCCTCTCAGGGGGTTTGTTTCTCCGTCCAGTTGCCTCAGGTCCAAGCTAGATAATCCTTTGTGTGTGTGTGTGTGTGTGTGTGTGTGTGTGTATGTGTATGTGCGCGCGCACACACACACACACACACACCTAAATACACATTGGCCACAGGAATGTTAAAATCATGACTTTCTACTTGTCACAATGCCTCAGACTCCTTTTCTTACTTTTACACCAAAGCTCTTAATATTATAATTACTTTAGTCATATAATCTAACTACATTGTAAAACTCAGTCATATACCCTAACATAGACAGATTACTTTCTGGCAGTGTTTATCTTTTGTTATTCCTGATTGACCTATTAACAGTACAAACGGTGTGAGGATTGCTCTGGTACCTTGAGTTTCATGCCAATTCCTGGAAGGAATGGGGATGGCATTTAAAAGCTTACTTTGATGAACAGAGGACAGCTAATGCCAAGACTTTTCCACAGTTTCATCTGGTGTGCCAGTTACTTCTTTCCTAGATTGGGAGGCCTTTCAGACATGCCCTACTCACTTCACAGCTCAACAATTGCAATGCAATTTACGTGGGACTGCCCTTGAAGACCACTAAGAAATTTTAACTGGTCCATAACGGAATGATGAAGGCAGTGAGGGAATACCTTAATGTTGTGGCCCAGCAGGAGCTGTTGGAGCTGCAAACAGACTCTGACAGCGTGGGGCCTTATGAGTCAGCTCTGGAAGAGGTGAAGGACCCTGGACAGGGTTCTGACTCTGAGCAGGGCGCAGAGAGGCTGGTTGGTCACCAGGAGGCATCTGAGACATGGAGCAGCGGTGAGAGCTGAAGGGAGTGTGCTCATGACATCAGGCCTTGGAGTAGTGCTGAGGAGACAAGGGAGGTGGTCCTGGATGCCCGGCAACACCGGGCAGATCAACAGAGAAAACAGCTAGGCAGTTACAAAAGATAATTGGACCCAGCTGGTTGTAATTAGGCTCCTCTCAAGATAGTATTTAAGGAGGGACTCGGGGAGGAGTCTGATTTGCAGGATTCAACTTCATTCATAACTCTGGAGAAGCTGTTGTCTGTCTTTGTTGAAGTCTGAGTTGCTGCCAAGGTTCTTATCCGTTTGTTGTGCTTGGCTTTCAGCCACCGAGGTTTATGTTTCCTGTTAATAAAGTGCTGTGAAATTCCAGTTAAGCTTGTCTTGGCATTCATTACTGGATGGAGGAGAGGGTCAGAACACCTTAATATGCCCATGTGTATGCACATATGTCACCACAGCTCCAAGGAACGCACTTGTTATTGATATGATTCAAAGCACTGATTACAACCTATAAAGCCCTACATGCTATAAATATGGTTAATTGTAGGACCACCTAATTCTGCTATCCACATATCTTATTCAATATGGCATAGTTGACACATTCCCAATCCCTTTAATTAAATAATATCACCTATCAGGATCCCAAAAATATGCCCTCTTTGTCATGGTTAGCCAGATCTAAAATTGGTTCTTGTTTTTTTTTTTATAATTAGTGCATTCTAGTTTTACTCTGATTTACTGTACAATCATAAAAATAAAATTGTACATCTGGTTGGATGCTGCCTAAATTGAATACATTAAATTAAACATGGTTCAAAGGAGTAATGGGTAAATCTCAGAGTTTTCCAGAACACTGCATTCCTGGTACTATACTTTTTGCATAGACCTAACCAGATCTTTGTTTATAAACTTTCTCTGGGAAGTAATTTGACAGGAAAACATACTGTTGGTTACTAATTGCTTGCTAATTCCCCTAATTCTAACAAAAGTTAGATTTTGTTAACACTAGAATCAAGAAATGTGCAAAAAAGATTACTAGATAAACGAAAGAGAAAAATAATTGTAAATGTCCAAGGCAGTTTTGGATACTGTATATACTCGAGTATAAGCCTAGTTTTTCAGCCCACTTTTTGGGCTGAAAAAAGCCGCCTCGGCTTATACTCGAGTCAGTGAAAAATTTGCCCGAAATGGAGGAGAAAAAGGGGCGGGGCCATGCCGCTGGGTGACACTCGTGAATGGCCCAGTGCCCCTGTGAGTTTCCCCTCCCTCTGTGTCAGTTTGCCGCGCAGCGCGCACCGCACCATCCCCCCTCCTCACGTTCTAATGTAATGCAGGGCTGTCTTACGATTCCCCTTCCTCCCCCTCCTGCCGCTCTGCAACGATGTCTCACCTCCTCCTTGTTATGGCAAGCAGCCACATAGCGATGTCCCACCTCCTCTGGTACAGTGATCCAATGATAGGAATCACTGTGCCGTGTGTCATAGGAGGCGGGACATCGCTCCCGCGGCTGCACGGGACATCATCATCACAGCGGGACGTCAGCATCATGAGGTGAGTGAAGTATTTCATTGAATACACCGCTAGTTTACTGTTTTTCTTTGAAATAAATATTCAAAAACATTATTGGTATCTATTTTTATTTTTGAAATTTACCGGTAGCTGCTGCATTTCCCACCCTAGGCTTATACTCGAGTCAATAACTTTTCCAGGTTTTTGTGGTAAAATTAGGTGCCTCGGCTTATATTCGGGTCGGCCTATACTCGAGTATATACGGTACTATATTGTGAATGCAAAGCTCAAGAGTGCTCTGACTTGGGTATGCTATGTAAGTATAATCATATTACACAGCGTGCATAGTGGCACATTTAGGATATTTTTCTCTCTTCCTGCAAGGGTCACCAATCAAAGGTGACCCAGTCACAGGATGCCTCCTTTGAAGTTTAGAGATTTAGAGATTTATTAATATTTGTAGGCCGCCCTTTTCCCTGAGGGGACTCAGGGCGGCTCACATAAAATAGGGGAAGGGGAGATACAGACATTAAGATAAGACATATAATAAAATAATAAACAACATACATTCATCATTCGGGAGGGGAATTATCCTTGTCCCCAGGCCTGACGGGCGAGCCAGTTCTTCAAGGCTGTGCGGAAGGCCTGGACGGTGGCGAGGGTGCGAATCTCTACGGGGAGCTCGTTCCAAAGGGTCGGGGCTACTACTGAGAAGGCCCTCCTCCTTGTAGTTGCCAGCCGACACTGGCTGGCCGATGGTATACGGAGGAGGCCTAATCTATGTGATCTTATTGGTCGCAGGGATGTAATTGGCAGAAGGCGGTCTGTCAAGTATCCAGATCCACTGCCATGTAGGGCTTTATGGGTGACTAATAGCACCTTGAAGCGCATCCGGAGATCGACAGGTAGCCAGCGCAGCTCGCGGAGGATAGGTGTTATGCGGGTGAACCGAGGTGCACCCACAATCACTCGCGCGGCCGCATTCTGTACTAGCTGAAGTCGCCGGATGCTCTTCAAGGGCAGCCCCATGTAGAGCACGTTGCAGTATTCCAGCCTAGAGGTCACAAGGGCCCGGGTGACTGTTGTGAGAGCCTCCCGATTCAGGTAGGGTCGCAACTGGCGCACCAGGCGAACCTGGGCGAATGCCCCCCTGGTCACAGCCATTAAATGGTGGTCAAACGATAGCTGTGAGTCCAGGAGGACTCCCAAGTTGCGAACCCTCTTAAGGGGTTCAACCCTTAAGTTGTACTTAAATAGAAATTTTGGTCAAAACAAGGGATGTCATCTTATATTGATGCCTAGATGATTACTTACACTTTTGGGGACATGATTAAAAGATTCCAGCAGACACAATTCTGCTTTTGCTAGAACTGAAACCTGACATTAAGTTGTTTTCCCATTACAGCCTGATAGATGTCTTTCATTCTTTTGCCTTTCTTATTCATTTCCTTGACTTTGAATTTGCATTCAGCTCCAAAAGGTCAACAGAATTCCAGTTCAAAGCTTCCCACAGGATTTCCTGGTCCATCTATGAGGGCTGCCTGAAAAAAAAATTCAATCTTGCCCTGAACCAAAAATTATTGTTTCCCATTACACTGTTCTAAAGACACATTCAGACACATTCAGGCTGATCTATCACCATCGCATCGCATCGCATCGCATCCCATCCCATCCCTCCCTCCCTCCCTCCCTCCCTCCCTATCTATCATCTATCTATCTATCTATCTATCCCCCCCCCTTTTTGAATTGTGAGCCGCCCTGAGTCCCCCCAGGGAAAAGGGCGGCATACAAATAAAGGAAACAACAAACAAAAAACAACAACAACTAACTATCTATCTATCATCTATCTATCTATCTATCTATCTATCTATCTATCTATCTATCTATCTATCTATCTATCTATCATCTATCCAACTAACTAACTAACTAACTATTTCTCAAGAGGCATTTTTACAGCATCATTATAAAGTAATCCCTCCTGAATGTATACATAAGTACAGGTAATCCTTGTTTTGCAACAGCTTCAGAGAGCGATATTTTGCAGTTATAATAGTAATGAAAAAAGAACTTTAGCACCAATCTTCACATTTACAACCTTCACAGACAGGGGAAAGTTGCTGCTGGTTTTACTACCAGTTTGCAACCCGCGCGCAACATGCAACTGAACTGTTTAATGTAAATTGTTACTCGCACATGGGCAGAACAATTTACAGTCAACTGCACATGCGCAGTCACTAAAAGCCAAGATGGCAGCAGCCCAGCAATGGTGAGGGAATCAGTTTGGGGGCATGGCAGGCCTGATTCACTGCCGGTTCTGCGATCCTGGCTTGAATTCCGCTACTGGTTCATTGAACCAGGCTGAACTGGGAGCAACACCTCTGATCACAGGTCTAAAGCAAAGAAAGGCAGTAATAATATCATAAGGACAGTCACAGTTTCACTTGGGGATCAGTTGTTTAACAACTGAGTTAATCCCAAATGTGGTTGCTAAGGAGAACTATCTGTTCTGATTGGTGGACTATAGCTTCTCTTTTTTTCCCCTTTGGTTGATAGATCAGCTAATGTTCTCATTATGTTGGTTATGGCTATAATTATTTCTATTTTTAGAAAGAAGGTCCAGCCAATTACTGCCTAGTAAGTCTCTTAATACAATCAGCAAAATATACAGCAGACACTTATATTGGAAACTTGCAGAACCTCTATAACAGGAGGATTGTTTTAACTCCTGTATGCAAATTTCAGAAAAGTTTGTTATACTTCAGGGGTGGCAAACTCGATTTGATTGAGGGCCACATCACGGTTATGTTTGACCTCGAGGGGCCAGGGTAGGCATGGCCAGCTCGACATCACTCATGTCAGTGGCGCCTGTGGTGGCTCGAGTGCTCTGCCAGTGAAAACAGGCTCCCTAGTTCCATTTTCAGCTCCGACAGCCTCCTGCAACTCTCTGCCAGTGAAAACAGAGCTCGAGAAGGTTGCTCCATTTTTGCTAGCAGAGGCACTGTGGGCCAGCCCTTTGCTGTTTCCAGGGTGGCCCCACAGACCAGATCCAAGCACCCCACAGGCCAGATCCGACCCCTGGGTCTTGAGTTTGACACCTCTGTTCTACTTTAAACCAAGGTTCAATGCTGTAGCATAAAATTTAATATGATAGACATATTAATAAATAATGCAATAATGGGGCATCTCAATAAGGAGAAATATCACTTCTCCAAACTGGCCAAAAGATCAATAATATTCCTGCTTTACACAAGCGAGGCAATAACTTTGTTTTATTTCAATAGGCCTAATGAAAGATATGAAGTACTGAACTCTATGAAACTATAAAAATCCATTAACTACAAATCAATTGTGGTTTTTTTTAAAAAATATCCTGAGATGTGCACTTCCTCCAAAAGTTGATCTAGACAGCAAGCGCACTGCTTTAAGTACCTGGGTTTTATACATCAATTCTCAGGAATAGGAGGTGCCTATGTTGCTTTATCTAATTTGAATGCCCAGCGGTCTTCAACGTGGTTAATTTTCTCTTTTTTCTATGTCAGAAAAGCAGGATGCAGTATACACCAGCAGCATTAAAAAGATTTGAGGCCAAGATATTAGCACAGCTTCTTAGAAAGCTCTGTTAATTAGATGGTATTAACTCATTTGAATTAGAGACCACTTGTCTCCAAGGTGGCGCAGTGGTTAAATGCAGCACTGCAGGCTACTGCTAGATCAGCAGGTCAGCGGTTCAAATCTCACCGGCTCAGGGTTGACTCAGCCTTCCATCCTTCCGAGGTGGGTAAAATGAGGACCCAGATTGTTGGGGGCAATATGCTGACTCTCTGTAAACCGCTTAGAGAGGCCTGAAAGGCCTATGAAGCGGTATATAAGTCTACTGCTATTTTCAAAGGAAACTATTTCAGGTGCCCGACTGTCAATTGTAGCCCTTTGGAAAGAAGTAGGACTATTAAGCCAGGTTATCTTTAGATGTTAGCTAAAGCTAATATTTTCCGATATAATTTAGCTCTACTTATATTGATAAACAATTTTCATTCTCTTAGAGATTAAAAAAACTGAATACAAAAATTAGCATTACTGGCCCTGGAACAGGACCATACTCTTTATATTTGTCTCATGTCCTGTTATTTTGCCATTATTAAAGAAGATCTCTCTAAAATCTTGGGCATTCTAATGAATTTTAATATCTCTTATTGGATAAATATTCTAAAATAGCATACACTGTGACTACATTTTCATTATTACCATGATATACTCTCAAACAATTAGTTAAGTTGCTTTCTAGTTGGAACAGCTAAATTATCCCTAACTTGGCAAAAACTGGCAAAACTATTGTGGTGGTATTTCCTTTGGAGCAGGAATCAAGGTGTTTAACTTGCTGAATTAGGCAGTTCAGCTTTTTAAGGTGTTCACAACCAGCATAGCATCACACAGACATCAAGGATGACACCAAACTGAGACTGGAATTTTCCTTGCATGTGGAATATTGAGAGGATAATCTTCAGGCTACTAAGAAACAGAACAGCATCATTTGTAAAGGTATAGTAGAGAAATTAGTATATTTAAAAAGGATTTCTGAAAATTATTCTGTATAATGGGAATTTGAAGATACTAAGAAGTTTCTTTCTGTTAGTCAAATGCTCATCAGCTCTCTAAGAAAACAAAATAAATAATGCAAATAAATAAAGCTCTTTTCATTAGTGACTCTGCACTCTCACTTCCTGCTTGGCATCTAAACATAAAAAATGAGCCCCCTTGCTGCTCCCTGGTACAGAATGAGTTATTGTCCATACAATTTCCCAGATATGAAGAGGCACCTAATGTTTTATTAGCTCATGGTCATTATCATACAGTTCTTTTCCAAGTAGGATAATTCCTTCCACACTGCACTGAATTTCCCAGTGGGTTCTTTTACTGGTAGGTTAATAGCTTCATGTAATTGGAGAAAGGGAGATTAACAGGGATTATTATTAATCCAGATACTGTACTGTATTCTTTTTCCTTTGAGTTTTGCTCTAATGGGTTAATTCAATCTCCTACTGCTATTGGATAATTAAACCAAATTAGCACAACTTCCCAAAAGGTTGGAGTTATTTCTCCTTCCCCTGCAAGCAGTTCTTCCCGCTCTTAAAGTCACTGAAATGTCCATGGACATCATGTATTGTATACAGGCTAGGATGTGTGTATTTGTACATATGTATATGCAAGCAGTTCATCAATATAACCTTCATGGGTTTAATTCTATATATGACATTTGCAAAGAGCTTCTAAGTCATGTCTTTGTCTTGCATTTGATGTATCCCCCTTTCATTAATAGCACATCTCTGTTGTTGCCTACCACATCCTCTAAATAATTTAATCTTGAAAGATATGCAAAGTGGTTCAAGCAACAAGTCTCTCTTTGCAGTGAGTCACATATATCACGTCCTCAGAAATCAAGGATTTATTTTAATAAAATAATAAAAAATAAAGAAATAATAATAAAGAAAAGAATAAAGGTACTATTTTAAAAGTATACAAGAAAAGAGCAATGGTATCTTGAAATGACAATGGTATAATTTTGGGGATACCCTGCTATTAATTCTATCAAAGGAATTTAAATTTGTATATCCATGCATTGAAGGGGTTGTAACTGGTCTGCTTTATGAGAAAGGCAGAAATGTTAACATGATTTGGACTCCTGTTGCTCATCGAAATTAAGTTCCTTCTTATAATTGCTGGGACAAGGGCTCATTTCTACACTAAGAGTGATCTTTTACCCAAAGTATCACTAATCTTCGGTGAAACTTGCAGTTACTCTTAAGTAAATGCGGTGAAGGTGTAGAAATTTAAATCTGCAAAACTAAGCTTGAGCTTAGTAGAAAACATACTTTGGATGCAATGAGCATTTGCTTTTTATCTGCAGCACCTCTGGGATGGTTTAGAAACCCAGGAGGATGCCTGACAGGCAGTGTGGTGCAGATATTCTGAATTAAATGAACCAACAATCTTATTTGATATAAAACAGATCCCCAGGTTCCCAGTTTTAATAGCAAAATCACAAGGTGTACCGTCAAGATAATAGATGAATAAGATAAAAGCAGAAATAATAAGACACCAGTAGATTCAGTGGGTTTTTTTTCTGCTCCTTATTGGTGAACTTGTTCTACAAAGGACAAATGTTTGGCTGAGACCCTTCTACTTACAGTCCCTACAGGTCAAAATGAATTTATAGTTGAAAAGGAAAATAGACTAAAGAATCGAGTCCTGGACTCCTGGACTCCTTTGGCATAACAAGAATGCAAATAGCATCTGTAGGTCTGTTTTTAATCATGAACATATGTGAGCATGGTAGGCCCAGCATTCGTACAAAGCACCTGCCACCACATTAATTGTAACAAGCTGTTCTGTGCACAGAAACACCACTTCTTAAATACCTCTATAGTACCTTTTGAAATAATTGTGCTAAATCAAACATTTGTGGTTTCCTGGTATAAAGACAAAAGGTTTTTTTTTAATTAGACAAAGGAGAAGTCAACTAGAAACTATAATGAGGATGAAAAACAGGAATGGTTGATGTCACTTTCTCTAAGAAATAATCCAAATAAACGACCAAACTATAAATGCATTTGCATTCCCAGACCATTTTCTGTGTATCCAACTACTGAAGTAGCATGGTCACTGCTACTGTTTCTGCTCATTAGCCTAGGTTCAGTCTCCAGTGTAGACTCCTTTGCTACTTTTCCATCTCAGTGTGGTATAAACCTGAAAGCTATAACACTCTCAAGTTTTTCCTGATTCACAGCTACAATTATATCAGAGTTTGCCCTTCATTCAGCAACTAGGTACACTGGCCAAAATAAATCCCGATCCTTTGAAACTATGTATTCTCTGATACAGCACTAAAAAGACTCTTCTTAAAAAGAAGGGGTTTCACATACTGTATTGTTCTTTTATATCAGAGAGGAATGTGGGCTGGGGGTCTGGGGGGGGGTCCCCATTTGTTTTTGTTTGCAAAGCAGGATATGCTGTGAAAATCAGGGCTTAAAGGGCTTAGGGTTATCTCATGTGGTAAACATATTAATGCTATCAACAAGAAAACAGCAGGAAAATGTACACTTTGGATATAAAAATTCCCACATTTGTTCCAAGAACAAACCTTAGGTGTCCCAACGTGCTAAATGCTCCTCCATTTGTTCTCTAGAAACTGCTACTTTTTCCACACAACAAAAATACAACAAATATCTACATATTCTGCCGATAAATGCTGGCAGATGAGCATAGCTTTTAACCATTCAAAAGTCCAGGTCAGAGGTTATCTCTTAAAAACAGCACAGAAGACAGGAGGATTTGTCAGGCACCAACACCCCACCTTTCAGCTTCAGATATTTTTTTTATCACTTCCTCCAGATGAGTTTTCATAAAAAAAGAAACCCATCTCAACTTCAGCTCCATTTTTTTAAACCAGCAGTTTTAAAAAGACTAGCTTAATGCTATAGTCTTTAAAAATGAATAACATTTGGCCTGTGCTGTGATTTATAGCTGAGCTACAAATTAGACAAGTGTTTTAATTCATGTTGACTTTTTCAGCATCTCATTTTTTTAATGATTCACATAGTTTGTGTTTACATTCATGTTCTGCAAGATTTTAGGAAAAACAAGAGACAAATGAAAACTTACAGAGAATAAAAGCCTTAATATTGACCAGTAATCCAATACTAAGCCAACTGCCCTTCCTCCTCCTTTTTCTCCTTCACTGAGAATACTCACTGTAAAGGCACATTCTCAGTTCTAGGCCATGTTTTCTTCATTAATAAGGAATTCCTAACCAATAAGAGTTTTCTAGGCTGAGAGAACCCATGGTAAAGCCAACAGGCTTGTAGTGTAAGGCAGAGCCAAAACTGGAAAAACAGGAAACAGCGTCATGTTGCATTTTAACTCTGCATCTGCAATAGGTAGGCAGGGGATAAATACTCTAGGACAGGGCTGTCAAATTCCCAGCCCGCGGGCCAGATGAGTCACCTGATGGCCACACCCATGCCCGGCTTAACGAAGGGGGAGGGGAAGTCCTGATATGTCATGTGACGCCACCATGATGTGAGTTTGACATCCCTGCTCTAGGATGATTTGGTTTTCTTTTTCATATTTGCATTTTCAGGTAGCAAAATATAAATATCAACATAGATGTCACATGAAATAAATAGCAGATTCTGATTAAAGATAGGCAGCAGGGAGCATCTCAATATTTGCACACAGAAAATTAAGACCTTCAATGTATAAAATCTTTTTAAAAGTAAATTTCAGGAATACAAGACCTGTCAGGTAGGACGATATCACAAAGATACCAGTGACAACCTTGCTGTTATACAAATGAAGTGCTTTGTCTTTTATTCCTAGTTTTCACTAGAATGGTGCAGGCACAACATTTGAAGGGCTTTAAAGTGAGTTTGATAGACTTGATAGAGGTTCACTCTACTTCTATCAACTGTTTATTAAATAATTTTTAAATAATGCCACAAGCTGTTTTACTGGTTAAGAGAAGAGTCTCAAATAAATCACTAGATGGCTTGAAGCCTAGCATAGAAAATGTAATAGAAACTATGATCTGGAGTTATTTAATCTCTTCAAGGTTACTAACCTTGTAGGAGTTTTGTTTCCTATGGCTTTGGAAAGCAAAACACAATTCTGTCACTAAGCAGACAAAATTAAATGAATTGATTTCTGGCCATGCCTTTTTCTAGTATTTTTAATCATGATTCATACAAGCCTTGACAGGAAATATTATCCTCTATGCAACATATATTGACATTTTAAATTTTAAAAAAAACAGAATTGATGTAGTGTGGATATTTGATAACAAGGCTTCATGTCTAAAACAATTATGTTGGCCACAAGATAAAACACAATTAGCAATTAACTATATAAGAAAAAGATATGTGAAGACCTAATGAATTAATAAACAATAAGGAAAGAACTTATTGAATCTCCTACAATCCCAATGGAGGTAGGTTCAGTACAAACTGACATTAATGCCACTGTGTTGTAATAATATCATACTAGAATGATACAAACACCACATTAATGAACGTCTCTCAGAAAGAACAGCCATTCTCTGATTACTAGTAGGCATTTTAAGTTAATGTTTTCTAGTTTTTGATGCTTCTCTCTCTCCCATACACACACATACATGTGTCCTAAACCAGTGGTCCCCAACCTTTTTATCGCCGCGGACCAGTCAGCCTTTGATAATTTTACCGTGGCCCGCTGAGCGCGCACAGGGGTGGGGGGGCGTTGTTCTGCAGTGATCATGGCCCCCAGCCATTAATGTCTAAACTGCTGCAAGATATACTTAAATATTGATAAAATGTGAGGGGGTGTACTCACTTCTGTGATATCTATCCATCCATGTCTGTCTCTGTCTCTGTCTCTGTCTCTCTCTGTGTATGTATGTGTGTATGCGTGTATGTGTATATATCCTCTATCTATCTATCATCTATCTATCTATTTATCTATTTATCCATCCATCCATCCCTCTCTATCTATCAATCACCTATCCACCATCTATCTATCTATTCTAGCTGGCTGGGCAATTTGGGGAGTTGAAGTCCAAAAGTGTTAAAGTTGCTGAGATTGAGAAATGAGGACGAAACAAAAGGGAAGAGAATGAAACAAGGTCGTAGAGAGAGATTGCAAAATGAAAGGGCAACTTCTCTTTTTATTTCCTTCCACCCCCACCACCCCCACCACCCCCACCGTGCCTCTCTGGCAATTGGCTGCCCAGGAGGTGGGGAGGGGAAGATGTTTCACAGACAGCTGCCACCCGCCCATCTCTCTCTCTCTCTCTCTCTCTCTCTCTCTCTCTCTCTCTCTCTCTCTCTCTCTCTCTCTCTCTCTCTCTCTCTCTCTCCCCGCCTCCCCATCTGACCTCGGCTGCTCCACGGCGGAGACCCCAGAAGGCAAGCAAAAAAAAAAAAAAAAGGGCTCAGGAGTGGGGGAAGAAAACAAACCCCATCACATTCCTATCTGTGAAAGCTCCCCGCTCCCTTCCTGGGCAGCCAATTGCCAGAGAGGCAGTGTGTGTACGTGTGTGTGTGTGGGGGGGGTGTTGGCAGCCCGCGGCGCGCCTAGTCCGCTGTGGAACGTGCTGCCACCCGCCCAGCGCTCGCTCTCTCGCTCTCTCTCTCTCTCTCCCCCCTCCAATCTCCCGCTTCTGCTTCGACCGGCCAGCAACTTGTCCCCGCTTGCCCGGGGACTGGCCTCTGATTGGCTGGCAGGGAGAAAGCCTCGCCAGGGAAGGAGGCGAGGACTCCGCGGTGACGTCATGGGGACGGCGCCCCCAGGTAGCGGCGAACCGAACGCGCTCCGTCTCCACGGGCTATCAAGGTGGCCGGGCGGGCGGCCGGGGTGGGAGTGGGGTTTGGACCGGAGAGGCGGCTCTCGGGTTCGAGTCCCGGGGTTGATCTCAGGCTGCACGTGTGGGTGAAGAGGCAGCAGGGATCATGGCCCCCGGCCGCTGCAGCGATCATGGCCCCCGGCCGCTGCGCGGCCCGGTGCCAGGTACTCCACGGCCCGGCACCGGTCCGCGGACCGGGGGTTGGGGACCACTGTCCTAAACAGTCTGTTTAGGAAAAGTCTTCTTTTGATTTTATTTTAACCTATACCTATTTCTACCCATACTGAGAAATTGTGCTAAAGTTAAGAGAAGCTATAATTTTGCTGAAAGTTCCCACATACTCATTTCTCATTCTCATATTTATTTATTAGATTTATATATACTGTACAGTTACAGTCCCTTAAAAATATTTTTCTATTTTTAGTTTTCAATGCTTTTAGTAAGTTTTCTTGTTCTTTTTATCACTTCTTTTTATCCTACAGTAGTATCAGAGGCTCTGCTTTCATAAGTGTATGTTTTTATGAGCATTCCCAATGTTTGAGACTTGGGAAGAATACCGTAGGCTCTGTTTGATACCAGATGCAATGGTCAAAGTATCAAATGTAAATTATAACCGGCTATTCCTCTTTTGGCAGGGTTTATATGCATTGTATATGGTTTTAATAATAAAACTCATTAGTCCTTATCTCCTTATCCTACTCCCTTTCATACGGCAGAACTCCTTTTCAACAGTTATACATACAAGAAAAATCCCCAGTTTATTCTTGAAAATACCACAGTGATCTAACCATGGAGCACACCCACATTCTTTTGGAATATATGTCTGAAAATATAAATCTCTGGAGGGAAGTTGAGCTCAATCCTGACAAAGGATTGGCAAGAAAGAGCCATTAATGGATAATGTGTACACAGGGAATCATGCTGTTCTAGAAAGGTTGGATTGTGAGTTTTAAAAAGACTCCCATTCTCCACCCTCAGCAAAATTAAAACATTCAGTTTTAATACCACTGAATGATAATTGCCAGCTGATAAAAAGCACCAAGGCAGAAGGAAGTCAAGTGAGTCTCCTCACGAAGAAGTTTGATTTTAACACTGTGTGCAACAAAATGAGATACAAAAAATAAGACCATGGTGAAAATGGGAAAGGTTCTTGGTAAATCCCATTTTCTTCTGGAAATAAAAACAACCTAGTCTGGAACACCATTTTTTTTGTATATTCCCAGATGACTATTTCTCTGGATGGATCTCAAAATTCCTTAAAGCAACAGAGATTAAAAAATATAAATACGCAAACATTAAAAGCAACTCTCACAGAAAAATACATTATTGCCACATAGAGTAAGCACTTGACATCAGAAAAGAGTGCAATGCAAGAAATGTCTGGAAGGGGGGAAAAAAGCTTTTCTCTTACAGTGAAATAATAATAATAAGCACCAGGTATGCTACATAACAAGGATCCTTCAAATCTGCTGCCTCCCCGTTTATAATTGAAAAAAATGCAAAAAGATCCTTTGATATGCTGTATGTTCCTTGAAAGATTCTAAAACTGTTCAGAATACAAAAAATCAGCACCTACAGGCTTCTGTTATCTGTGTACGTGTGTCCCGGCTGACCCAAGATTTAAGCCAAACCAAATGTTCTTAGTGGTTAAGAGATAAAAGAAAGAGAGACAAAACTTATGAACAGATAGTTCCATTTGCATTCCTGGTCTTTATGATGCTGCTTTTGTTACTGCTTCCCAATCGTAACTAAAAAATATGCATGTCATCAAGCAAATTAAAATGGACCCAATGAAAACATTTTCAAAGATAACAAGACTTGATCCCAAGCTGCAAGCAAGTTATAAGAGAAATTATGATAAACATGAGTTCCTGTTCAAGGACCTAATAATTTGACAGTTCATCATACAAACATTACATAAAGGATTTAATGACTTCAGTTTATTGGTGAAATGCCTTCTGTGTAACAGTGGATCAATAGCAAAATATTAACACATATTCAGGGTCTTACACAGAATTTACCTGGACATCATTTCACCTATTACATAAAAATAATATTCATGAAATAATATTTAATACTTGACTTTTTTCATTTAATTCTACACCAGCTGCAATGTTTAGATTAAAAATAAGTCATGCTATCAGTTATTTTTATTGGATTTAATGTTTTATATTATCTATATAATGGATAAATATTGACACTTAATTTTTAAATCTGAGGCTTAAATCCTAAGAGACAGAAACTGCTCTGAAAGATTCTGTCTAAACCATTTCAGTTTTAGTCTGGCTACTCTGACAACCAGTATACTGAAAACTGAATTCATTTAAAATCTAAATGTACAGAATAGCAAGGGAATACATAGGTTAGGACTGTGCAGAATGCTGAGGAAGGGTCCAGTGTAAAAGAGATTCAGTTGAAGTGAGATGTTATGTTGATATTCCCCTTCAAAGATGCGGATGGAATTGTCTTGTTGCTTTGATCTGAAGACTTTGAGGGCTTTGATAAGATCACATTTGCTGCTTTGATCTGAGGTGTCAAGGCAGAATGACTCAATTTTTCAAATCAAGGCCCTGCCTAAAATTGGATCAGTGCAGTGGCCTGGATTGAGTCAATGCCTCAAGGTGGAAATGGCTATTTTCATACACCTCACAACAAACTGTCAACTTCCTAAATCTACTATACTGATATTTAATCAATATATTTTAAACATTTTAAATTTAAAAGCACTATTCATTTGATTAACACCGTGTACTTTCCAGCTCTAGTGAAAGCCAAGGACACTAAAACAGGGTACTACAGAAGTTCATAATGCAATAACTACCAGTTGTGCACTCAGATTTAGAGGAAATGAAAATATAATAGCTTATGCAATTATTTGCCTCTATTTAGAGACTGGAAACAGAAGCATTTTTAAAAAATATATCTGGACCAAAATGACCAACTAGGTCTACAAAATGTAAATATTTGTTAAGTATGCAATATTTAGAAATGGTTAATGGCTGTTGATTTTCTAAATATGGCACTGATGATACACATAAATAATTCCTTTTTTGAATGTTGTTGCACTGATATATGTTTATTTATGGGATTTATTAAGTGCCTCAATCCAAATAGACCCTCGCTGGTAACAGATACTACTAATTTAGATAACATAATCATAAATAATATAGTAATCATAATGGCTAAATTAATACTGGCACCAAAGATCTCACAGTCAACAGCCAAAAGCATGCTAGTAGAGATTTTTAACTACTTGTGGAAGGCCATATGATTGGGAGACAGCCTTATCATGCTTTAGCCTGCACCACAGCAGGAGATACCCAAAACATCTACCGAAACATCTACATCTTGATACAGCTCATGGTATGTATGGATTCTTTGCAAGTGCTTAAGTGCTTAACTGGTTCTGATTGATTGGAAGAATCTATCTAAGAAAGTCAATCTCACAAAGCCCCACTCCCATGCCATACAGATCCATGCCTGTACAAATATCAACCAACATCTTTTGTTTTACTCACTTGGAAAGATGATGGTAGCCACTGCATATCCTACAGAAATAGTGTCAGAACAGTAATACTGCATAACAGGCCATTAAACACATAGATCATTCCATTTTTCATTGAAGTTAAAAGTTTCCAGTTGGTCTTGAAGAATAGTTCCCATGCTCAATGAATTACAATAACCAGGAAATGGCAAAAGCATGGGTGACTATTCTCAAACCACCCTGTTCTTAGCAACTCTGCAGCTAGTATACTATGCATAGGTGGACAAAGGCTTCCACCTTTCAGTAGAGGCTGTAAGGCCAGGGCAATCTCCAAAAGTCAAGCTTGCTCTTTTTGGAATATATAACCCCATCAAGAGTCAGGTTTGGTACTATGCTGACCTGCAAAAGTACACTTCTGGATTAACAGCTACTGTAGATTTGTAGATTTGTAGATTTATTTATTTATAGGCCGCCCTTTTCCCTGAGGGGACTCAGGGCGGCTTACAATCAAAAAAGGAAGGGGGGTGTAGGACAATACCAAAAAGAAATGTGCACAAAGTAAATTAGACAGTAAAACTCAACATTCACTCAACATTCGGGAGGGGCAAAAATAAGATTATCCCCAGGCCTGACGGGCTAGCCAGTTCTTGAGGGCTGTGCGGAAGGCCTGGACGGTGGTGAGGGTACGAATCTCCACGGGGAGATTGTTCCATAGTGTCGGAGCCGCAACAGAGAAGGCTCTCCTCCGAGTAGTCGCCAGTCGGCACTGACTGGCGGATGGAATACGGAGGAGGCCAACTCTATGCGATCTGATGGGATCAGTACTGCATCTACCATCTGTTTGTTTGTCTCCAATACTTTGCTATGTAAGGCAATACTTTTGCTATGCCAAATTATAATAATCAAACATCCACATCTGCCTATCCCTGGTCCTTGGAAAGAATTTAACAGATAGATAAAAATACCAAATCCAGTCTCAGCATCTGGCTGACCAACCATGATAATAAAAAAAAATCTATTGAAAAGTGCTTGGTAAACAAAAGAGAACTACTCCTTCAAAAGAGAGTACATTCTAAACCATTGATACTGAACCTTTTAGACACCGAGTGCCCAAACTGCACATGCACATATGCCCAAACTGAAACTCTAATATGTGAATGTTCAGACATGCCCACAGCAGAGACCCAAAGATCAGCTGGCAGGAGGCAGGGCATCCCAACACTGGCAGTGTGCCAAGAGGTAAGATCTTTTTCTTTCGTGAGCTTCTGTTTTGTCATTTTCAGGGGAACAGAAGCTCATGAAAGAAACACCACAGGGATCTGACCTGGGGCAATAGTGTGTGTGCCAGCAGAGAGGGCTCTGTGTGCCACCTCTGGCATGCGTGCCATGAGTTCGCCATCATGGTTCTAAACCTGTTCTGACCCCCCTCCGTACAGTGAGTCATGCCGACACAAGGTTACTGTTAGCCACACTTTATTCACAGTAATTACTCACAGACAAGACTTTGGCAGCAACCCAGACTCCCACAGATAAGAGATACACACAAGAGCTTCTCCAGCTTAGTAAAACGTTTGGGTCCTGTAAAAGGTCTCCTCCCAAAGTCTCTTCTTATATACTCGCTTGGGAGGAGCCAAATCACAACCACCTGGACCTGATTATCTCCTATGTCTCTGTAATTGTGCCTGCACTTCTCTGCCCTTCTCTGCCTGGCATCCAGGACCAATTCCCTTTGCTCCTCCCCACTGCTTCCGGGCCAGACATCAGGGACAAACTCCCTTTGGCTTTCACCGCTGCTCCATGCATCAGGCACCTCCTGGTGGCCAACCAGTCTCTCTGGTCCCTGCTCAGAGTCTGAACCCTCCCAGGGTACTCCACATCTTCCAGAGCCGACTCATAGGGTCCTTCGCTATTAGAGTCTGTCAGCAGCTCCAGCGGCTCTTGCTGGGCCACAACATAAACCCATCAGTCTTGCATTATGACAGACACAATTTATTGAGGTTATTTTATCAAATATACTCCGGTATGTGGCAAACAGATGCAAATAGATAAAAACAGAATTAGTTAAGAAATCTAAAGAAGACATACTTCAGCACATGCTCTCTCTGTGTTTATTTGTTTTATCCAGACTTTTCTGGAAGGATTTTGTTTAAATCAATTTAGGTTATGAGGTAAATATATAAAATCAACACTCTACTTTTTCTTGTCTCTTTTAACATGAGATAGATGTTTCCCATCTTTACTTACAATAAATTAGGTCATACTGAAAACAAAGAACAGAATGACAGACATGTGGGATATGGCAGAAATAACAACTAAATGCAGGTAATACGACTTACCTAGGGAGAAGCAGTCAGAATGCACAAATAATTCATTACCCCCCCTACAGCAAAAAGAAAGGAAGAGAAGAAAGCAGAAAACAAAGACCCCAGTTGATTATGGTGATGATTTCCCAGTAAGGATCAATACAAAAATAGGGATGGGACTTTGAAACAGCATGAGTGATAATGAGAGAAGATTCCACAATAATGCTTTCTAGCACGCTGTCCCCATTACATGTTATGAACAAAAGCTCTAAACGCCCCAGTTCCTAATTGGCAGAGACAAGTTCTGGGCCATTTTTTTTTACAGCTAATGTTTGCACACACTATCCAAAAAGATTTGTCTAAGGCAGTGGTTCTCAACCTTCCCAATGCTGCGACCCTTTAATACAGTTCCTCCTGTTGTGGTGACCCCCAACCATAAAATTGGTGTCTCGGTTCCTAAGACCATTGAAAATATATGTTTTCTGATGGTCTTAGGCGACCCCTCTAAAAGGATCGTTCGACCCCCAAAGGGGCCCCGACCCACAGGTTGAGAACCACTGGTCTAAGGTGTTAAACTAACACATTTATTTGAAAGGATTCTGAATTTAAGAGAATCCACCCCAAAGGAAGAATAAATAGAAAAAAATTATTAAAAACTAAAAAATACCTGTTCAGTATTAAATCTTGTCAAATCCAGCGAAAGTCAACCCTAGAGATTATTCTTCTCTCAATAAATGTGCATTAATTGAACATGACAGATGCATATATGTGTGTATGCATATGTGATTGTAGCCTCTATCTAAAATTAATTGGGTCCCAATCAATATCCTAATTATCCCCTTACATAAATACTATACCTGCATGAATTCCCTCCCTTCCATCTAGCAGAACTAGCAAAAAATAAAAACAAAGAAAAAATAGAATGAAGATAAAAAGGAAAAAAGTGAAGGATTTAATGTAAGGTAATAAATTAAACAGACAGAAACGCATGTAGGTGACATAAAAGGATCAAATCTACCCACCTGCATTTTTATACCATCTTTTCTAAGCAACTTTTATTCCCAACAAAAGTTAAGAATTCCCTTTCCCTTCCATTGATTTGGCGAGGGGGAAGATGGATAAATAGTTTAACTAGAATCAATATTAAGGGCCTGTTCATAATCAATCTTTCTCTTTCTTTCTTCAATTTATATTTTAGTTCATTCATCAACTGATTAAACAATCAATCCAAACTGTAACAGAAAGAAAAGAAAAGGCAAGAACATATGAGGAGCTTAAACTGACAGTTTAATAACTGACTCATTCTATTGTGTCATGTTTTCTGTACAGGAGAGGCTGAAGGTTCCTTTCCTTGGATATTTTTATAACAGAAAAAAAAATGCTTTTTCAAGTTGAACATGCCATTTAACTAGAAATAGGCAAGACATTTGTTTGTTTCCTTTTTATCACAGATAGACTGAATGCTGAGGTTTTGACTGAAAATGAAATACGAAAACCAAAGCAAAGTAAAATGCAATATAATAAGTTTTCCAACCTTGAACTTCTCTGAAATCTAAAGCAATTCTCAAAGTAAAAGTTTAAAATGTGCAACAAAATGCAAATATTTGGGGTCAGGACAACATGTACGTTTTTTGTTCAAAAGAAGCAAATTTAAGAATATAAAAATGATCAGCTGATATTGACAGACTTATCCACATATGCAATTAATGTAATTTAGCCCTTAAGTTTGTCCAGACTATATTATTTATTAGTTATATTAGTTATTGCCTGAGGCACACAGAGTACTAGAATTTATTTATTTCTTTATTAATCAAATTTATATGGCTGCCCACCTCATACTATTTTATGTTTTCCATCTACCATAATTCAATGAGCACACAGAAAATTAATCCATATCTATGTTAAGTTCACTTTAGCTTTAAGATGAGAACACCTGCAATGGCTATACCTTTTCAATGAATAATTTATAATATAAAAACTACTAATTCTATAGGTCATGGTGGTTTTCAGTGAGCACCAACTGTGAATTTATAGCAACTTGCTGCTATGGAGATACCCAATTTTTAATTAATGGATGTTCCATATCTGGAGTGAGAAAGTACTGCTTATGTATGTCCCACAAATAAGACTTGCAAATCAGGATTGATCATAGTTTTGGGTTTTAAGGAGTGCTGATCTATGTGGCATGAATAAAATGTGTGTTATCCTAGGGAAAACTGGAAAGTCTCCTCTGAAGCTGAGTGTTCATGAGAAGTAGAAGAAAAAACTGCTCAGACGTGTCATTAATTTTCCCTTCTAAACCATAATGCTTTCTTTGAGTGGAAGGACAATTCTGATACAATGCAAAATAAAATGTGAAGCTGACCAGGAAGAGATGAGATACTGCAAGTTAAACTAATGGTACACTTAAGGCCCAGCATTTGTTAGGCCTTGGGGTTTAATTTTTCTAACTGCACTGTACTTCTGCCAGGAGTTCAGAACATCTTACAGTCTTCTAAACAGAAGTAAATTGTGTTTGTTTATTTTACCCTGAACAGAAAGCACTTAAAAGAAAAAATGAGCAAATGCAAAAGCCACCTGCTTCTTCTGCCTATGATGAAAACCCCCAAACTCTGCCTCTGTGTTGAATGTGGGACTTTCCAAAGCCAATATTGAGATGGAAAATGATTCCTTCATTTTTTTTTAAATTCAGAGAAAAATTACTTTTTAAATTTACATAATAATTTTTAAACTCTCAAAAGCTTCTGCTAAATTATCTTAAATTACGCATAGTCAGAGAACACCATTCAATATCTGCTGTTACAGAGATGCAATTTACTATTCCAGAAGACAGACAAATGTCTGCTAGAATCATCTCTCTAACAACTGATGCTTTGTACAAATAAAATCCTAACAGAGACCCTTTTCATTGACCAGAGACATGAATTTTCATTTAGAAAGATCCTGTCAGAACCAGATTATCATGTTTTCATGATTCCTTGGAAGAATGTGGAGCTCTAACAAATGAATGCAAGATGGGGATAAAGTTGAAAAAATAGTAACAATAAGATCTCTATTGTCAATCAAAGAGGACTAATTTGAAAGGTATCTGTTGGCTGCCTAAATCAAACTTTATTTAACATCAACCTTATTTGAAATCGTGGAGACCTCTAGTCCAAGTGAAATTTGAGTCACAGTTTTCCAGGAATACCAGCCATTCCAAAACTGCATTGTGATAATATACCTTGAAGACTGTGCTTAACCTGAGACTCAGAAGCAACTACTATAACATTAGTAATTTTATTTAATAGTAATTAAGCACCTAAGCAATGTGCAAACTGATCCTAATCTTCATTTATTTGGATTGTGTAAAACATAAGAGGGAAGAATGGTATATCTAATATACCATACTCTCTTTATGTGGTGGGATTTGAGGATGAGATGTGGGTACACCAGATGAGTAGGAAGCTCCAAAAATCTCAGCACAGAGACGACTGCCTCAGATGCTGTTATAATAGTTTATGCATTCTCCATCCCACTTCTAGCATTTAATTTTTAAAATAATAATAATATATGTGTTGATAGCATATGTCTAATATGTGGAAACATTTAGCATAGCATATTGTTTGTTAAAACAATTGTTTCTGAAAAACAAACAATAAACACCTTGTATTCAAATTCCTTTAGGTAGATTATAATCTATAGATTATGCATTTTGCGCTCAGAATCATGGTGAGCTCTTTGAAGCTATTATAATGTATATGAAATAAATAAAAGGCTTGTTAGCAACAATATACTGTTTCCTTCATAGTGCTTGCAATATGTTTGACAGAAGCAGATCTTGTCAAAACATTATGTGTAATGGAACCCCCACACAGTGGGAGTATTTATAAGATACTAGCAACAGTTTTATTTCCAACACTGACATATCTGCTACTGGAAAGATTTTTCTGCATGTTTAATACATTTTATCTTGAGCATTAGTCTTTTTAAATTCATAACTCATCACAGGATCCCCTGTCATGTATCTACCATACTCCTTTACATCCAACCATCTGCTACCTTTGCAAAAGGACTGTGGCAGGGGCAGAGATACTGAATAAACATGAGAACAATATACTTTTCCAATCTCAACTTTCAACTGTCATTAGTCCCCAGACCAGTGTTTCAATGAAAATCCATGAGGCCCAGGCTCAGGAAAGTATAGTGGATTATTTCTATAATGACCAGAGAAATTGTCTATATATTTCATTGATATAAACAAAGCTTATCAATTGCCAGAATGGCATAGGTTTCTAAAATCATTTTAAGATGCATCCAAGAATGTTACAGAAATATGGAAAGCTTCTCAGCCTTCTCCAACAAGTTGTCTGAGGGTTACATAGGACTGTTAATCTCATCTCTTTAAATAATAATAATAATAATAATAATAATAATAATAATAATAATAATAACAACAACAACTCCGCCGTTGCCGGTCCCAAGCCCGGATGAGAAAGGAGGAAGGTTGGGGTCAGGTTGGCATCTGGTCCCGTAAAAAACCCCCGCCAACCCATACAATATGGTGAAAAAAACAAATAAGAATTTCATACCGCATCGGTCGTCGCGCGGGTTAACAAGGGCCGCGGCGGATGTTGGGGTCCCTGGACATCCGTCGACAAGTGGGCTACAAGTGGACCAGCCATCAAAACGACAAAAATATAGTGCAGATGAAAACCGTGCCATAATGGCCTGTTACTACAACTCAGAGCCAGAAAAAAGAGGCTATTTAAAGCGAATGTATGAATTATGGAAACAACAATATCCAGATTCAAATGTTAGTGAACAACGACTAGCAGATCAAAGGCGATTTATTATACGGAATAAAGTGTTTAGTGAAGTTGAACATGAGGAAATTCAGGCAAATTGCAAAACCCAAAAAACAATATCACAAGCGGAAATAACTGATATTCAAGACACAACTAAAGACAGTATAGTAGAACTCCCAGAAGAAGCTCTCGGGAAGGAAATAACATCACCACCACTAGAACCAGTTATCACTGAACCAACTGATGAACTAACTCAAAAACAAAAAGAATTGAAGGATAAGATCATGGAACATTTTCTGCTTAATGAGGAAAGGCAACGTTTACCATCACTAAAAACCGTGCCTAAGAAAATTTTGGCCCCTATCATGAAAATGGTTAATGCAGTGTTTTCAACAATTGAACCGGGATCCATCTTGGAAACAAACCAGTTAATGTATAGCGCAGCTGTAATAGTCACTAATGAACTAGGCATTAAAATTAAAGTACCTAGTCACACAACAGAAAAAGCATCAAAGCCAAAGTGGAAAATCCGTTTAGAACAAAAAATCAAAAAATTAAGAGCAGATGCTAGTAACTTAAAGAACATGCATGAGCAACGGCTTAAAAACAACAAAATCATAGATCGGCTAATCAGAAGATATAGATTGGATACAAGAAACATCAATGAAGCTGTAGAGATTGTAAAACAGCAGATAACAGCAACAGCTAGAAAAATTGAAAGATATGAGACACGAATCATCCAATATAAACAAAATCAGCAATTTCGATCAGACCAATGGCGTTTTTATCAAAGTCTTAATGTGAATGGTGACACCAAAAGTGAAAAACCAGAAAAACAGGCCACAGTTGAATTCTGGAAAGAATTGTGGGAAAATGCAAAGGACTACAACAAGGAAGCAAAGTGGATACATGACTTTGAGAAAAGTATTGGCAACAAACAAATGCAAGTATTAGAAATAACAACTGAGATGGTCAAAAATCGAGTAAAAAAGGTAAAGAATTGGACATCACCTGGAAAGGACCAATTACATGGTTTCTGGCTCAAATATCTGACCAGTTTACATGCAATATTGGCCAAGCAACTGAATGAAATTTTACAAAAGGGCCAAATTGATGAATGGTTGACAACTGGAAAAACATACTTGATTCAGAAAGATGCAACTAAAGGAACAACACCTGAAAACTACAGACCAATAACATGCTTACCAACAACCTTCAAATTACTCACAGGCATTATTGCAGATAACATGATGGATTATTTGGAAACAAACAACATCTTGCCAGTAGAGCAAAAAGGCAACAAAAGAAGGAGCAGGGGCACAAAAGATCAGCTTCTAATTGATAAAATGATATTAGAAAATTGTAAGAACAGAAAAACGAACTTGAATATGGTCTGGATTGATTACAAAAAGGCATTTGACTCACTGCCACATAGTTGGATCATAAAATGCTTAGAAACAACTGGCATTAGCAAAAATATTACATCCTTTACTGAAAAGGCGATGAAACAATGGAGAACTGAGTTGGCAGTAGGGAATGAGATCTACGGAATGGTTAATATCAAGCGAGGAATTTTCCAGGGTGATTCACTTTCACCTCTTCTCTTCATCATCGCAATGATCCCACTATCAGTAATTTTTAAAAAAATGAAATTAGGCTACCAAACAGCCAAAGAAGCTGAAAAAATTTCGCATTTACTATATATGGATGATTTGAAACTCTATGGAAAGTCAGAAATAGAAATCCAATCATTGACAAACACAGTTCGAGTATTCAGCACTGATATTTCAATGCAGTTTGGCATGGAAAAATGCGCCACTGTATCCATAAAAAGGGGCAAAATCACTGCATGTGAGGGAATTGAAATGCCCAATGGCCAATTAATTAAATGCAAAGAAAATGAAGCCTACAAATACTTAGGCATTCTGCAGTTGGATAACATCAAACATGGAGAAGTAAAAACTACTGTCAGGCGAGAGTACACCAACAGAGTTAGGAAAATTTTGAAATCTAAATTGAATGGCGGAAATACAATCAAGGCCATAAATACCTGGGCAATACCAGTTATAAGATACACAGCTGGTATAGTTAACTGGACACAAGCTGATTTGGACCTTTTGGACCGAAAAACCAGGAAACTAATGACAATGCACTACAGTTTACATCCACGTGGTGATACTGATAGACTCTACCTGCCCCGAAAATCAGGTGGCAGAGGATTATTACAAGTGAAGCAAACAGTTGAAGAAGAAAAACATGCACTGGCTGATTATTTAAAAGAAAGTCAAGAACATTTATTAATCGAAGTAAAGAACAAAAATCTACTGAAGGCCCAACAGACGAAACAAGAATATAGAAAAGAAGTGATAAAATCAAGAATGGAGAGTTGGCAGAACAAAGCACTGCATGGCCAATTTCTGGAAAAAATAAAAGATAAAGTGGACAGTGAACAAACTTGGTTATGGTTAACAACAGGTACATTAAAGAAAGAAACAGAGTCACTAATCCTGTCTGCGCAAGAACAAGCTATCCGCACAAATGCCATTAAGGCCAAAATCGAAAAATCCTCTGATGATGCCAAATGCAGACTTTGCAAAGAAGCTGATGAAACTGTTGATCACATCCTCAGCTGCTGTAAAAAAATTGCGCAGACTGATTATAAATTGCGGCACAATTCAGTAGCACAAATGATCCACTGGAATCTGTGCAAAAATTATAATATTAAAACAGCAACAAACTGGTGGGAACATCAGCCTGAAAAAGTCACCGAAAATCAGATGGTCAAGATCTTGTGGATTTTTGCATACAAACAGACAAAATACTGGTGCGTAATACGCCAGACATCACACTGGTTGAGAAAAATAAGGTCACAATTATAGACATCACAATACCAGGTGATAGCAGGGTAGCTAAGAAGGAACATGAAAAAATCGCAAAATACCAGGACTTAAAAATTGAAATTCAACGACTATGGCACAAACCAGCAGTCGTAATTCCAGTGGTAATTGGCACACTGGGTGCTATTCCAAAAGCACTGGAATTACATTTAAAACAGTAAAAAATTGACAAAATCACCATCAGTCAAATGCAAAAAAACGCACTGCTTGGAACTGCACGCATATTACGAAAATACGTTACAACGTCCTAGGCCCCTGGGTGGGGCCCGACTAGTAACCAATGCCAAATCTGGCGAAACAATTGCCCGCTGTGATACAATTGTATAATAATAATAATAAAAAACACAAAAGAAGTTTTACAGCAGCTTCACAGTCTAACAATAGGGATTCCTTCACTTATGACCACAATTGAGCCCAAAATTTCTATTGCTAAGTCAAACGGTTGTTAAGTGAATTTTGCCCCATTTGCAACCTTTCTTGCTACAGTCGTTAAGTGATTCATTGCAATCGTTAAGTTAGTAACATAAATACTAACATACTAACATAGTTAATAACTTAAGTGAATCCGGCTTCTCTATTGACTTTGCTTGTCAGAAGGTTGCAAAAGGTGATACTGTGACCCTCCCCCAAGACACTGCAACTGTCATAAATATGAGTCAGTTGCCAAGCATTTGAATCTTGATCTTGTGATCATGGGGATGTGGCAATGGTCAAAAGTGTGAAAAACAGTCATAAATCACTTTTCAGTGCCTCTGTAACTTCAAACAATCACTAAATGAACTGTTGTAAATTGAGTGTCAGGGTTCCAAATAGCATCCAAAATTAAATCAGAGTCCAAGGCAAAGAATTGCTCAAAGTTCCAATTTATTAAGAGAGCCATGTTGGCACATCTGGGAAAACCCAAATCTGGAAGCTTCCCAGTTTTCCCCATCCAGTTGAAAGTTCAAGATCTTGCCCCGACACCCATATGTCCATCACATGGTCCAATCTTCCACTGCCACGCTGGCAGTTCCACCCATTCAGTTCCAGTCAGGTGCAGAGGTGCAAAGACAAAGGATGACTTTGACTTTCTAGAAAGAAATTTTATTTTGGCTACATAGCATTTAACTCTGAACCATCCCCCCTACCATTTTCCCACAATAGAAACGGCATAGTAGAATAATAGAGAGTGTGGCAGGCCAAAGATCCAAAAGGAATATGGCTGCCTGACATCAAGGTCTTCCCAATTTAAGAACTTTATTACCATTTATTAATCATTTATTTTTTAAATTTATACCCCACTGCATACACCTTGCCTTCTATCGTCAACTATTTCTGGAAGGCTGAGAATTTTCGAGCCAATGGCATTTCTTGTATAAGGTCATTGCAGAGGGTTAGGTCACATCATGAGAACACAGCTCCAAAGTCTTCAGTAAAATGGGCCAGGATGAACACTTCCTTTGTTTAAAGGGGCACCCTTAAAAAATCTTCAGTGCGCCACCCTCCAAAGTTGAATGGAAAAGAAAATAATTCCAGTTATCACCTTATGTCTTTAACTGTATTACCACAGTTAATTTCCTTTTTATTACTTCCTCCCCTTAACTGAAGTATATAGCTGGCCAGTATTCTAAACTGCCAGTTGTTTAATGTTAGCCAAACCATATTGTTGGTTTACTCTTAGCAGAAATCAGATGTTTGCTTTTTCTGCCAAAATATCTGAATATGGATTAAATTAATCTGCTCATTCTCCAGTTATGAAAAAGGCAGTCAAATTCTAGAAGCAACTTTTTCCTATTTCTTTAAGAGAGCTGAGAAGGCCAAATGAGTGAGCTGAAAAAAGCAGATGCTCTCTTGCAGAAGAATCATAAAATCATGAAATATAAGAGATTGTTCAGGAAGGCTGAGTGCTAAGCATACATATGGTGGTGGCAAATTCTAGGCATAAATGGATTAAGCAGCCAGGAACAATTCCCAGTTACACACTATTGCTTTCTGGAGAGGAGGTATTCTAGTCTTTTTATTTCCTTTTTTGTTTTATCATTGTCTCTTTTGAATTATGTATAAATGTTGTTTATTCCTACGTCCCTTTTAATGGCTCATTTGTCTGAATCAGTGGTGGATTCCTACTGGTTCAGACCCAGGGCCAGCGATCCAGGGCTGCCACATCCCCGAACCAGTTCTCCTATGGGCCGTTTTGCGACCCAGGCCAGATCACCGCTACTGGTTCAGCCAAACCAGGCTGAACGAGGAGCAACCCACCTCTGGTGTCAGGCCTGGAAGCCATCTTTTGCATTGGGCCTTCGCCACATTTAATACTGTGGGAAAAGGGGGATTATACGGGGTATGGCAAATACATAATCATAATAACATTCCTGTCCTAGAGAGTCAAAGACATTTTGCCCTGCACCTGAAGGGGTGTGACTGGGAGGCATCTCCAGTTGGGATAGGCTTTGATTGGACCATGTGATAGACATGTGAGTGCTGGGCATTTTAATTTGGGTAGGGAAAACCTGGAAGCTTTCAGATTTGGGTTTTCCCAGATGTGCCAATATGAAATCTCTAATAAAATGGAACTTTGGAGAACTTCAAGCCTTCGAGTCTTCTTTCAATGGGGGTGTTACTTGGAACCCTGACAGGAGGACTAGGTCTTTTGGTTTAAACAATACTCCAATCAATGAACTACCTACTCAGATAATCTATCCGCAAACAACAATCTAATCAAAAAACTACCAAGAAGAAAACAATAGTCTTACCAACACTGACAAGACAAGCCACTGTATATAAAAAGACAGCAAATCTCACTCCCTTCTAGCACTGAAGATTTTACCTAGTCAAGTAAGAAAATGTCTACAAGAAAGTAACCAAGTTCAGAGAGCTGTAAGGATTCTATAGTTCAACCCTCAGCTACAAATATTCACCTCCAGTGGAAACACTAAACCCCAGGGCCAAGAAACAATGATAAAGAAAATCTACAAATGCATATTTTGTAACGTAGGTGACACTACCAGAAAAATCTTATCAGATATTACACTTAGGATGACTTATGCAAGTTATTATTTGCCCCTGTCCAAGCAGACTATTGTCAAAAAATGATAATTGAAATAATAACAGCTAATTTATTTTCCAGGAAAAGCCATAAAAAGGGCTCATTCTCTCTCTACTAAGTCTTGGGAAAGTTCATTTCTTTCCATAAAGTAACTAGTTCTGCATTCAAAGAACCTATGAAATGTGAAAGGGCAAAGAGCTTATTTGAGACAATTCAACACAAGAGAAAATTCCCCTTGCTCAACAGAAATAGCTTCAAACTAAGTATGAAGAATATTTAGGTGAAACTCTTTATTATCATCCTTACACAAGCATCTACTATCTTTGGCGTCAGTAACCACAGCTGTGAATCCTCTTGACCCACTGAATCTTGTAAAGTCTCATCATAACTACCAGATCTTTAGCCATACATGTCTCACTCTCTCATGCTGTCTTCTCCATAACTCTCACATGATGCAGCTGGTAAATGAAGTACTTCTTTCTTGCTTTTCACATGGCTGTAAAAGTCATAAGAAACTGATCAGCAAAGCTAGTTAGGACATAATCGTTTATATGTCATGTAATATAAAGGTTCGTCCTAAAGAAGAAAATCAAGTTACAAGTGGGTTACTAATTTTTACTAGTCAAAATAAAACAAAATTACTTTTCCCCACCCTACTACTGGTAGCAGCTTGCATGAAAACAGTGATAGCATGTTAAAGATTGTAAAAATCAGAATGTCACCATTTATTGAAATTGATTTTCTGTTCTTCTTGTAGAAAACGTGCTGCAAAGGATTTGGAAACCCTTGGAACAGTTTTTGAGTGCAGTATCTGTAGAGAAGAATGGGAAACTTTGGGATATTCCTATTATGGTGATCTCAACACTACTTAGAACTACCAGTATTGGGGATTTCCACAATTGCACCCAAAATCATTTGGCTAACTTCTATAGGAAACTGTTAGGCAGAAGGATGGGTCATTTGTAAACAGGATTCCCATTCTGTCTTGTTCCATGATCCTCAAGAACAAACATCAGAACTAGCAGAAGGAGCATCATAGGAGGAAGGTCTCTAAATGCCTCTTTCTGATAGTCATTTGCCTCCCTCAGTCTTTGTTCAGGCAAATCACTACAAAGCATGCCATATCAGCTTTCTCTTTCAGAACTCAGTTCTAGACAGCCGTGCAGTTTCTATTCGCCAATTTATTTTTTAATTTAAAGTTTGTGTGTGTGTGCGCACGCTCGCACGTGTGTGTGCATGCATGTGCAAAGGCATAGTGACAGTATCTGAATGTCCAAATCCTTGGAAGGCAGGTAGTCATCCTTCCCACCCTTTCCCTATAAAAGCTAGGCTACTTGTTGCCATTGTTCTTACACCAGTCAGTCACTCCTAAGCTGATAGACTCTTCCGCATCAAATTGATGCATATAGTAGTACAGTGGGATCTTAGGTCCCGAATGGCTCAAACCATGAACAATTCAGGTGTGACCAAAAATCAGCTAAATGTATCACTCCAGTCATGAACACATCCTCCACACAGTGATTTCCCATGCCGCAGAGATTTCCCCTTGCACACTATTTTTTTTGGTGTCAGCGCATGCTCAGTCAGTCTTGCTTATGGTCATGACCAAATCAGGTGCCAACCAAGGTCCTGGAATGGATTACAGTCAGTACACAAGGTACCACTATAAGTATTTTATTTATTCCAAAGGTAAATAAGCTTTCCTGGGTCTATTCTTCAGCATGCCTCTAAATGAAATTGTAACTCAGATTTCAGAGGGTAAACCTAAAGGTAGGTAGCTAGGTGTATACACACACACACTATTAGTCTCATCTCAAATCAGCTCCAACAGCTTGCCTTTTACAAGCTCTTCTTTTTGTATGATAGGCAAACTACTTCAAAGAATTTGTATGGACATGGGAAAATAACACAGAAGGGGATTAACAGATTCTGTCAACCTCTATGATGCTTTATGGGTTTGGCTTCACAAATGTCTGTTACAACCCAAGTGACAGTATCCTTATTAGCATTTTACCTTGGCAGCATATATAGGATTCTACCACTTCTGTTCCTGAGATAGCCCTTGGGCAACCCTTGTCATGCTACACAGGCAAACAAATTAATTCATCACACTCTACTGGTTTCCTTCCATTTTTCTAGTCCTTGAGAAAATATGCTCTTCCTTGCAAAACAGCTCCTGTAAATTATGTTGGTGTTATACCTCAAGCATTGCTGCTGCTGCTTCCCATACTAGAAAAGCCGCACTGCTTGGATCTGCACGCATATTACGAAAATACGTAACAACGACCTAGGCCCCTGGGTGGGGCCCGACTAGTAACCAATGCCAAATCCGGTGAAACAACTGGCCGCTGTGATACAATTGTTTATAATAATAATAATAATAATAATAATAATAATAATAATAATAATAATCCAACTATCAGTAATCTTAAAAAAAGTGAAATTAGGCTACCAAACAGCCAAAGAAGCTGAAAATTTTTTGCATTTACTATGTATGGATGATTTGAAACTCTATGGAAAGTCAGAAATAGAAATCCAATCATTGACAAACACAGTCCGAGTATTCAGCACAGATATTTCAATGCAGTTTGGCATGGGAAAATGCGCCACTGTATCCATAAAAAGAGGCAAAATCACTGCATGTGAGGGAATTGAAATGCCCAATGGCCAACTAATTAAATGCAAAGAAAATGAAGCCTACAAATACTTAGGCATTCTGCAGTTGGATAACATCAAGCATGGAGAAGTAAAACTATTGTCAGGCGAGAGTACACCAACAGAGTTAAGAAAATTTTGAAATATAAATTGAATGGTGGAAATACAATCAAGGCCATAAATACCTGGGCAATACCAGTTATAAGATACACAGCTGGTATAGTTAACTGGACACAAGCTGATTTGGACATTTTGGACCGAAAAACCAGGAAACTAATGACAATGCACTACAGTTTACATCCATGTGGTGATACTGATAGACTCTACCTGCCCCGAAAATCAGGTGGCAGAGGATTATTACAAGTGAAGCAAATAGTTGAAGAAGAAAAACATGCACTGGCTGATTATTTAAAAGAAAGTCAAGAACATCTATTAATCGAAGTAAAGAACAAAAATCTACTGAAGGCCCAACAGACAAAACAAGAATACAGAAAAGATGTGATAAAATCAAGAATGGAGAGTTGGCAGAAGAAAGCACTGCATGGCCAATTTCTGGAAAAAATAAAAGATAAAGTGGACAGTGAACAAACTTGGTTATGGTTAACAACAGGTACATTAAAGAAAGAAACAGAGTCACTAATCCTGGCTGCGCAAGAACAAGCTATCCGCACAAATGCCATTAAGGCCAAAATCGAAAAATCCTCTGAAGATGCCAAATGCAGACTTTGCAAAGAAGCTGATGAAACTGTTGATCACATACTCAGCTGCTGTAAAAAAATCACGCAGACTGATTATAAATTGCGGCACAATTCAGTAGCACAAATAATCCATTGGAATTTGTGCAAAAATTATAATATTAAGACAGCAACAAACTTGTGGAAACATCAGCCTGAAAAAGTCACCAAAAATCAGATGGTCAAGATCTTGTGAGACTTCTGTATACAAACAGACAAAATACTGGCGCATAATACACCAGACATCACACTGGTTGAGAAAAATAAGGTCACAATCATAGATATCCCAATACCAGGTGATAGCAGGGTCGCCGAGAAGGAACATGAAAAAATTGCAAAATACCAAGACTTAAAAATCAAAATTCAACGACTATGGCACAAAGTGGTAATTCCAGTGGTAATTGGCACACTGGGTGCTATTCCAAAAGCACTGGAATTACATTTAAAACAGTTAAAAGTTGACAAAATCACCATCAGTCAAATGCAAAAAACCGCACTGCTTGGATCTGCACGCATATTACGAAAATATGTTACGACATCCTAGGGCCCTGGGTGGGGCCCGACTAGTAACCAATGCCAAATCCAGCGAAACTGGCCGCTGTGATACAATTGAATAATAATAATATTTTCTGAGGATGATGGTAACTCTAGACCAACACAAACAGAAAAGGGAAATTGAGAAGGCAGCCAACACTTAGCGTAATACTTACATTAATGTCTAAGTAGAATTATATTTATTATGTTATAACTATTCCTTACTGAAACATTCTCCTGTTCCCAAGCTGGGATACATATGTTTGGACCAAGAATTGGTATTTGTCTTGCCGCTAATCATGTTCAGTAATTCTATAAAGCGGGTTTTTTCTCAAGGTCTTTCAAAAGAAAAGTGAAAAAGAAGGCGAAGGCAGACCATTCCCTCCTGCAAGCTTTAATAGCGTCCTCTAATTAAAAGACAAAGGAACTGCGTCCAATGCCTCTGCTGGCATGGCTTTCTCTTTTCATGTTTCCCACACTGACAAGTTTGCCTCCTTTTTTTTTTTTTTTTGCTCCCGAATCTTTCAATAAATAAATAAATAAATAACACAACAAGCTTGCTTATCTTAGTGTGGGGTTGTCATGGAAACTATATCCCCCAGTAAGATGCTCTGTCATAACATTTCAGCATTGTGTGGTTTAAAGACATAGGCTTCTCTTTTTTTGAGATTGGACAATCTGCCTCAGCCTGCAAAGACATATGGGATAAGTGGGAGCCGCTGATGAATGGAAAGGAAAAGAGGGGATGAGAAAAAAACAGGTACCATATTCTTTAAGGAAAGCAAATGCTACTTTTCTTACTCAGTATTTTCCACTCAAGACAGTGAAGTTCCGGTTGCCCTCGCAGCAGGAAGAAAATGGACAAGCATACTCCATGCCACAATAATATGAAATATCATTTCATACTGTGTTGCCGAGAGAGTTCAAGTTTCTCAGCCTTGTGTGAATGAAGAAAAGGGAGAAGAGAAAACAATATGTAGCCATAATTAATCAGAAAAGAAATAGGTTTCCAAAAGTCTGCTCCTTAATTAGAAGTTGGGCTTCCATGTTTTAATCAGTTATGGATCCAGATGGAAGTTCTCTAGTTTCCTGGAATGACAGAACTTGTTAGTTATTAATTAAATGCACAAGGTAATTAGTTTCAAACCTTCATGGCAAAACATCACTGCAGCTGGGCAACATTTTGAAGAGGAACACATTTGAAGGCATGGCTCAGCTCATATGTTAACAGATGATTGTCAGTAACTGCCATATAATAAAATCTGTGTTGCTTGGAAAGCTTGTACTTCGCCAAAAATATACTTGGGAAAGCCTACCCATCTGACAGGCTACAAAGCAGCTTCATACTTGTTCTTCATATCATGCAATACATGATAAATTACATTCTAAGGGGTCCTTGATGCTCTCTGGGCTTGTTTGTTTTCTTGCAGGAGTTTCATTACCCAAACAAGGTAACATCATCAATACTAGACTAGTTTGAGTAATGAAACATTTGCAAGAATAAAAGCAAGCTCAAAGAGCACCAAGGACCCCTCATGTCAACTCTGTGTTACAAATATTCTATTCTATTAAGAATATTCTACATTCTTCCATGGATATTTAAGAGAAGGAATGTTTGTGTCTACAATAGATAGCACTGGATATTTTGTGTCAGTCTCTAGTGTACCACAAACATGAATGAACATAAAAAGAAATAATCTTTTAAATTATATTTTAGGTCATCTCCCAGAAATACAATGGCTATAAGTCAAGCCATTACAGAAATCATAACTGAAACATCTGCTACACATACTTTGCCATAAAAAAAAACAGATTTGTGCCCCCAAAGCACAACAAAAAATTTCACTGAAAATGAATTGGAATTGGAGATGCTCTGAGAAACATAAACAACACCACATAAAAACATTGGAGCAGACTATATTTATCTATCTATCTATCTATCTATCTATCTATCTATCTATCTATCTATCTATCTACCTACCTACCTACCTACCTACCTACCTACCTACCTACCTATCTATCTAATTAAATTTATTTATCTAACTTATATAGTTGCCCATTTCACCAGCAAGTGACTACGAAACTTAAACTAGTAGTATACATTATGCATAAAAATATCTCAGAGAACTTCAAAAGCATAAAAAATTAGCACACACTGATGAACTAGCATGCATGAAGGAAATGTCCAATAGGTTATTTGGGAATCCTAAATTTATGCTGATGCTAGTGAGGGAGCTATTAGTTGGGCTTAGTAAAACATTCAAAAAGAAATACTTTGAATGTTTTATTTGTAAGTGTAAATGAAATACTGCTGTTCAAAAATTTTAGACTTGTGAAGTTTTTCTGAAAGTTGCCCTTGCATGTGAAGAAAACCAGGCAAAATTTGGGAAACTTTTAAAATTCACAGCTGTGCTATGTGAAGAGATAACTAAAGAGATCATTCATATCAACATTTGGTATGAATCATATTTGATATTTTGAGGTTGGCCCACAGACCAGCTTTAAACACCCTGCAGGCAGAATGTGGCCCACAGACCTTAAATTTGACATTCCTGAATTAGAGTGAAAATTCTATAAGATGAAACTTAACATAGGATCTTCTGGAAAAATTTAAATAAATAGCAAATCAGTGATTATTAACACTGCTCAGTGACAATTGAATATCATCAAGGTCCATTGAAACTACAATCCCCTAGTTATATTCATCACACACACCTAACATCTTGTCAGAAACCACAGAAAATAGATGCAGCCATCAAGAGAAAGAAGAGGCAGACCATGATATGTGTTAGTTCACAGAAATAATATTACTACACTTTTAATTGGATAATGGTGTAATTTTAATATACATGAATTTATATTAGAACATTATAAAAAAGAATATTTAATAGCTGCTGCCACTGCCAAATTTTCTTTTTATAAAGGCAAAGTCATAAAACTACTAATATAAATGAAAGCTACACTATACAACATCAAAAAGTATTAATATTGCAGCAAATCATTGCAAGAAAAATGTATGAAAAATATCAGCACTGAGATACTACTGATCTTCCGATAGTTATATAATTTAAAAGCATTTTCCCCCACTTCTTATGCTTTCAGATACATTGACCAAATATCAATTGAAAAGATGACAGACTTTAATAATGAACCAGTCAAACATCAATCACATTATTTCCGCAGATATACCTGCCATGCATTCCTGATGCATTATCCAGGTAGGCAAAAGAATTGGTTCTTCAATTCCTATCTTGTTTGCATTCCACAAAGCAGTGAAAATAATTTAATTCTGGAGGGGAGAAGGAGACAATGGTGGGCCTGGACTACTTTTGAAATTAACACCTGTAACTAATGTTTTATTTTTTAATGCATAAAAACTTGAATCAGAAATTAGGCAGTAAATAAATGAAAAATGCTATTTCTCTATGGAGATTCTCATTCATTCAGGTCATGGTTATCCCAGGATGCTTTTTCAAGACGCAACTGGACTTTCTAGTTTTTCTTTGAAGATGTTTTGCTTCTCATCCAAGAAGCTTCTTCAGCTCTGACTGGAAGGTGGGGAATGGAAGGATTCATTCCCCACCATCCAGTCAGAGCCGAAGAAGCTTCTTGGATGAGAAGCAAAACATCTTCAAAGAATAACCAGAACGACCAGTTGCCTCTTGAAAAAGCACTTTTGGGAAAAAAATATTACTATTCTATCCTTCGCTCTACATAAAAAGGCACAATACTTCATGAAGAACTAATTAGAAAGTGCTATTTTAGTCAGATTGTGGTTGAATATAGGTGAAGTAGCTCTGATAACTACAGATATGGTCACTTTGTTTTATTTTTGTTAAAACAAAGAGACTGGATCAGGCTACTTTCAGAACTCTGGATGGCTCAACTGTACATAAACCTAGCCAAGCAGATCTCATTAATTTGGATAGTAATTTCTAGCATGAAATATTATTCTGCCTTTCATTCCTGTTCCCCACCATATTCCTCACAGATGCTTTCCCTCTGCCTAAAGGGAAAGTTGCAGGGGGCTACTGGGGAATAATGGCAGTCCCACCGATAAAGCTCAGTAGTTTTCTCCTTCTCTCTTTTCACATTGTTATATCTAGCTAAGCCCAGATTTGGCAAACTGCATCAAGCATACTTGACTGTCTTCCATAATGAAACAAGCAGCATCTGTTTCTAATTCAACATGTACAGAAGTGATATTCATATGATGCATCCTTGCAACCATGAAGTGCAGAGGCAATTTAAAAACCATGTCTGCAGACATCGAGACACGGTTAATAAAAGCAAATCCTCTAAGTGAAAGGTATCAATGTTCCATGCAATGTTAGCCTAATCCTTTACCATTGAGAAATGAATCTCAAAACTTAAGAGGTAAGAACAACATGAATTTATACTAAAATACAAAAAACTTTACAAACAAATGTAACATATAAAATCCATCCATCCGAGGACCTTGACGATAGAGACATACATTTATTCTTATAGTAATCTGACTATAGCAAATATTTATCATGTGCTTTATATTTGCATTTTGTTTAGAAAATATATTCTTATTAAAAATACATTTAAAGAACTAAAATGTAAACAAAATGATTACCAGCAAAACCAGCCACCGGCTCCAGCTTCATTTGTCCAAATAAAGAGCAGCTATTTATTTAACTTTTTAATATGTAGGGTTTTGTTTATTTAGATAAGAGTCTTTCTGGAATTCTTTTGGCATCCCCAGCATTTTCAACTCAAAATCATCAACATCAAGCTTTATATGGATTACCTGATGCCTAAAGTAAACATTGGTGCAGATGAAAGCTTAAAGAGTTTAGCAGACCTGGAGTGAGTGTGCTGGTCTTACTTATTTGAAAGCTTATGTTTGCTAATAGTTAATCTGGGGAGCAAATGTTTTCAAGCTGTGAAATGGATTCACTGCAGAATTTGGTACATCCTGGTGACATATATTGCTAACGTAAATCCAACTTAAAATGCCAAATAAAGTCTGGTTTTACCACTGAAAAATCCACATGTGAAGATGATCCTTTCTTACCATTAGCACAGGTCAGAGAGATATTTAAACAGTCTTGTGTCCTTTCCTCCAATTGTTATCTGAACTACAAAATATCAATGTTAATTCTTTTTTTGAACTATCACGACCCTTTTACATACATACATACATACATACATACATACATACATACATACATACGTACGTTGGCGACGTAGACACTTCCCAAGACACTTCCAATTTTATGTGGGAGAAAACCCGGATAACCAAAGACCTACATACTAACACCCGCGAAAACCTCAGAATATATATATATCCTGATAACAGGATAAGAGCCTGTGGCCTAATGGCTAAGATCTCTGCCTAGTATGCCTAGTATGCAATATAGCCCAGGTTCAAATCCCAGTAAGGGTATGGCTAGCTGATGAGAGCTAAATAGCTTGAAATAGATCTATACTAGTCTCCCTTTATTTATTTATCAGCACAAATAAAAAAAAAACATATATATATATAGACTAGTATAGATCTATTTCAAGCTATTTAGCTCTCATCAGCTAGCCATTTGGGCATACCAGGGGTTGTGACTTTAAATAAATATATATATATATATGCTTGTCTTGTTGTATTCAGGTCTTTTCCCCTGTAAGATTGAGATTGTATGTATGTATGTATGTATGTATGTATGTATGTATGTATGTATGTATGTATATGTGTGTTTGTGTGTGTGTGCGCACGTGCGCGCACACACACACACACACATATATCTTCTGTTTAATCGGATCTGATTCTTGGAGACTACCTTGACAAGTGACTGCCCTGTTTTGGGGCAAGGTTTTTCAGAAATGATTTACTATTGCCTACTTCCTAGGGCTGAGACAAAGTGACTAGCCCAAGATCACCTACCTGGCATTGGGCCTAAGCATGAATAGAACTCACGGTCTCCCCATTTTTAGCACTTCTGTACTGAGACTGATTGACATCTGGAAAAGATAAATTTTCTAAAATAAATAAATAAATAAATTACTTTGCTTTAATTCCATCTTCAATGAAACTTTTTTTTTGTTGCACTGTATCAACATCTAGACACTGTGCTGCATTAAAGCATTCACTTTACCAGTTTTCTACCGTCTTCTGTATCTGAGTGGCGTATTTACAGAATATATATTTTGTTGAAGCAGAGCAGTTTGGGGAAACAAAAAGAGCTTGCCAAATGCTGCACTTTGGGGCATCCTTGTTAAGGTACCACATTATTTCAGCAAGTCCAAGTTGAAATAACTACAAAATGTTGCCCTTTCACATGACCTTAGTCTACTGTCAATTTTCATTGCCGAGTCGCAAAACCAGTATGAGAGTAGCTTATACATATCTTCATTTCTGCTTACCTCAATGTATTGAGAAGTGGCAGACAATAACATGGATCAATTAGAGCTCCTGTTAGCTGACTAATACAAAATATTATATTTATTACTTGCCTTGCATTCAGGAAGTAAGGCAAGGTAATAGCTCCTGCCAATGGAGAAACAAGTTCAGCACTTCAAGTATTGCAAAAGGAAATACTACATTCACTGTCATTTTATGTGTTTTGTAGCTGACGTAAAAATAAATGAGAGTCTCCAGACACTGTAGGATTACAGAGATATAGATACAGAATTACTTTTAAATTGATATATAATCTGAATAGCTATTGGCAGATGATCTGCCAATAGAAGAACTAGGAAAAAAGATAGAAAAAAGGTGGAAAATGGTGATACATAATATAACATCATATAATCAGACTCCTTTCAAACAAATGTAGACTTACAACATTATTGAACAAAGTTAGAACAATTCTAGCTGATTTGTGAACCACTAATTTCAATCAAAACTCCAAAAATATATTTCCAATCCCTCTCTCTCTTTCTCCCTCCCTCCCTCTCTCTCTTTTAAACACACACACACTTGAGACATGAAATAACTAGAGGTAGGATGAAGCACTGCATTAAGCTCGGACAATTTTAATAAGCCAAGCTAAAACATCTTGCAAAAATAGTAGAGCAAAGATTTTATTTTATTTTCATATATTACCAAAGAAACAATACAATAAGGAAATGAAGAAGAAAATCAGCTAGAACACAACACTGTAAATATAGTAACCTGTTCTGCCTTCCCCTCCGTCAAGTAATGAATGCAGACACAGGCTTAGCTGTTTGCCACTCTTTATTCACAGCAATTATAATCCTGTTGGCTGAAAGCCCAGACACGACTCACTGGCAAGAAGTTAGCAGTAACCCAGACTCCAACAGACATGGGAACATAAGGCAGACCAGACAAGGAGTTCTCCAGATTACTACGAATGGTTGTGTCCTGCAAAAGGCGTCCTCCAAAAGTCTCTTCTTATATACTCTCTTGGGAGGGGCCAAGCCACAACCACCTGGGCTTGATTATCTCTTATAAGTCTGTCTCCATAACTGCTGCCTCAGTTTCTCTGCCCTACGTTGCCTGGCATCAGGGACAAACTCCCTTTGATCTTCCCCACTGCTCCATGCTTCAGGTACCTCTTGGTGGCCAACCAGCCTCTCTGGTTCCTGCTCTGAGTCTGAACCCTGCCCAGGGTCCTCCACATCTTCCATAGCAGACTCATAAGGGTCCTCGCTATCGGAGTCCATCGGCAGCTCCAACGGCTCCTGCTGGGCCACAACAGTAACCCATACTGAATTGTGTAAATAGTTAAAATAGTTTAGGAGATTAAATGAAATTCCTTTGGAAAAAGACACATATATTTCTAGTGTTTCCTTCTAAAATTTGAAGAAGTAGCTAAGTATGTTTAGGAGCTTCCTAGGACTTTGCTATAATAATCATTTGGCTTTATGTACCTTTGACTATGTTCCACCTCACCAAACCAGTATGCACCAGTCATCATTAGTTCTGTTTCATCTCAACCCAGTCCAAACCCCACTATGTGGGTCTATTTAGTCTTCATGTAGCATTACATAGAGGAAAAACTAGGTATTTTAACCAGAAAGCATTAATTAATTAATTAATTAATTAATTAATTCATTCATTCTGCCTGATAACTTTTTTACTTGCTTATTTATGTGATTTTGCTCTAAATTCTCTCCTGCCTTCCTATTAGACATTTACAATATGTTAAGTTCACAAAATTCCAAGTGACAACAGAAGAAGAAATGGTTAACAGGATTGGATCTACTCTCCTGTTTTAGAATCAAAGGATTTCCTTTCTTGTCATTAATACAGTGTCATAATGGCAATCTGTTCCTGCTAAAAGATGATTTTTTAACATTTTCAGGGATAGCAAAAAAAAGGATAAAAAGAAACCTACACTGTCAAAGAAAACTGCACTGTCAAAATGGAAGAATTGGGATGAATGAAACTCCTCCCACATGTTTTTCCTGTCCAACTCTCTCAATGTTAATGCCACAATCTAATGCTTGTATTAGAGGACTCAAGTAACCTATTTTTTCTTCTAATAATCTCTCAACAGCATTCTTTTCCAATACAGACATCCTTAGGTGTTTGACTACACCTCCCTTAATTCCCAGTCAGAATGGCTATGACTAAGAATTTGGGGATTAGTATAGAAGGAAAATCATGAAAGCAAATGTTTATTAATTGAAAGCAAGGTCATTACAAAGCACTACTGCATGGTTGAGAGGCTGAATTTTTTAAAAAAGCAAGGAAAAAAGAATCTAATACTGTGTTGCTGCTTTAAAAAATATTTAATTATCCCACACAAGCTAACATTTTGTACCAGAAATTTGCAAAGATACGCTTGCTGTCTAGTTTATTCAGCTTGTTCCAACATTTTATTTACTACTATTAGAAATTATTTTCCCATTTACACTGCATTGCTAAAAATCCATTGTACAAAGAAAATTTAAATATTTAAATGTTGTCTCTCTCTTGCCTCTGGTTCCTGAATAAATGAACAATGAATTTTCCTTAATAGTGGCTAAAAGTAATGTTTCTTGACAAACAAGATTAGGATTACAATCAAAATGTGTCTTTATATTGAAAGAGACAGTTGCACTAGCAAAGAAGTATTTCTGAAACTAAACTCACAACAGTCTTTTTAGCCCTTCTGTTGTAAATCTCTTTTAGATCACATACATGTTTGTTAAAGATATTAGAAAAAATAATAATTCTTAGAGATACACAATGTGGGGATTATATTTTTAACTCCAAACCTAATTTTTCTTGATTATGCTTTTATAATGTAGTACACTGAGAAAAGTTGCATTAATCATGCTTAAAAATAAACCATGTTTGATGCTACAATTGGTGGTCAACTGCATAGGCCCCAGTTTGGTTCTATATTTCTAATCGAAACTCCCAGACCTTATGTGAAGGCATTCACATTTATCTCTTGATTGAATTCAGAAGCTAAAGGCAAACTCTACTTCTATCTGAATTATGAAAGAGGCTTCATTTTTTAATCAATATCTCCAGACATTGCTATAAAGATTTGGCTTCCCCCCCACTAAGCTTACTTTATGGACTGCTTCCTCACATGTAAAGTTGCCAGACAATTAAAGAAAGTTTCAGAGGCATTAATGTGACTCTGAAAAATTGCCCAGTCAAGACCTGTCAATCATTTTATTTATTTATTTATCAGCCACTCATTTTGCTGTCATGCAACAATCTTATTTCAATACCTCCCTTCAAAACTAAAAAAACAATTCCTCTAAAATCAGTCACTTCAGTTAGCATTATTGTTAATGTTGGCTATAATATATACTTTAATCTTCCTAATATTTTTTTTTAATTTAAGGGACTATATAGTATTTATATGTGCATACATGCATGCACGCACATACAAACATCTACAACTACCTATCTATCTACCTATCTATAGATAGAGATATATTCTGAAAATCCATTTTGAAAAAACAGACAAGAAAAATCTATCTAGCTTTCTTAAGTGTAATTAAAAATACTATGATAAAACAACAATCCACATGCTTGTGATGAAGATATTATTGCTAATGTATTATAGTAACGCACCCATGAAAACCTGGACAATTCTTGGATTTCAAGCATAATATTATGAAGTATATCTAAATGTTCTTAAATTGGTTCCCTCCCATCAACAAATTTTCTAAGAAATGTGAATTGTTATTTAAATTCATTAGTCACCCAACTGCAATGGACAAACGCTATACATGAACTGAATTCCGATTCTATTGGCTTAAGAGGTATGAGTAACCTGTAAATATGGGGTTTCTTCCAGGATTCCAAGACATTAGCTAAAACCTGTAAAGCACCCAGTCTAACAAGTTACCTCTCTTCCTATCCTCTATATTAAAGACTTAATTCATGACAGATTTTATGGTTGTACAGGTAGTATTTGACATTTGTTTATTGACCATTCAAAGTTACAATGGAACTGCAAAAAGCAACTTATGACTAGTTGTCACACTTGCAACTGTTTCCATATTGTCCATGGTCATGCAATCAAAATTCAGGCACTTGGCCACAGGCATGAGTTTATGACAGCTGCCCATCTCAGAGTCACATGATCACCATCTGCAATCATCGTAGCTGGTTTCTGACAGGTAAACTAAATAGGGGAAGCCAAATTCACTTAACAACCACAAGCTTCATTGAACAACTGCAGTGATTCCCTTAACAACTGTCGCTTCAATAGTCATAAAATGGAACACCACTCACTTAGCAACTATCTTGATCAGCAATGGAAATTTGGGATCAATCGTAAGTCAAAGATTATCACTAATAGTAAAGCCAACACCACACTTAATCAACCATAAGAAAGAGTTCTGGAGAACTTAAAAGCTTGTTTGATATTTTATAGTTCATATTACCTAAAGAGGATCTTGGATATATATTTTTCTCATGGCCAAGCAATTCAGTTTGCTTTTAGATTGATTGTGGGTTATCAAGTCACTGCCAAATCTTAGCAACCACATAAATACTTTAGATTATCCTGACAATTTGCTTTTGATATCAGTCAACAGAGAATGGATTGTTTCTTTGTACTGGCCCAATTACTTTAGGTCTAGTATTAATATTTCAATAGAACCCACTCATTTGGGAATATAAATCCTGGTTTCCCTCATGTTTGCACCCTTGCATCATATTCTAATCTAACCTGATTAGAACATTGATTAGCTTTTGAACGGTGACCACCCTTAAAACTGTTAAGTTTCTAAATCAACAGAGTAATTTCTCTGCAATTCCCTAACAAACACATGCATAACTGAGTCATACTCTATCTCTGAATGGTTACTATCACGCAATCAAAGTTACATCTCTCAAAATATTCACCACTGAAAAATGATTCTAGTCAGATGAGACTGACTAGTGTAAAAGGCATCCTGTAGCTACAAAGTCGTCTGATAACAAAGATTAAACTATATCATTTCTGCTGAGGACTCAGAAGGGCTTACACAAAGAAGAATGCCTCTTTCATTTAGCCAAACAAACCTTCTGCCTCTTGGTGATAACTTGAATGTTTCCTCTCTCCTTTTTCTTCCCTGGGAGAAGGAATTTTCAAACTTCTATATCTCCTTCTTGTTCTGATTGTGCACTAGAAGGAAGGGGGAAAAAAGAAAGATAAGTGAGTAAATAAATTCCAACGCTTTAGTCAACTGCTCCAAAAATGCATTTCTTTGTCACTATGAACTTCAATCATGATGTCTTTTGGAAAGCTTTACAGACAGTTATTCTGCTCAACTCCGCGTCTACAAAACAGTTTGCCCACATGCTTCTGAATACCCCCTCCCTGCAAGATTGCTAAAATATTACTCTGTCAGAACATTTGGGGCACATAAAGATCTGCTCTGACCCTGGTAGATGTTAACCCCTTCCCCTTTCTTTTACAATTAGAATTTAGACTGTTTCAAAGCTTTTTTTAAGCACTCAAAGCTTGTGACAATAAAGTGGCATAAAATATCAGTAAATGAATATACCTGGTACAATCCACACACTCCATCGTATAGGCATCATTGCCTTTCAAACCTTAACAATTTTATTCATTTACTATAAAGATATTAAACCACAGTTCTTCCTACCCATCCACTTTTTAGATTCCATTACTTTACTCTATTACTCTATTACAAGGCATCACATTTGGCCAAACTGCAACCTTCTTGTACGTTGTTTTGATCTCTAACTTTCATTTTAAAAAAAACATATGAGGCTGTAGTGGAATTTTAATTTTGTTTAATATAAAATTCTTTATTTAATTTCTATGACTGTTCATGTGAACCAAGTGACTTTGGGTAGCTTACAGTTCTAAAACAATAAAATACTTTGAAACAATAAACACACACAGACAGACAGACAGACAGACAGACACACACACACACACACACACACATTTGTTTTTAGATAATGAATGAATTAGAAAGGTTAGTTGAACCAATAAATACATTTGAGGCCCCAGGCCTGGCTACACAGTCATGTTTTTAAAGCATTATGAAAGGCCAACCAAGTTGGGGCCATTCTAATCTCTGAGGGCTGAATATTCCATAGGTCAGGGGCTACAGTGGATGAGGCTTATCAGTGCTTGACATTGTTTAACTAATGCCAAACAAAGAAGAAGGGGTCAACTTATTTTCCAAAGCACAAGAAGACAAGATAAGAAACAATGGACGGAAACTAATCAAGGAGAGAAACAACCTGGAATTAAGGAGAAATTTCCTAACACTGAGAACAGTTAATCAGCTGGGCATCAGAAGCTGTGGGTGCTTTAATGCTAGGGTTTTTAAGAAGAATCTGGACAACTACTTCTTTGAAACTGTGTAGGGTCTCTGCTTGAGGAGGGGATTGGACTAGATGATCTCCAAGGTCCCTTCCAACTCTATTCTGGTGGATTAGTGGGATTTCCAACATGCTCATTCTGTTGGATCAAATTGGATGAGTAGAAACTCTTGGAAAAAGGCAGTCCCTCAGGTAACCCAATAATCTAGTCTCAACCCATATAGGATTTTAAAGGTGACAATTGCACCAATAATCCTACTGGTGGCCAATGCAGCTCATGTAATAGTGGTGCTACTAATGCCATGTATCCAATACCATTTACTATCCATGCAGTCACGTACTGAACCAGTTGAAATTTCCAAGTGTTCTTCAAGGGCAGTCTCATGCAGAGCATATTGCAGTAAACTTTAGGGCTATGTTTTTTAATTTATCAATTGAATACATGGACTCCTGATACTGAAGAAAATATATATTTCAAAAGTTAAGTACCTCTCTATTTTATCTGTATCTTTTCCAGCTTAATCTGAAATTCCTCTGAAATTCCTTTATTTCCATCAAGATAAAAGTAAAAATCCATGTTTCTTTCTTTTCTTAATACTTCAAGCAAGACAGAAACATAACTGATTCATAGTATAAAGGCTACTGGAATAATCACATATTTTTTTCTCTGCCCACTCATAACTAGTCCTCTTTTAATGCCATTCTTCTTTTGTCTATTTTAATTGCAATTCTTTTTTAGACCTGGTCCACATATCCAGCTTAGCCATGATTTACTGCACTGAATAATGCACAGTTGGCTGGTTTTCATTATATCACATTTGATTATAAATGTTGATTGACAAATTAATATTACTTGGCTTACACAAAAGGCAAATAAATGACATTGCACATGAACTCATTGTGATTTCCTGAAAGACTTCAATTTTTTGTAAAACATAATCCACACAGGACATAAGGAACCTCCATATATACAATGTGACCATGGTCCAGATAGTCCAATAATGTCCAGGACAATAATCCAGGTCTTCAGGAAGAAGTTCTTCAACTCTACCTACAGACATTGGGGATGGACTTCTTGCATTTCAAGTGCATGCTCTATAATAAAACAGGGCAACATCATGAGTGCTAAATAATAAACTGCATTTACTTTTTCTACTGGCTCTTGGAATAAGGATTGTCACAACTGTTCTTTGAAACACCTTGGTTATTGATGACAGTCAGGAGGATGGCAAAGCAGCAGCAGCAGTAGTAATAACAACAGCAACAGCGTTTCTCTCATTTGTGCACAAACTAATCAGAATATTAACATCCTTGGAAAATAAACAAGGGACTATTCTAGGACACTTCTGGGGAGGATCATATCAAATTCAACTGAGAATATCCTCCTTTTTTTATCCTGCAAAGTTCCTGCCATTCCAAAGCCAGTGCCAGTTGAAACAGCACCAAACTGATGATGAAGTAGCTGAAAATGCTGTTTTCGATTCTCATTTCCTCTAAGACACTTGGTGGTGCAGTGGTTAGAATGCAGTACTGCAGACTAACTCACTGCTAAGTCCAGGAGTTCAATCTTGACAGGGCTCAGGGTTGACTCTGTCTCCCATCCTTCCGAGGTTAGTAAAACGAGGGCCCAGATTGTTGGGGGTGATATGCTGAGTCTTTAAACCGCTTACGGAGGGCTATAAAGCACTATGAAGTGGTGTGTAAGTCTAAATGCTATTGCTATTGCTATTGCTATTTGTCTTATTTACCTCTAATTCTTGAGAGTACAAAAAAGTCTTTGTGAATATAAGTATCCAAGCATTTACTGCCCTGATACAAGCATTTGTATGGATCTGCACATCAATGTGCAAGATGTAATGTGAGTTTTTGTAAGAAAAACAACAACAACAAGGGCATTATACCAAGCCAAACTAAAAAGAAACCCAAGCATTAAGCATGTCTCATACATTAAACAAATGTAAGAGGTTTCTTGACAGTGAAATATTATATTTTCAATATAACTGAGTTGAAGTTCCTGAATATCAAATTTTAATTCCATATAGGCTTTGAAAGTTCTAACTGCATTTAAGGGAATATTTTCTGCCTACCATCCTTAAGAAGATTAGGTTATTACCAACAAGAAATAAATCCAGCATTTTAATACTAATTCCTACGAATCAAACCTACATTATTCAGGGAAAAGCATATATGAATTTCTTCCTTATTCATATTCTGTATGCAGTCATCCAAACAATAAATACCCAGTGTGAAACTTTGGTATGCATGAGACAGATATTCTGACAATGGCTACTACAATTATGCAAAGTGAAGAGAGATGATATTGGCAGCAAAATCTAACCATTCCAGATTCTAAGCAGACATACTACAAAAAGGGATTAATATGATGATGTTCTACTGGCAATATCAGGAATACTAACAAGTATACCTTGATACGTAAGACTAACATCCTGTTATTCACAAAACTTTTGTAGTCACGGAAATTTAGTGGAGAATCTTGTTTCTGAGCCGTGGGAGTCAGCATTATCCGAAGATGTTTCCATGATCATGTCACGCCATAGCACAAAGCGTGCAGCAAAACATAGAATATTGTTACCTTCCCAAAGAAGTACCTATTTATCTACTCGCATTTTCATACTTTCAAACTGCTAGGTGGGCAGAAGCTGAGGCAGCTTGCCCTGTCACGCAGGATTAGGGTCTTCAACCTGGGCTGCTAACTTTCCAGCTGACAAGCTTAGTTTCTTAATCGCAGAGCCATCATGCTCCCAATTCACTCATAAATAATAGCGCAATTCTTGCCACCAATTCTTCAGATAGCTCTTTCATGTTTGTAAGCTGAAACAAAATATTGTTCTGCCTTGGTTCCACCATAGAAAATGTGTGATGTACTAGTTACAACAGGGACCGGGGAGACCCAAGTTTAAACTGGCCTCAAATACGAGAGGTGACTGAGTTGACTTTTGGAATATCTGTCATCAGTCACTCCAGTCTATTCTGCTTACATAAGCTCCTCTGAGTCTCTGCGGGAAAAGTATGATATCAGTCAAAGAAACAAACAATACTTATGACATTATTCTGCTAGGAAACTAAGGATCAGTTGGAAATAAAAGCTTTTTTTTTCTTTAACATAGTTTTAAATCCCAAATATTTGGAAGAATTATTGGCTCCTATGTTATTGTGATCAAATAATTGTCATCTTATGCTGTTGTTACTGTTTATAAACCACCTAGAATCTGTCTAGGGAGGCAGGGATAAATCAATAAGTGCAATATTTGACCAACCTTTTGAAAAAAATTCCTCTCCACACATTCATTCAAGAGACAGAGGCAGTGATGGAGATTTATCACTTCCACAAAAGATGCAACAACAGACAGAGTAGTAATCATATGACAGATTGGTGAATGAATTTGCTCCCTAAAATTCAAGGCTAGGAATCCAGCCTGTGCATTACTTTTGCACCACATGCAAATTGTGACTGCAGCCTGCCAAATATCACCCAACTGCATGACTTCTACAAGTCCCTTATTATCTTTAAGATGCTATACCATTAAATGAAATGTTTACAAAACACTGAACATGTTGAAGGTTAAAGCAGCAGAGCCATTAGCATTTTGATAGGTTTCCAGAACACATAAAAGAAGCAAGTCTTTAAAATTCATTGCCTTAAGATTAATCTTTCTCTTACAGCATTTTCTTCCCAGCTTGAGGCAGCTATCAAGCTAGCTTACTGTTCTATAACACTTCTTAAACTGTCCTGTAGGGATGCTAAGACAGGAAGGCTCAACTCAACCAGTAGTCAAGCCCCAGTTTACAGAGAAGTACCTTCTGGTAGAATGTACTGCATATGCTCATCACAAGTTGACATTTAAAAAAATTAAAGGCTGATGCTGCAAGTGTTCTGAAGAAAAACTGGGTGAATCTGAAATACAGAATCCAATCACTTCCACCCTGTCTCTAGCTTTGATTTGAAAATAGAATTGAAGTATTACTCATTATCCGTATTAAGTTCGGAATTAACTAAAGAGGCGTGAGGCGGCTGAGGTAAGAGAACAGGTATTTTATTCGGTAGAACAGCAACAAAACTATGTACAGCGATTCAGCACCTCACCCTGCTTGACAGCTATTTATACGGGAGCTGTCAAGCAGGGCGACCAATAGGAATGCTTAGGCAGCCCGCACTCAGCCAGCCGTGCCTTAGCCAATCAGGCGCGGCTGAGCTGTTGCTGGCTGTCAGTTGTGCGTTGAGGACTTGTGGCCGGTCATAAGTTGAGGACTTTAGGACCAGTCGCAAGTCGAGGACTTACCACTTCTTCCCCTCTAGCGAGTGCGCCTGCAGAAATGAAGCGCATGCATAATCACTTAAGAAGGTAGGCCAGCGTTGGACCCGCCCAGAACGGGAGGCGCCGTCGACAAGGTAAGGAGTCCCTGTGGTAGCTCCTCCCTGAAGGGAGTGTAGCTTCAGGCGACATCATCACGGCCTACCCCCAAAGGTGGATCCTGCAAAATGGGTAAGTCCGGGCGAGGGGGTGCATCGGATGGAGGTGAGACTGGTTGGGGCTGCCGGATAGCAGTGGCCGGATAGGCGAGGCCTGATTGGGTGAAGGCCTCACGCTGGAAAAGGCTGGGAGGTGCACTCGCAGATGGAGGTAGAACTTGGGCCAGCTGCTTGAAGGCGGTAGCAAGGGAGGGGAGGCCTGATTGTGCGAAGGCCTCAAATGGATTTTCATGCAATGGTGGAACCGTGGGTGGAAACGGAACTTGGGCCAGCTGCTGGACAACGACGGCCAGGCAGGAAGGGCCTGATTGAGCGGAGACCTCAGGTGGAAGGCGGTGCCACATGCGCTTCATGGCTGCCCCAGCACCAGACCACGAATCAGTTGAGCAACCAATGCAGCGTCTCAGCTAGTGATGCCTTTTGAGGTAGAAAAGGTGAGTAAAAATTCAAGAGGCCAAGGAACGCCTGCAGCTCCACCTTAGAGGCAGATGTGGAGGCATTCTGGATGGCAACCCGGGCTCAGCAAGTTGCGCCTTAGCCAATCAGGCATGGCTGAGCTGTTGCTGCTGTGAGTCATGTGTCGAGGACTTTAGGACTGGTCACAAGTCGAGGACTTAGCAATTCTGCCTAGCTAATTCATTAAGAAAAGCAAACAGGTAATTGAAGCAGCTGGAGAAAAGATGGGAGATTAACTTTTAGCTGTTATATCACATGCAGTGTTTATTATCAGGGCAACCTGGTCTACCCAAATATGGAAGAGAGCATACTGCTTCCGCTTTCACCTTTCAGCCCCAGTCCAGAAGCCTTCCCATGCAGTTGCTTTCACAACAAACCTTTATTTCTTTGTCTATAAATATAAGCAGTAGGGCAGTGGCTAAGACCTGAGCTTGTCGATCGGAAAGGTCAACAGTTCAGTGCTTTGAATCCCTAGTGCTGAATAACAAGAGTGAGCTCCCATTACCTGTCCCAAACTGAGTCAGGATTGAGCATGATCTTATCCTATTGTTAAACCCTAACAATTTAGTGATTGCTGAGCCCGGATTAAGTACATTTATGCCATTTGAGGAGTATAAATTTATTTTTAGTGCTGACGTTTTTCTGTAGAAAACCATCAGGAGTTTGCTATTGTTATGGTGATACTGTTTTGCAACAGTCCAACTGCAACAGAAAAGAAAGTTATCCTATAATGACCAAAAGCCAATCTTAGAAAGCAATGAATAATTACTTCCCACAAACTCAAAGATTGCATTTCTAAAATGCAATCCTTTTTAGAAAGAAAAGATAGAATTAAGATGTCTCCTTCCACCATTTAATTTCCATCTTTGCTTATTTATGATCATTGACTACAGATGACATTGGTATAACCCAAGGCATCCCCATCCCCAACCCCAAACAAATAGGAGGTGGGAGGTGGGAAGGAGGTTCCAAGACTCTCAGCCTGGCTGACTTCAAAGTGAAGCTTTATAATTAATTCCCTCCTTTTTCAGTGGGATTAAAACAGCTGCAACTTCTTTAGGGCTGACATTCATCTAGGCTAGTACAAGAGTTTAGATTTAGATTTAGATTGTTTATTTGTATGCCGCCCTTTTCCCTGGGGGGACTCAGGGCGGCTCACAATCCAAAGGAAGGGGGGGAAAACAGACTTTTACATATAAGACAGTACATGATTAAAAGGCAACATTCATACCATTCGGGCGGGTTACAATCTTTAGCCCCAGGCCTGACGGGATAGCCAGATTCTAAGGGCTGCGCGGAAGGTCTGGAGGGTGGTGAGGGTACGAAGCTCCACGGGGAGATCGTTCCATTGGGTCGGGGCTACCACCGAGAAGGCTCTCCTCCGCGTGGTGGCCAGTCGGCATTGGCCAGCGGATGGAACTCGGAGGAGGCCTAAACGATGAGATCTAATGGGTCGTGTGGAGGTGATCGGCAGTAGGCGGTCTCTCAAGTACCCAGATCCACTACCATGAAGGGCTTTATAGGTGGCAAGTAGCACCTTGAAGCGTATCCGGAGATCGACAGGTAGCCAGCGCAGCTCGCGGAGGATAGGTGTTACGTGGGTGAAGCGAGGTGCACCCACAATCGCTCGCACAGCTGCATTCTGGACTAGCTGAAGTCGCCGAATACTCCTCAAGGGCAGCCCCATGTAGAGCACATTGCAGTACTCCAGCCTAGAGGTCACAAGGGCACGAGTGACTGTTGTGAGAGCCTCCCGGTTCAGGTAGGGGCGCAACTGGTGCACCAGGCGAACCAGGGCAAATGCCCCCCTGGTCACAGCTGACAAATGGTGTTCGAAAGTCAGCTGTGGGTCCAGGAGGACTCCCAAGTTGCGGACCCTGTCTGAGGGGTATAATGTTTGACCCCCCAGCCTGAGAGATGGAATATTTGCCAAATTGGCGGGAGGGAAACACAAGAGCCACTCGGTCTTATCCGGGTTGAGCACAGGTTTGTTAGCCCTCATCCAGTTCCTAACAGCTTCAAGTCCCTGGTTCATCATGTCCACTGCTTCATTGAGTTGGCACGGGGTGGACAGATACAGCTGGGTATCGTCCGCATACTGGTGGTATTTTATCCCGTGCCGCCGAATGATCTCGCCCAGCGGTTTCATGTAGATGTTGAAAAGTAGGGGAGACAGGACCGAACCCTGCGGCACCCCATATGTTAGGGGCCTAGGGTTCAATCTCTGCCCCCAAACTAACACCGACTGCAACCTGTCCGAGAGGTAAGAGGAGAACCACTGCAAAACAGTGCCTCCCACCCCCACCTCTCGCAGTCGTCGCAGAAGGATACCATGGTCGATGGTATCGAAAGCCGCTGAGAGGTCAAGGAGAACCAGGATGGAGGCATGGCCTCGATCCCTGGCTCTCCAGAGGTCATCGGTCAATGCGACCAAAGCGGTTTCTGTGCTGTAGCCAGGTCTGAAGCCGGACTGGAATGGGTCAAGATAGCTGGTTTCCTCCAAGGCCCGCTGGAGCTGAAAGGCCACCACCTTCTCAACAACCTTCCCCACAAAGGGGAGGTTGGAAACTGGACGGTAATTGTTAAGAATGGCTGGATCCAAAGATGGTTTCTTCAGGAGGGGTCTCACCACCGCCGCTTTAAGTGCGGTGGGAAAGACCCCCTCCCGAAGGGAGGCGGTAACAACCGCCTGGATCCAGCCCCGTGTCACCTCCCTGCTGTTGACAACCAGCCAGGAGGGGCACGGGTCCAGTACACATGTGGAGGCACTCACAGCTCTCATGGCCTTGTCCACGTCCCCAGGGGCAACATCCTGAAACTCAACCCAGCGATGGTCTGCCAGATTATCCCCTTGTGCCTCGACTGGATCTGCAGAATCGGAGTCCAACTCCGACCGAAACCGAGCAACTTTGTCCGCCAAGAACTGGACGTACTCTTCAGCCCTACCCTGCAAGGGGTCCCCCGTATCCCTCCTATTTAGGAGGGAACGGGTTATCCTAAACAGGGCGGCTGGGCGCGACTCGGCGGAGGCAATCAAGGTGGCAATATAAGATCTTTTTGCCGTCCTAATTGCCCTGATGTAATCCTTGATGCACGATGTTAAAAGTGCTCGGCTCGATTCGGATTTGTTGGATCTCCACAAGTGCTCTAGGCGTCTCTTCCGGCGCTTCCTCTCCCGGAGTTCCTCGGTGAACCAAGGGGGCCTCCTGGATCCACAGCCTCGGAGCGGCCATAGTGGCGCAATCCGGTCAAGGGACCCCATCGCTGCCGAGTTCCAGGCAGCAACCAGGGTCTCCACCGGACTGTGGGCGAGAGTATCAGGAATAGCCCCAAGCTTCGTCTGGAACCTCAAGGGATCCATAAGTTGCCTGGGGCGGAACCATCTGGTCGGTTCCTCCTCCCTACAGCGGAGGTTTGGCCTCCGAAAGTCAAGCCTCAGTAGGCAATGGTCTGACCACGACAGGGGTATGATCTCATTACCCCTCAGACCAAGATCACAAGTCCACTGCTCCGAGAGGAATACGAGGTCGAGCGTGTGACCCGCTGAATGGGTTGGGCCCCGAATTACCTGGGTCAAGCCCATGGCTGTCATGGAGGCCATGAACTCCTGCGCTCCATCAGAGTGTTCACCGAGCGAAGGCAAATTGAAATCCCCCAGAACCATAAGCCTCGGGAACTCAATTGCCAGTTCGGCTACCGACTCGAGGAGCGAGGGGAGGGCTGCTGCAACGCTGTTGGGAGGCAGGTACGTTAACAGCAAACCCACTTGACCCTTGAGGTCCAACTTCACCAGCAGGGACTCACACCCGACAAGCTCCGGAGCAGGGATCCTACGAGGTACTAGAGACTCTCGGATAACAATAGCCACACCTCCACCCCTTCCCTGGGCTCTCGGCTGATGAAGCACCTGAAAACCTTCTGGGCACATCTCTACGAGGGGGACTCCTCCCTCCGGGCCCAGCCAGGTTTCAGTAATACATGCCAGGTTTGCCCTCTCGTCTAAAATTAAGTCCCGGACGAGGGGAGCCTTATGAACTACAGACCTGGCATTTAGCGACAACAGCCTGAGACCAGGGTCCTGATTACTCGCGCCATCTGGCCTTGGAGTGGGACTCATAGGGCTGGAAGGAGGGATCTCTATGACGTAGCAAGCCCTCCTTCCCCGGTAATGGCCAGCCCTAAAGTCCCCACCATATCTGCCCCTCCCTGTTACGACCATAATGCTCCGGCCCACTCCCGTGTCCATGGTTCCCTCAACCACCCCTATGGCTCCCGCGTTCCCCGGCAGGCCCTCCGAATCAAACACACTCATTTGTTCACTCAGACAGTCCCCACGTGGTAATTAAAACACATAAAATACAATAAAATGGAATAATAAAAGTGGGATCATTCATTCAATCACAAGCAAGTCCCATGCACTCACCATACCAGTTAAAAATTACGGAGCACTGCGATAGTGCGCTATCAGACAATGGTGTAAGAAATGAGGAGGGAGATGCTCCGCTCTTCTCCCTCTTCTATGTCCCAGAGGAAAGTCCACAGCTGGAAGGCCAGAAGTCAATGGTGTACAAGGCAGTCGCACGTGGAAAAGGGCAAGGCAAAAATGCCTGATGTTTATAGATAGAATCTGTTCAGTCTTATTCCCCTTAAGGTCCCAAAGGGGATCAGCAGACCACGTGGAAGGAAGTCTCTTTCCTGGAGTTATATAAGGTCCAGTTGGACTCATACAGCCAGTCCGTGCAGAATCTAGGAAAGAGGCTTTACTAAGGCACTTAATTTCCCTGTGTTTCAGGAACAGTGCCTAGGCCTATCCATGTTATTCAAGTACAGGGATTAATTCACTACTTTTAAAAATCTTTTAATAAAAGTATTTAGTAAAGTTATTTGGGGGCAACCCAAAAATCTAATAGAGGGCTGGTCAATGCAATCACTTTTTGGATCCCCTTTAGATCATCAATCATCTTCCAGGCATGATTACTCTTTTCCTTGGCACAAGCTAAAGCTGAAAGTGATGAAGTCGTCATCAGAGTGCTCCATCACAGGCGAAGCTTCCCATTTAGTGAGTGACTACAATCAATATTTCTGAAGCATCTTCAGCAATGCATAAAATTGGACATCAGGCTGGATCATTTCCAAATCAAGAGATATCCTTGATGTTTAAGGCATGGCAGTGACTCTGTCAACTGTGTTTAGTCTTCTGACACACTACTTCCAATGATGAGTTTCTACTAACAATAGGATAAGATCATGCTCAATCCTGACTCAGTTTGTTTCCTTAACCAGGCTGTCATCTCATTATTATCAGAAACATTTTGCATTTATATCCTGGGGTTAATACCAAGTGACAGATGCCGCCAATAAATTGAATCCTGTTTGAAATGCATTTAGAGAGTTATTGGAAGAACCAACAAATTACTGATCATCAGTTTATGATTGATGAGTCTGTTTCACCTCCCTGCAATGCAGAGTCTAGACAGATTCTACTTTCACTATTTTAACTCAATTGTTTTAAAAAAGCAAGGAGCCAAGAATACAGATACCAATATAAAAGAAGCATGTCCTTCTAAAAAGCCAATATATTCATTTGGTACATTTTCACCCCATGTTTTCATTCCAGATGCTCAGAGCTGATCACAGGGAGTCTTCAACAGTGTCTTATTCAGCCCGGACATCAATAATGCAACATAATTCTCTTCCAGGTCTTGCAAAAAAAACAAAAAAAAAAAAACCTTGGCAACAAGAGGCTGCATTAGCTCAAGTGGAATAAAATCAAGCATAGAGAAGAAAACTTAAAAACATGTAGAACTCAACCTTCCATCCTTCCAAGATAAGTAAAATGAGGACCCAGATTGTTGTGGGCAATATGCTGATTCTCTAAACCACTTAGAGAGAGCTGTAAAGCACTGTAAAGCAGTATATAAGTCTAAGTGCTATTGCTATTGCTATTGTTGTTTACATGTACACTGAGAGCTTATGCACCGGAGACAAATTCCTAGTGTGTCCAATCACACTTGACCAATAAAATATTATACCATCCAGCATTTTGCTGAAATCTTTCAATTTCACAGTTAATATATTAAAAGAATTTTAATGCAATATCGCTTCAAATCATCTGAAACGCAGCAAAATATTTTAATATATTTCAGATATTAAATGCAGATATTCCAAGCTTGCAAATATAAATTGGGAATGGTGCCACTTTTCAGGCTACACAGTAGGGATTTGGTCTCATAGTCACTGTTTGGAAGACCTGTTTTCCTACATCAGTATTTGATCCATATTAACCATTTAAAACAATTTAATTTTCATATTAAAAACCAGTCAAGGAGATTAAGGCTGGAGGGGAGGACATAGTATCTAGAGTTTTTTAATATGCTACAGAAAAAGAATAATTATTCATACTTAATTCAATTATATTACAACAGCTAAATTATTTTGCCTTCAAAAGGACTGTTTGGTTTTATCACTTATAATATGCAGTTTTAAACTACCAGGCACATTTTTGTTCTTCATCCTGAAAAGGGCTGTGTGGAATTTCAATCCAAGCAGAGCTCAATGGAAGATCCCAAATGTACAGTTCAAACTATGTGTGAAAGGATCCATCTGGGCCAACAAAAATATTTAGTGTTAGCCTCAGCACCGTAATGGCCGCCACACAAACCAGGAATCAGACTCAGTGACCCTTTCCCTCCCACCATCCTAAAATGAATCTATGACTCTTGAGGTTAGCAACGGCAGCAGAGTAACCTGAGAGCTTCTCATTGTTCACATTGCTTTCTTTTCTTATGAAACTGGGACTTACAAAAATGGGGAAGATCAGGATAAAGTTTGTGCCAGTTACCCATCATAATTTCTAACCATCTCAATAAATATATAGATCTCAACAATAAGTTCTGTGAAGAACCACAATGAACAAACAGCTCTCCCTGAAAGGGTGCAAATCACACTTAAAACCCTAAAAATACATTGCAAAATCAATAGTTTTCCACTTCCCTTTAACTATCTCACACGGATTTGATGAAAAGAAAATGTGCATGGAATATAATGTAGCTCTTGGAAAAGCATTATGGAAATTTACATCCCAACGTATGAGCTTCTAAAAGCATTCAACATTCCCATCCCTAATAGCAAGAGCACTTAGACTTATATACCACTTCACAGTGCTTTATAGCCCTCTCTAAGCAGTTTACTAAAGGGACGCAGTGGTCAGTGACTAAGACGTTGAGTTTGCCAATCAAAAAGATTAGCAGTTCAGCGGTTCAAATTCCTAGTGCTGCGTAACAGAGTAAGCTCCCGTTACTTGTCCCAGCTTCTGCTAACCTTGCAGTTCAAAAGCATGTAAAAATGCAAGTAGAAAAATAGGAACCACTTTTGGTGGGAAGGTAACAGTGTGCTCCTTCGGCATTTAGTCATTCCAGCCACATGATCATGGAGACGTCTTCGGACAACGCTGGCTCTTTGGCTTTGTAACGGAGATGAGCACCACCCCCTAGAGTCAGGAACGACTAGCACATATGTGTGAGGTGAGCCTTTACCTTTAAGCAGTTTACAGAGTCAGCATATTGGCCCCAATAATCTGGGCCCTCATTTTACCAACCTCAGAAGGATGGAAGGCTGAGTCAAACTTGAGCCTGGTGAGATTCTAACTCTAAATTGCAGTCAGCAGAAGTAGCCTGCAGTACTGCATTCTAACCATTGTGCCACCATGGCTCTTTCTAATCCTTGATTAGACTAGCTTTAATAATGTGGAATATTCTTTTGTGGTCAGCGTAGTTGTTTCAGTTATTCACCTCTTTCTAAACTTACTTTTTATGTTATTTCAAGGTCAACCCTCTAGTCTTTTTAATTTAGAATGGCATACATTTTAAGGCAGCAGTCCCAACCTTTTCAGCTTGGCAGCCCGGCCCAGCACAGGAAGAAGGGCATGGAGCTTCACATGCGAATGGAGGCTGCTTGTGCTCGCACACGAAGCTCCACTCATTGTGATCAGCATGCACTTGCATGCAAAGCTCCACTCACACAAGTGGCAGGCAATTGCACTTGTGCGTGAAGCTCCACATGTGTGAGTGGAGGGGACTTGAGCAGAGGAAGTTCTGTGGTCATGGGTAAAGCTCCACTCGTGCAAGCAAAGGATGCTTAAGCTCCATTGATGGGAATGGAGCTTTGCACAGGAGCACAAGCACTCTCCACTCACAAGAGTGCAGTTTCACTTACAAGTGCAAGTGTCTGCTGCTCAATGAGTGAAGTTTCACAAGTACATGCTTGCCCATTTCTCCTGCAGATCAACTTTTTGACACTTATTCTCACATGCGAAATTCCACTTGTGCGATTGGAGGGCACTCGTATGTGAAGCTCCTTTGGTGTGAACAGAGTTTCATTCAGGAGAGCAAGTGCCCTCCACTCACATGAGTGAAGCTTCACAAGCCAATGCAAGTATTCGCTGCTCAAGCGAGTGAAGCTTCAGACATACACGCTTGGCCATTTCTTCTGTAGCCTGGTTTTGAACAAGCCACAGCCCAGTAGTGGGCTGCAGCCCGGGGCTTGGGGACCCCTGTTTTAAGGGTATGTGCTGATCATATTTTCAGAAGACAGTTGTTTATAAAAGTGACAAACTAATAAACTGTACTCTTCCTGTTTAGTTTCTCATGTGTGATACCTAATATGCAATGAGTTCTTTTTCTAAGTTGCCAGTTACTATAGCCAGCCCGGGACCTCTATGAATTCAGTTGCTATGCAGAGAAACTAAATGTGGCAATCCTGACTTCTTAACTCTTCAAATCTAGAACCTGCCTTTGAAAATTATAGATCTAGTCTACAGAATTAAAAGAAATTAGCAGAGGAGAGAAATAGATAAGCTCCATCACACAGAGAAACAGCTTATCAGAGGTTAAGACAAACTCATTTCAATCTCTAATTATCCTTGAAATAGATAAGTAAACCAAAGTTTCAATTAAGGGTTCAATTACTCTACTTACAACAGTGACTATACTAACATTCACTGGGGAATGGGAAGGGCAAAAACCTCTTTCCATGTGGAAGCTACAGACTTGGGTGATAAGTATCCTAGTTTGGTTGTAGTTCCCATCTATTTTCCTGGAAATGAACACTAAAAACAGACTCTCCACTTCTTTATACAGGAAACAATATTGGGCAACAGGAAAGTCCATAGCCAGAAGTTTCCTGCAGAGAATGAAGATGAGCACATATGTCCTACTTCTCTTCCTCACAGGATGTCTTTTGCAGCTGCCTCAATAGGTATGACCTAAAGCTAAAATGTTTGCATCGAATTTTCCCCTATTAGACAGAGCTGCATGTCTTCGAAGATAGCATGTGAGAGGAACTGCTAAACATAACCTTTGATCCATATAATAAGACCAGAAATATACTAGAGATCCTTGTTGAGGATATTGGTAAAAATCAATAGCTCTCCTCTCATTAACAAAACTGAGAGCTTTCTCTACCTGTACATAAGAATAGTAGAGCAGTGATCTCTGAAGGGTAGGCTATATAAAAAAAGGACAATGGAAACCCAGAGGAAATAGGCAAAATATTTTTTCAGTGCTTTCTTCACTTTGTGGATTCTGAACACAAGTTGCTTATATTTAATTGTAGTAACACTGCACATTTCGGGATGGCACTGATGGGGGACAGTGATGCAGGAGATTCATATAATTCAATTTCCATTGTACAAATCACTGGTATATGTATAATATGAAGACCATATTATTGAGTTCAGACAGGAGTTGTTGGTTCTGATTAACATTTTGGAAAGATGCTCAATGTATGCGGGCTAATTTTTTTATCTCTGTTCGCTATGAGGTAAAAAGGATGTTGAGTCTCTAGAACAGGTGTGACAAATTTGTGGCAATACATTGTCATCACATGATGTATTGCAACTTTTCCCCCCTTCGCTAAAACAGGGACTGGACGTGGCCAGTGTGTGATGCATCTGGCCTGTGGGTTGTGAGTTTGACACCTCTACTCTAGAAAGAGGGCAGACAAGAGCAACAAAGATGATTAGAGGATTGGAGGCTAAAACATATAAAAAGCAGTTCCTTGAATTCAGTATGTCTAGTTCAATGAAAAGAAGAACTAGAGGTGATATGAACTAGTTGTGATATCTCACTGGCTCCCACAAAGAAGAAGGGGTGAAGCTATTCTCCAAAGCACATGAAGGCAGGACAAGAAACAATGGATGGAAACTAATCAAGGAGAGAAGCAAGCTAGAACTAAGGAGAAATTTCCTGACAGAACAATTAATCAGTGGAACAATTTGCCTCCAGAAGTTGTGAATCCTCCAATACTGGAAGTTTTTAAGAAGAGATTGGACAACAATTTGTCTGAAATAATGTAGGGTTTCCTGCCTAAGCAGGGGTTTGGACCAGAAGACCTCCAAGGTCCCTTCCAACTATGATATTCTGTCTATTGTTTACCTAAGTCCATATAAGCTATATGTTCAAAACCACTTTTATAGAAAGATTTATTATGCATTTGACTTTTTTTATTTAGTAGAGATACACAGTTTGCCACTAAGTAATAGATAACAGCTTTCCTTTTCAAACCACTCAAAATGGGTAGATGAGATATATATTAATAACTGGGATAAATAAAAAAGAGGCTTCTGTACCCCAATTGCAAAATGTATGGATAGTGGACCATATATATATCCTGGTTTGAGGATTGTGCTTAAGCACACTTGTTTCCTACTTTTAAATTTACACTAAGCCTCTAGCATATATTGGATAGTCAAACTTGAGACCTGGTAAAACAAACAGATACTCAAAACCAGAACTATGCATAAATCCTATCTTTAAAAGGTAGAACTTGCCTGTGTGGGTAAATTAAAAAGGAACACAGAAATGTTCCTTGGGAAACATACGTGAACAAATTGTTATCCTAATTTGAGACAGGCACTCTGGACCAGTTTCTCTCAAATCACTACCATACTTTAAGAACGAGCCGTTTTAAAATATACTTTTATGGGGAATCAGTGCTGTAAAGCTAAGGGTCCTACTTATGAAGCATGGGAAAAACACATAATGACTCTTTAAGTCTGCAAAACAGAACAGAATGGAAAACAATCTGGCAAAAGAAAGTTTGAAAATGGGCTGAATTATCCAGGAGTTGTAAAGAAAAACATCAGCTCAGGAAATGTCAGGTTGTTTCTTTTTATGCCTTCTCCCTCTTGACCACATGTCCCAGAATGAAGCATATGCTATTTGATCGTAACTTTGGTTGCTTCAACTTTTGCTAAATACAGTATCAATTTCCACACATGCATTTGGCAGAATGTATGTAGAGAACAGAACCATCCATTAGGAGTATCAAGCAATAGATGTTGAAAATCAAACAACTAATAATTAGTTGCTTTGATAGCATTCTTATATGTTTAAGCTTTCTATAGTCATGCTTGGAAGAAAGAGAAGGATGAATGTTTTTTCTGCAAAAAGCAGTCTGGAAGACGCTATCAGTATTTCTTTCAAGGCAAAGCAGAGAAAAAGAACGAGTAGACCAGGTCCATGATACATTTATCACTACCCCTTAATGTCTCTAGGAGTCAATGGGATAAGAGATGCAGAGAACTGTAGTTTCTAAATGTCTATGGAGATTCTCCATCATCCAGGTAATGGTTGTCCATAAGGTGCTTTTTTCAAGAGGCAACTGGACTTTCTGTTTTTCTTTGAAGACATTTCACTTCTCATTCAAAAAGCTTCTTCAGTTCTGACGGCATGGTGGGAAATGGAAGGATTTATACTCCATGCAAACAGCTGGTTATTTGCATCATTTTAGCAGATTATTAAGGTCATCTGGGGGTTTGTCTGTGTCATCAGGGTCACTTGAGTGGTCTAAATTGGTGTGGAGCCTTCTTGGAACTGTTGAAAGGACTGTGTTGTAGATTGAAGATAGGTGATGTCATATCCCTCCCTTTTGTTGAGAGAGGGCTGCTCAATTTTGACATAGATGGCCTCTTTCCAACCAGCAAACCTCTCTGTCCAAAATATGGACTTTGTTGGCTTCAAAGGCTTTATAGCTTCTGGAACTCTCTGACTCTACCTCAGCGTTGTCTACACATTGAGCAGCAGCAATTCATCAGGGTTTCAGACAAGAGCCCTTCTCAGCCTTTCTTGGAGATGTCAAGGCCTGAGCCAAAGACCTCATGTGATATGCATGTACTTAAAAAAGGACAATTCTCTGAATCCACGTTTAGTTCTCATAAAAACTACCAACCACCTGCACCTTAAAACATAACAGATGCCTATTTTGTTTGGTAATGGAAATTATCTGATACAATTTAAGATAAGGAATCGACTTAAGTACAGATCAATTTGATTTAAATAGAAAAATGACATTTTCAATAGAAACAGTCCTCCCAGCTGCCTTAGTTTAGAAATTGATTTAACAATTTAATGCATGTTTCTTATGCTGACAAGCTCTAAGGGGGAAAAGTACATTCTTAAATTCAAAGATGTGTAAGGTAATCATTTAGTTCAAGAAAACTTTCCATAGTGTTCAAACATCCCTCAAAATCATTGCCTTTCATCACAGTTATTGTGCAATTATTGATTTTGATTGCAATATATACACATTACTTTTTCTCCATGTAGGAATAAAATGTAATAAGTTACAAAAAAGCCAAGCATTTAGGCAATTCAAGAGCCTAAATTCTCCAACTCTTAACAGATGAAATTGTTTTATCAGTTTCTAAGAGACGACACAAAGTGTTAAAAAGCAGACCTATTCCACAACTGAAATATGATTACTTATAAAACCTTTTCCCAGCTAATTCATGTATTTGTAAAATATATAAGAAATGTTATCAATTGAACTGTCCCCTCAAACTGCAATCATATTTTTAAATAGTCAAATATTTTGATTCATTTGAGTCTGCAATTTCATATGCAGCCATCAAAAGAAGTCTTATTTAATTAAGGAATTTACTGTGTATCATTGCCCATCTCACAAATAAGGGTTAGTACTTTGAAATCTGAGAAATATATTCTAAACCGGGATATAAAAAATAAGTCAAGAACTTATTCCTGTGAATTTGGTACATTCTTTAAACAAATGAGTAATTTAGAATAATTTTCCCTAGATAATTTTAAATAAGCTTTGTCAATAATAACGAAAGGGGCAAAAGAAACAGATACACATCAAATCCTCTGTTAACCAACTCTAAGTTTGGTACTACACACTCTGAATCAGTATGATTGGATTCATTTTGCAATATAGATTATCTAAAAATGACAAGACATGATATAATAATGATTTGCTGGCTATAAGAATCAGAACAATATGAAATCAGGGCCTTTAACTATTTCAACAGTGCATTATTTATTGCCTAAAGTGTACACATGAAATCTATCAAAGCATCCCATTTGTTCAGAATTCACTCCACACATCTACACAAGCCTCTCACAGTCCATGCATTCTGTAACTTTTGGGTCTTCCATAAAATTATTTCCATATGATAATAGTTTCCTCCCCAGGTGATGGATTAGGGAACTGAATGAGCCTTCAATAGTAATGCTTTGGGGGAATTGTAATGACTCAGTTGTATTCTAATATACTTTTTAAGCTTATTGGTTATTTTAGTTCTGTACTTTGGCCATCCAAAGTCACAATTCACATGCTGAGTGACCAACCAAATTGCAAAAAAAAAAAAAAAAACAATTATGCCAAATTTATCTACACCAGTTAAGTTGTCATCTCCAAAGTTGTCAGTATGGCTCTAAGCGATACTTACTGTAATCCCCATTGCGATTTTCCTTGGCATTTTAGAGTTCTCCCCACTCATTACTTTTGCAAGTTTTTGTGTGTGATATTGATATTTTAGCAATAGCAATAGCATTTAGACTTATATACCACTTCATAGTGCTTTTACAGCCCTCTCTAAGTGGTTTACAGAATCAGCATATTGCCGCCAACAATCTGGATCCTTATTTTACCCACCTCAGAAGGATGGAAGGCTGAATCAACCTTAAGCCAGTGAGATTTGAACTGCCGAACTGCTGCTAGCAGTCAGCTGAAGTAGCCTGCAGTACTGCACTCTAGCCACTGCGCAACCTTGGCTCTTGATTTTGATTATAAAGACAAAATAATACTCAGTTTTAAGTTTTGTTAGTAGATGTAACATGTTTATGCCTATGGATATTTGTTATATATGTTTTCTGATTCTATGATGCCTCTTTAAAATTATAAAAAAAACAGCTTCTATATTTGTTTGGGGAAGGTGCTGGCCAAGAAAGCAGAAGTTTGTGAGTTCTAGTCCTGTTTTAGCCCTGAAAGCCAGATCAGCGACTTTGGGCCAGTCATTGCCTTCAGGCCAACACACCTCACAAGGCAGCTGTTGTGGGGGGAAATGGAGGAAAAAGGAATGTTACGTATTCTTTAGTCTATTCTGTATCCTGTATGTTCCCCACATTATAAGTTATTTATAAAAGTAATAAGGGCGGGATAAAAAAAATCTAAAATAACATGTTGATGTTGACAGTTTAGTACCAAAAAAAGTTCAAGTTCAAGTGTTAGAGCTCACACACTGCTGATTAATGGATCTGTAGTGTATTATTTGTTGAAAATACCATGAATGCACAGAATGGCAGCATGCCAATTCTTGACATGTGGCTCTCCCAGGGCATCTCAGCTTAAACTTTAACACATGTTGCTCCGCAACAGAGAACAGAAATGAAGTGTGCGGCTGCTGCTTCCTTAGCCTATATGCATAGATGCCTAGATGCATATCTGCCTAGATGCATCTAGGTAAAACCACACACACACACACACACACACACACACACACACACACACACACACTGTGTTTTACCTAGATGCATATTAGCAGATTCCCTTTTAAACACTTCCAGTACTTGAGGTCTTTGGAAAAGATTTTCACAGAATAGTTTTAATGATCACTATCAATCAGTAGGACCTTTGCGTCTTCTAGATGGAACCAGAATATTGTCATATGTCAATTGCAGGAGAACAGGAGGGCAAAAGGACTAGGTTTTCATTTTGTGCTGAAGCATGTGGCTGACCACTGTAAGAAGCAAGGGGCAGGACTAAAATGGGACTTAATTTTGATTAGCTCTTCTTTGTGTTCATGTCCCCAACTTAATTCAAGTAGACCAAGCGGAATAGCATTAAGAATTATGCTGGCATCAAAGTTTGTGCCACAAATAATACAAGTAATATCAAAAGATGTATTTCTTATGCAAGTAGTATCAAAAGGAATATTTCTAGGCAGTTTTAATCTTTTTTATAAAATCAAAACTGCTTAGAAATACTCATTTTCCTTTAATTTATTACCTTAGAAAGATTTGATGCAGATATCAAATTAAATATAGAGGAAAACTGAGAAATATTGTAAGGAATCCATTATTATCCATTGAAGTCAACTCAAATATATTAAATGAAGCAGTATGCATTTGAAAGCATATAGATAGTCCTTGACTCACAATAGTTCATTTAGTGACCATTTGAAGGTACAATAGCACTGAAAAAGTGACTTATGACTGTATTTCACACTTCTGACCGTTGTAGCATCCCCATGGTCACATGATCAAAATTCGAAGGCTTGGCAACTGACTCATATTTATGACATATCCTGGGGTCATGTGATCACTTTTTGAAACCTTCTGACAAACAAAGTCAATGGGGAAGCCAGATTCATTTAACAAATGCAGCAAGAAAGGTTGTAAAATGAGCAAAACGTAATTTAACAAATGTTTCATTTAGCCACAGAAATGTTGGGCTCCATTGTGGTTGTAAACTGAGGATTTCTTCTACACTTAGTCCTCAACTTACAACCACAATTGGGACTGGATAGGCAGTCATTCTGGCATAAGTTGAGGCACCCTGTGACCAGACTTGATTTTATGACATTTTTTGCAGCAGCTGTTAAGTGAATTACTTCTACCATTAAGGGAATCCATGGTATTAAGTGAATGCTTCACAGAATCCCTTGCCAAATTGCTAAGAGTTCAGGTGTGCATGACTACATTATTCTGCTGTGCAAGATCAAAAATAAGACCTTGCACAGCAGGATAATCAGATCCGGGTTTAAGATAAACTGGATCCAAAGCTGCTCATTTCCTCCAAAAGGATCCAAATCTTGGGAAGTCATCTACTTTAGCCTGGATCTAACACAGCTTATTTCCTCCCTGTTCTTTTCAAAAGCAGCAGATGGTGTGGTTAAAAACAAAGATAGGTTCGTACACTTACTGTCTCAGTAAGTACAAATTGGCAGAATTTGAGAAGTGGCAGAAATCCATTTTCCTATTTAAATCTGCTCTTTATAAGACTTCACATTTATGAACTGCCCAGATAAGGGCAATTATCTGGTTGGTTTGGTCCAATTCAAACAAACAAACTGGTTGTCACTTTTTCCTACATCTCTTGTTGCAGAAGTTGAGAAAAGCCAACAGCAGCCAAGCACAAGCTGTGTGAGCTTCCTACATCAATTTACCCATGCGCTCAGACTCACTTCTCCAAGAGAGGCAATGTAGGCCACTAACCAACCCAATCCCAAAGGTGCTTTTTCAAGGGGCAACTGTTGTTTTTTCTTTGAACGCTGAAGAAGCTTCTTGGATATGAAACAAAACATCTTCAAAAAACAACAACAGAAAATCCAGTTGCCTCTTGAGAAAGCACCTTTAGGATAACCATGACCTGATTACTGAGATTCTCCATAGACATTAACCAACACAATCCAATTGCTAGTCACTCCAATCCCATGCTTTGTACATAGATTTGCGAGCCATTCATAGCAGAAGCCATCATTGTAGGGAAATGAAACAGACAACCAATTAGAATAAAAGATATTTAACTTAAGACTCAGCTGCTGAAAGGATGTGACAACTCTTTGGACGGGGCTAAATAAAGTAACTTAGAGCAAAAAAAAAAAAGATCAGGGATTTTTTCAAGAATTTATTTTCCCATTTCCTCTGTCTGCTTGATGAGAGGGAAGAATTAGTTAAATATAAGACTCAAGTCATTTCCTGCATTTAAACAACACATTAAACTTGGTCAGTTTTAATTTAGGCTTAAAGAGAACATCTTTTTCAGTTCATGCAATACAATGAACAACAATACCCTGGCTAGGATCTTATAAGATATTGTAAGCTCTGGGATATTGTAAGCCACCCAGAGTCATTGGATAGGAGATGGATGGCAAATAATTTTCATTAAAAAAATAGTAAATAATAAATAAGACATCAAGCACCTACTTAAGTTGTAAATTAAATTAGAACCTTCAATGACTACTAAGTGGTATCAATGGCTGGAGTAAGCCAAAAACTGTTTCAGTTTAGAATACCAGCACTAAATTAAGAGCATAATAAAGATGACATTGTTAATATCAGCAATGTTATAATAATAATTAAAGATAATGCCATTGGCCTCTATCCTATTGATTCCTTCTGGAGAGTGGGGCACTAATCAAACATCCAAATTCCACTACAGAATAAAAAACAAAAATGGAATGTGACTTCCTCTTATGAGATGTTCCCTCAACTGAAGCTATCATGAGACTTGGTTATTGCCTAATTCAGATAACTGCCCCATCTATCAACATGTATTTCGGCTCATCTGGAGAATGGATTTCCTCTGATGTCAGCAAATAGAATTTGCCATCTATTTTTTTTCAAAGGGTTGTGGAGGGTTAATATTAAAAGTTTAGGAATCAAAACAGCAACTAGACAGGATACATGCATAATAGATCATTCCGTCAGACTTAGGATAGGAAGAAAAGTAACTCGGGGGAATTATTCTAAATACACAAATCATCTTTAGGAAGAAATATTTTAGCAACTGCTATCGTCCACAACCATCCTTGCAACTGGTTCATGTCTAACTGTACTCTCATGGTACCTAGAACAATATGGATCAAATCTGGAAGGTACACTTTAGACAGCAAGCAAGGAGAAGTTATGCAAATACATTGTAGAACATAATGAAAGGAGTTATTGAGAGGAGATTAATTTTAATAGGAAGAAATATAATGTCGTGAAAAATGAACCCAAACAAATGTAGCTGCAGAAAATGGTAGGTAATGGAACAGGATCACTTACTCAAGAATTGTTAATAATATGTGGTCACAAAGTAGAAAATACACTTTTAGATGTAATTAGGAAGCGTTTCAAGTAGAAATTGATTAACAACCATATAATCATCATAGTAGTTTTAGTGCAGTGTGTGAAAACATCATTTTGGATAGCAGTATGCGCAAATTAGGCCATCTATAAACTAAAATGTAACAATGCTAGTGGTAAATAAAACAGATCAGGCAATCTATGCTGAATAATTATTTTAAAACTACACCTTTGAAAGTCAAAGTTTTATAATTAAGACTGTTAGTCTTTCTCCCTCAGAAAAACAGTTCATCTAAAAGAAACTGAGCAATTCTACTCAAGTTAATTGCTTATTCAAGGCAGATGAATATCCCATGAGTGGCTTGGTTTTGGTTTTGGTTTCTCTCTCCTGCAAAATGTGCAAACAGAATTAAGTACTCAGTAATGCAACTTCAAGCCACATTTATTTAAATCTGAAAACCTCTTTATTTAGAGTTCTAGTTTTAAATATGTACATATTTAAAAGAGATGATATTAAGAAGTAGTTAGCTCCAGGGTGGACTTAAAACATTTCAGCAACAGGTTCTCTGCTCAGTTGCTGGTGGGTGTGGCCATGGTGGGCGTGGCCTAGATGCCTCCTGCAACAGTGAGTGGGTGGCGTTCGCCTTCCCCAGGCTCCGGAAACTTTCCTCAAGTCTCTGGGAGGGCAAAAACGGCCTCTCCCGGACTTGGAGGCCTTCCGGGAGGCCTGTTTTTTTCCCTCTCCCCGAGCCTCTGCACGGGCCCTTACTTTACCTAGCATCCAAAACAGGCCACGTTAAGACTCCTGGGAGGGGCATGATGTGGTGGCAGTAGCAGGGTGTGGTGGGTGGGACCAGTCACGGGTGGGATTTGGGGGTTCTCCAAACTGGCCATAATGTTAGCTACGAGTTCTCCCAAACCCAAGGAAACCCTTAGCAGCCCGCCCCTGGTTAGCTCTCAAATAATTACTCTTCTTCAGATAGCAGCCAACTCTAGCCCAGTGGCTGGGCCAGAGTTTCGTGTCAAATCTGTTCCCTCAACCTTCCCCCTCTACGTTTTGAGAAACTGCACTCATCTACCATATGTAGATCTCTTCACTATTAGCTACGGAAGAGATCAATAAACCTTTTTTAAGTATGTTCAATCCAAAAATGTGGTTCTGCCCACTTTCCTTCAAGTTGACAAGTGGCAGGATGGGCCTAGTTAAATATACAAATCTTATAATTTATTGGGAAGTAAATGGATTTTCTGAATATAAAGAATTATATTTGGAGCACTTCTATTATTTATTTATCAGCTTAAATTCTCTAAATCAGTACATACAGTCTTCAAACTGCCTGCATGTATCTGTGTGTTTAATACTTCCTAGCAAAATTCTTCTTTCCAAGAGCCAAAAATTAGAATAGGGTAGAAGATGTTTCATTTTTTAATAACTTCAAATTAAGAACTATCATAACATAACTGATACTATTTTATCCTGAGAAAGAAAGTCATTCATCATATTGTAGCAATGATGAAAAATAATGTCCACAAACCAGAACACCACACAAAAGTCTTCCCTTTTTGCAACTGTTCGTTCTCCTGCTCCATGAAACTGAGCACATATAAGCATATGCAGCTTTTATTCTGTGTACTAATGAAATAATATGCAAATTTGCCAACACAAAGATTGCACAGGTTGCTACCCTGGTATCCAATGAAGTATGAATTTCTGAGTTACATAACCTTAAGGTAAAGGTTCCCCTTGCACCTATGAGCTAGTTGCTCCCGACTTAGGGGGAGGTGCTCATCTCTGTTTCAAAGCCAAATAGCCAGCGCTGTCCAAAGACATCTCCATGTCGTGTTGGCCAGCATGACTAAATACCGAAGGTGCACAGAACACTGTTACCTTTCCAACCAAAGGTGGTCACTATTTTTCTACTTGCATATTTTACATGCTTTCGAACTGCTAGTTGACAGAAACTGAGACAAGTAACAGGAGCTCACTCCATTACATAGTGCTAGGGATTCGAACCGCCGAACTGCCAACCTTTCTGATCAACAAGCTCAGGTTCTTAGCCATGAGCCACACCGCGTTCACACTAATAATGTCCGTAACCTTATCATAAACAGTCTATGCTGCAAATCCAAATGTTTCAGTATTTAGTAGTCAGTACAGAAAATGCAACTGATTTGATCAATGAAGTGAAGTCAGCAAGGGAATGAGCAATTTACAGCTATTGTCAGCCAAAGTGCATCTAAGCACAGTATGGTTTTACTTAGTGTAACTCCAGTCCACATTCTGAAAAACACTGTCCTTGAGAGCCCACTTGAATCATATTAACTGGCAGGATAAAAAAAGCCCAGAAGTCGATGAAGGATAGCCATCACAAAACCAGAATGCCAGCTTTTCTTTTCTTTTTCTTTTTGAAGCCGGAAGAACACCGATTTGGCAAGCCTTGGTGACAGAAGCAGGCTAGCAAAATACAAAACCAACTATCACCATCTATTTATTCAAGCCCATTCTATACCAGAAGGCACTACTAAATCCTTCTTTGTGATTTACTGACCTCATAAGAGTTGAATAAGAAAATAAATGCAGGGATCGAATGAAGCTATAATTCAGCATGGAAGCAAAGCAGATTTGCCATGCAGTGTCAAAAAATAGAATCAGACTGCCTAACTGAAGTGACCCAAAATAAAACAAATGAACTGAAATTATGGTCTGCTGTTTTCATTTTCAGCTTGCACCACTCATTTCTCTACTTCCATCTAAAGATAAAATGCAGTGCAGTGACTAAACACACACACACATATAGAACCTGGCAAGAAGCTGGAACCGGTCAGCTGTTTCATAAACATATACTTCATTTGTTTTTTCTTTTCCCTTACTTCATACCAAAAATTGTAATACTAAACAATAAGCCAAACATGACATCATCTTGGGATAAAGATGTGTACCATACAAGAAATAGAGAAAGTGGGGCCTACTTTCACAACCAATATTTCTGTGAAGTAACGAAGTTACATTTGACGCATAAAACACCATCAGGATTCAACAAGTGAAGGATGGGAATCTTGTGCTGGTAAATTTATTATGCCTATACTGAAAGTTTTTCATTTCTGAAATTGTTTTTTCTGTCCTAGCAAGCTCTTCTGAAATATTTAATTTTCACTAAGTGGCCTTGTTCAAAAGGGTTTCAGCAACATAGAATAATTTCATTTCAAGACTGGATCTGAATTCTTCATCTGATGTTCAGGAACATGGTGAATTCATCTATCTATCTGAAAGGGTGGACTTTATGCTCATTGTATAAATTACATACAGGTAACCAGGAGATGCTCACAGTCCTGAAAGTCCTCCTATATATCCCAATGTGCCTGCTACACTGGAACAGCATCCACCTGTTGTTCTGCTCCCTCCATCCAAAGTGCCTCCTCTCTCATGTTCCTGCTTCTACTGCAATACATTGGAGAAGATGATTTGCGGAAATTGTCTACGCTTTTCCCAGCAAAATGATTGGCAGATGGGTGATGGGAGAAGATGTACGTCAAATGACTCAACTCTCCATTAGAGGCTTTCCTTCCAGTCATTCATGCATCCATCCATTTATTTATAGATATTGTAGATCAAAAAATTAACTAGTTAACAAGTAGCTTTGATTTATTAAGAGCAGAGGTGGCGCAGTGGTTAGGGGTGCAGTACTGCAGGCCACTTCAGCTGACTGTTATCTGCAGTTCAGCGGTTTCAAATCTCACCGGCTCAAGGTTGACTCAGCCTTCCATCCTCCCGAGGTGGGTGAAATGAGGACCCAGACTGTGGGGGCAATATGCTGACTCTGTAAACCACTTAGAGAGGGCTGAAAGCCCTATGAGCGTTTATAAGTCTAACTGCTATTGCTATTGCTATTCATTAAGACTTAAAAAGGGAAAAGTTCCCCTTGCACATATGACCTAGTTGTTCCTGACTCTGGGGGCAATGCTATCTCCATTTCAAAGCTGAAGAGCCACTGCTGGTCCAAAGATGTCTCTGTGGTCATGTGGCTGGCATGACTAAATGCCAAAGGTGCACGGAACTGTCACCTTCTCACCAAAGTGGTCCCTATTTTTCTACTTGCATTTTTACATGCTTTTGAACTGCTAGTTGGCAGCAGCTGGGACAAGTGATGGAGCTCACTCTGTTACACGGTGCTAGAGATTTGAACTGCTGCTCTTTCTGGTCAACAAGTTCAGCATGTTAGCCACTGAGCCCTTAGACTTAGAGATCTACCTATATTGAAACAACAATCCTGGGCAGCACACAAACAGTAAAAATAACAGAAACCCCCAAACCATCGGAATAAAATCTAATAAAACTCTGTTTAAAAACTCATGGCACCAAGGACAGAACTCTCCCACACATCCACACTGTACCTTTGCCTCGGAACTCATCCCACTCTCAACAATTGTGGGAACAGCCAGCTCTTCAAGGCCTTCCAGAAGAGTGGGGGCCAGGCAGACTTCTGGGGAAAGGGTGTTCTACAGAAAGTATTCCAGACTGAACTACCAGAACACAAACATCTTTTTAAAAAATTACCAATAAATAAATAGATTGGCATCATAATATGAAGGGCTGACATCCTCCGAACAAAGATAGTCAATCAAAAAGTCTGGATGAACAAGTATATTTATAATTAATGCCAGAATAACTAGAGTCAGTGCCAATGCTAGACAAAAAGAAAAATCCATTATTGGGGCATCTGCCTCAAGAAAGCTATCTTGAGTTGCTGCATAGTGAACATCTGATAATCCATCTCCATTCAATCTTGACTGCTAGCCAGGCAGAAAAGAAACTTATTTCAGATAACCAAATCCCATGCTGCACAAGGCTTTATATGAACTGCAGACTTCTCCATATTCCTAAAATATAGTAGGAGAAAAAAGGCATAAAGTGATAGAGGATGTAATTGTTGGTATTTTAATTATCTACTTATATAGTCCTTGTTTAGCAACCACAATTGGAACCAACAACTCAGTCATTAAGTGAAGCAATTACCAAGTAAAATATCATGTGACCATGCTCACAATTCTACTTCAACTTTGCTTTAGTGTCAGAAGGATATCACCCCAGCCCATTTGAGCTCAAATGGCAGCAAAGGCTTCTAGTACTCAGCTCACTAAGAAGCTGGATAAATCTTACAGACATTTTTTCTCACTTCCCAAACTTTTGGAATGTTCACCTCAATGCTTAATTATCAAGAAGAGAATTAATGTTTGCATTTGCTTTCATTGGAGAGAAAGGGATTACAAGAGAGTAAACAGGCACATAATGTGGAATGTACATTGAAAGGAATATGCTAGCACTAGCTATTTGCCTAACACTCTCTCTGCCTCTTGCTTAGGAGGTAAAGAAGTCTTTAATATGAAACTGGTTAGGGTCTTGCCATTTTCAGGTAGGGGCTACAAGGAGGCAGAGTATTCTAATCAACTAATTTAACACACAGAGAGCTTGTTAACTTGCAGTTAGCATTTTAAGGAGCTTTGCAACTGGGAAAATCCCATTCCGGAAGAGAGGGCTTGTTTAAACAATCTCTACTCTTTGGGAGAGGGTGGAATGGGTAAGACACAAAACAATCCATACAAACTGTAATGATTATGTGGCTGAGAGAAATGCTACAAAGGTCTAAATGGCATTGGTTGCAAGTTCCTTTTTCATCACTGCTGCAGCTGCAACTGCTTCCTGAGGCAGTCGTTAAATAACATTACCTATATGTGGATATAGGGGACGCAATTATGTGTCTACATGAGAGCATTCAACAATTAGCAGATTTCTGATACACAAATTCACCATCCATTGCCATGTCTGATTCTCAGAGACCAAAAGGTTGCTTGCTCCTTTGCATCTGTACATGAGAGAGATAATCAGTCTGTGTAATTCTCCCACCTCAGCCACAATCTGTGTTTTCAATTGTATGTTTCATGTTTACAGGAAATCCTCAACGTATGACGGACCTCCACAAACTTATAAGTCAGTTCCAAAATCCCAACAATTGCTCGCTAATGGGTCATGTGACAACAGGTCAGGTGGTCAGCAACCAATCTGTATTTACAGCCATTTGCAACATTATCCCACAGTCACATGACCATATTTTATAATATTTTAGCATTTACAGTATTTATCAAAAAACATCCCTTAGCAAACAATGGTTTGTTCTTCAACCACAGCATTCTCTTGACAATTTGAAATAAGTTTGAATTTCTGAAAGACAAGGTTTGTCATAGCTCAGTTTTGCCCCATGGTTGTGCTTGTGTATTCTACTCTATGGTGCTACCCTTGAAAATTATTTGGAAATTACATCTGGTCCAAAATACAGTGGTGCAAGTAATAACAAACACTTCTTATGCCCATGTGTCATCACTCTTATATGAGTGCACTGTCTGCCAGGCAATGTCCATGTGCAATTCAAAGTGTTGGTCACCATCTATAATGCCCTTGATAGGCTTGGTTAACCATCTATCACTAATCATTTATGCCCAACTAATATGCAATGGGATACCTTTCCAAATACCTAGTTCAATATACAAATCCTGTATTTCCTGATGTCTCTTATTCAAGTGGTACCAAGATCTAAACATATTTAGTTCTTTCTGTATCAGCAAAGGTCATCTGCATGCTGCCATAGACTGCTGGGGTCCTTGACCAGAAAGATCATCTATAATAAGAAACATGACAGAGTGTTGCCCCCCTATCAGTTTAAATTATTTTAGACAAGTATATATTTTAACCACACAAACACCACCTACAATTCTTCATACATTAGAAGCTACCATATTGCTAAACCATACCTCCACCAAAAGAAGGCAAATATAAGTGTTCCAGGATAATGTTGCAGGATCCAATCTGGGTCAATCACCAGGACCAGGGGTTTAGTCTTTCAACCTTTTGGACTTCTGCCGGAGCCCATCCTCAGGAAACTTCTCCCTCCAAGCACACATTCTGGTTGAGAGAGAAATCCCCAGAGGATGATGCAGCCCAGCCTATCTATACTTCATGCCTAAAACCAGTTTGTTAAGTGAGGTATATCCATGCAGCCTCGAGGAGAAGAGTTAGAAATTTCAGGATAAATTGTTCCACTGTCCAGCTAATCTCATAAAGAATTTTCCAGATGTGTAACCTTTGCCTTTTCTCCTAAACTCATTTGTAGAAATAACCAATCACAGTATTGTTCAGAACTATGATTCTACTAACTTTGACAAATGCAAAGATAAGTATACTCATTTAACAACCTTTCCCCTTCTGGTGCCTCCAACAGCAATTGGCTAGAGTGCTGGGAATTATACTCCAATAATGTCTGGAGGACAGCAAGCTGGGAAAGGCTACTCCAAAACTCAAGGTTTTAGGAAGCATGAACTGTACAAACATATGTTAAAAGCAGAAAGAAAGAGTGAGAACTACGAACAATACAAATGACAATTTCTCACAAATACATTGTTATAGGCAAATGTTCTTCACCACATTTTCCGCTCAGGCTCGGTAGCTAGCTCTTTGCAGGTAATACAAAGATATTACTGAACAATTACTAAAGTTATTTCTTGAACTTTAGCAAACGTTAAAACATCCATTTGGCATGTGATGCTTATTAGCAATGTGGAGATCCAGGCTAGAGAATAGATAAAATAAGGATAGGAATATTTGCAAAAAAAAGGTGATTCTTTGAAGAAAGGAAAAATTCTACAATTACCATTTGTAGAAACTATACAAGTTAAAAAGAGAAGAGCAACAGCTTACTAAATTAGCTTTTGAAGCTAAAATGCAGGTTTTGTTGAATAAGGGTAGGAAATTGAATATGGAAACAAACTGTTGCAGAAGGGGAGGACATCCCCTAAAACTATAGTATTTAAGGAATATTTAAGTTTGGTTTGCACAACCCAGAATTTCTAAGCACTTTTTTATTATCAAATCTAAGCACAACTGAAAGCAAAGCATGCACATCAACTTTGAAGGGGGAAAGAGGATGGAAGAAGCCCTGAATCTCTTAACTAACCCGAGGAACCTTCAAAGACAACAAAACCACAAACCCGAGGCAATACACATTTATCTTTGCCTCCATTACCTCGACTGCAAATGCCCCAAACCTTCTGTGGTTGGAGGATGTATCACCACCTACCACCGTAACCCAATCTCAATTGACCCTTTAAGAAAAACAACCGACGGAACGCAGAAAGAAAGGCGGAAGGCTGTCATTTACCTTTTCCTTTTACAAAAAGAACATCAGGAAGGAATTCGGCATAGATTTGTAAACTTCAGGATGGAGAAGGGAACTGACGGGAGCGTCGTGATAAAGTGTCTGGGGGAGTCAACTCCAAACTTCACATCTGGGGCAGCCTCCCTTAAAACTCCGACCATAAAACGCGAGTTTAAACACAGAGAGGGTGAAAAAGACCTCGGAGGGAGAATGAAGAGCCCGCCTGCTTTCGGACCCTTGGTGGGGAGTGGGAAAGATCACGAGGAACTTAGTAAAGGGCGGCGGAGGGGAGGGGAGGAGTGAAGCCTCTAGCGACAGGATGAGGGTTGGGTGGCGCCTTTGGGGAGCCGCTGAATAGTGTATAGCTGGGTCTCTGGTAAAGCACCTGGGGAGATTTTACGGCTTGATAGGGCTCAACCGTTTATCAATATGGGCTCGTTCAGAAGAACTGGAGAAGCTTCGGCTCCTCAAGGGTGAAGCTAATTTTATTCGCATTCCGGGGAGGGGGAGGGAGCAAAAACTGACCCGAAACCCAGCGATCTCTGGAGCACGTGAGAACTCCCGGGCGCGCCCGCTGCAAGCAGAACCCGGGCAAGTAGTCGGACTCCTGCGCGGAGGGCAGCGTTCGCCAAGGCGGGTGGCGAGAGGCGGTTTCGGCAGGGGCAAAGTAATCGAGGAGAGAGAAGACGTCCGTCCGTCCCCCTTCCCCGGTTGTCTTACCCTCAGAATAGCGGAAGGCAATCCAGACGCCCGCGACCTCCCTCTCTCAGGCAGCTTTAGCACAGCTTCCTCCAAAGGCGCGGGGCTGGAGCAACTTTGAGGAGAAGCCGCTAGAAGACGTTGCAGGCGGCGCTTGCCTCTGCTGCCGGCGCTCAAGTTTTAACTCGGGTCCCCAGGCGCCGCGAGGAAACGCGGGCGAGCTCTTGTCTGCGGCAGCCTCTCGGCGTTGCGGGGCTGCGGTCGCGGAGCCTCTTTTGCCCAGCAGCCTGAGAGAGCTGGAGTCGCCAGCTGCAGCTAAGCTCCACCGCCCCGCCCCGCCCCCCGGGCCCTTGCGCCGTCCCTTCGTTGCATTGTTCGCGGCTTTCAGTCCCGCGCAAGAAGAGAGCGGGCGCGTCTTGCTTGGCATCTCAGCGTCTGCCCTTTTTTTATTGCTTGCATGTCTTGGTCCCTTCTCGGTTTCTGTCTTTCCTTCCCCATCGCCCAATTTCTCTCTCTCTCCCTCTCCCTCCCTCTCCCTCTTTTTTATTTTTATTGCTTGTATGCCTTGGCTCCTAATCCGTTTTCTGTCTTTCCTTCCCCATCGCCCACTTTCCCTCCCTCCCTCTCCCCCTCCCTCTCCCTCTCTTTTTATTTTTATTGCTTGTATACCTTGGTCCCTTCTCGGTTTTCTGCCTTTCCAGTTTCTCTCCCCCCCTCCCTCCTTCTTTCTCTCCCCCTCCCTATCTTTTTATTTTTATTGCTTGCATACCTTGGCCACTTCTTGGTTTTCTGTCCTTCCCCATCAGTCAGTCTCTCTCTCTCTCTCTCTCTCTCTCTCTCTCTCTCTCTCTCTTTCTATCTCTCCCTCCCTCCCTCCCTCCCCCTTCCCCCTCCCCCATCCTCTGGCGAGGTTTCTACCTTTTCCGGGTCTTTGACTTCAAGGATCTCCCTCAGGAAACTTTTCGTCCTTCTCTAGATAAATGAGCTGGCAATTAGGGAAAGTAGAACCTAAGGGACTGAACTTTCCTCTCCCGTTGGGGACAAATTAAAAATAAAGACTGTAAGAGAGAAGTTTAAACAGCCGTCATTCAGGGTAGTTGAGGGGTGGAAAATTCAGACGGGACAGAGGGGAAGAAACAAATATACGAGTTAACATAGTATGTAGGCTGCTATCTCTGTCCCAATTCCTAAGGCTTTGAAGACAGCGGGACAATTCTTGAGGCTGCCACATTGACAGCCAAGAGTAATTTGCAGATGCAATTATGGAAACAGACAATCATTGAAGTACAGGTGCGGAGCCTCTATGAGAACACAATTTAACATGGAACTGTCAAATCCTACTCAGTTGAGGAAGATTAGGGACTCGAGAATTGTAGTGAAATGTCTGTAAACATAACCTGGGAGTTAATACAATATCTTGTAAGTGGTAAGACTCTTCATTAAAATGGTGTCTTTTTAAAAAAATGAATCTGGGAATTCTTCTGGGATTTTGGAAGCTGTGGATGGCAGATAGAAATGGTATCCAAAGGTGCCTTTAGCCAGCTTCAGCAGGTCTATCAGTTATGCCCTTTCCTGATTTGGTAATGTTGAAAGCGATGAGTCAAGTCTTCATTACATTGCAGACTGCTTTATCTGGGGTTCTTTTTGTAGATAACTTAGAAGTCATCTACATTTTGCTTCCACCACCATCACCCTGTTCCAGAGAAATGGACCTGAATAGATTCTCTCATCATTACCATTGTCACTGGGTGCAGCTGCTGATAGGCAGTAGAGGTTTAGGAGAACAGGGCTTCCCGTGTGCTATAGAAATGCTGGATATAACATCTCATTTAAGATGTCTTTCTGTGTCTCTTCTCAGAATCTGCATACCAGTAGATCTTCATTAGTTCTGAGTTCACTTCAAGGTGCTGGTGGTTACCTGTAAGCCCAGTTTGGATCCTTGTGTCAGGGTTCCAAATAGCATCCAAAATTCTAACCCTGTTGCCCCCAGGACCATCTCCTTTGGGCAGAATCTGCCCTCCTGCATACTCTAGAAGGAGGAGGATGCTTTGAGGTCAGGTAGTTCTCGACTTACAACAGTTCATTTAGTAACCACTAAATGTTCAAAGTGACTTATGACCATTTTTCATGCTTATGATTGCTGCAGCATCCCCTTGGGCATATGATCAAAGTTCAGATGCTTAGCATATATGATAGTTGCATATATGCTAAGATATATGTAAAATAGGACAAAATTCACCCAACCCATGTCTCACTTAGCAACATAAATTCTGGGCTCAATTGTGGTTGTAAGTCGAGGTCCACCTGTATTCACTCCATGGTAGATCAAGAGCTGGGCCCTGGGGAATAAGCTTCTCAGGAAGATCCCTACTGTATGGGGTAGCGTTCCCCCCTCCAACTATGCTGTCACCCTGTTATCTTTCCAAGATTCATGGGTTTTTAGAATAGTAATGCTTTCCTCTAGTAATGATTGCATTGAATATGAATCATTTCTTAAATTGTATATTTTAAGCCACTTAAAGTTGCTTGAATAAGTAGCAGGCAAATGCTGCTGTTTTCTATTATCTTTTGGTCGATCTATCTACAGGTAGTCATCGCTTAGCAACCATTTGTACTGTGACCATTAAAAATTATGACTGTGCATAGCAAACGATAGTTATGATGAGTCCTCAACAGTTCCCCACAGTCGTGTGATTAAAAAAAATGGGCTCTTGTACAGTTGCCCACATCGCTTCCCTCCCTCTTCCTCCTACCTCCCAAGCATTGCTGTTGCTGGTCCTACGCAAAGCCTTTGTGTGGCCTGCAAGGTTGTACTGAGACCTCACAAGGCTTTAAGAAGCAAGGCATAGCAGCTGTCCTAGTCGGGTGCCCTCATCATGGATGGAGGATGGATGATGGATGGATAGATAGGAAGGAAAGAAGGAAGAAAGAAAGAAAGAAAGAAAAAGAAAGAAAGAAAAAGAAGGAAGGAAAGAAAGAAAGAAAGAAAGAAGGAAGGAAGGAAGGAAGGAAGGGAAAAAAAAGAAAGAAAGAAAGAAAGAAAGAAAGAAAGAAAGAAAGAAAAAGAAAGAAAATTCTTTATTGGCCAAGTGTGATTAGACAAACAAGGAATTTATCTTTGGTCCATATGCTCCCAGTGTACATAAAAGAAAAGATACATTCATCAGGAATCATAAGGTACAACACTTAATGATAGTCATAGGATACAAATAAGCAATCAAATAATACTGCAAAACAATCAATATAAATTTAAGGATGCAAGCAACAAAGTTACAGTCATACAAGTCATAAGTGGGAGGAGATGGGTGATAGGAATGATGAGAAGATTAATAGCAATGCAGACTTAGTAAATAGTTTGACAGCGTTGAGGGAATTATTTTTTTAGCAGAGTGATGGCGTTCAGGAAAAAAACTGTTCTTGTGTCTAGTTGTTCTGGTGTGCAGTGCCCTATAGCATTATTTTGAGGGTAGAAGTTGAAACAATGGATGTGAGGGATCTGTAAATATTTTCATAGCCCTCTTTTTGACTTGTGCAGTGTACAGGTCCTCAATGGAAGGCAAGTTGGTAGTAATCGTTTTTTCTGCAGTTCTAATTATCTTCTTAAGTCTGTGTCTGTCTTGTGGAAAGAAGAAGACAGCAAAGATCAGCTGGTGGAAGTGTGTGAGGGAGAACAAAGAGCACCAGGGTGGTGTTGGGCAGGGTGGCCAAAAAAGGAGATGGGAATAGGAGATAGATGTGAGAGGGGAATTGCAGCAGAGGCAAGCCTGGCAGGGCAGGAGAATATGAGGTTGTGGCCTAAAGATAGCACTGGGACTACCAAATGTGCCATTGCTAAACTGTGCACTCACTAACAACCACTTCACTTAACAACAAAAATTCTGATCCAAATTAGGACAATGAGAAAGGATCAATTAATTAATACTGACAGCAGTATGAAGAAAACTGCCTATTTAAAAAAAATGTTAAAAAAGTAATAAAATCTTAGGTGTTTGAAGATCACCTCACATTCTTCAGTTCCTGATTGCATCTTCTATACATGAGATTTGAGCCTTTAAAATAATGCTGTATAATATTCAAGGACTTGCCCAAGTGGTACTTGAGAACAGAAGCTGCCTCTGAATAAATGTGCTTAAGATTGTGCTGTAAATTGTTTTTTTAATGAATTCATTTAATAGATCTCCTTTGAACCTTTTGTGGCAGTCACTGTAGTACTAACATTAGTCAACTACCACAAATTCTCCAATCTGATGAGCACAAGGCATCCGTTATAATACAGATAAAAAGATGGGGAAAGCATTCTCTCCCCCACCTCTCTCTCCCTCCCTCCCTCTCCCTCTCTCTTCCTCTTTCCCTCTCCCCCTCTCTCCCTCTCCCTCCCTCCCTCCCTTTCTCTCTTTGTGTGTGTGGATGGATGGATGGAAGAAAGGATAGGGATAGTGATAGATATCGGTAGATATAGATGATATACAGTATTTAGACAAGCTTTTTCTTATCTTCCAGAAGTCAGTTTCTGGGTTTATAGGCCTTTTGTTCCATAACTAAATCTGAAAACCCACCATGAAACCATTTTTCAGTTTGGAAATTCTTAAATGCTTAAGTAGAGATAACAGGCTTTGGCTGAGAAAAAGGACTTGTTCACCAGAAGAACTGAACATTTTGCAATGATCTAAAAAGAGGAATTTTTTTCCAGCAACAACTATATTAGGCAGTTATAGAAAGCTAAAAACCTGAACATGTGGTGTGAATCAGAGGGCAAGAATAACAAGGGCCAGAGGGCAACTCAAAATTTAACTTCAAATTAGAGATACCTGTCAGCCACAGATAGTGCAAGAAAAACCACATTTCCAATGTCATCTGACATTCAGGTAAAACTAAAATGGAGTCGGTGCTGGGGAAGAGATGACATTAGCCTGTGCTTAATCATAAGATACCCAGCCACCACACAAAGTAAACCACCAACTTTCCAGTTTCCTTGCATCATTTTCTACTCAGCTTACAGGAATGGACAATAATGTTTGGCTTCCCATAAAAATCTGTGTCTATGCATATTATCAATCACTATGCTAAATAGTGTGGGAAGGGGAGAAGGGGAAACAAAGGTGCTGAAAGCAGAGTTATAAATTGTAGATTAGTCAGTGACCACAAATTGCTGCAACTGGCAGAGACTGTAAGGTCAGACGGAATCACTCTGATCCTATAAAGCCAAAGGGACACTTGAAGGAACTTCAGAACTTATGTTGTGCTATGTTTAATTCTGCCCTCAGTTTCCCAGAAGTTATTCTTCCTGATGAAAGAGGTTTCTGGGGCTTGTTTGTTTTTTTAGTGCATCCTAATCATGGGTCACAATTTTTTCAATATTTGTACTAACTGTCCTGTCGGTCTCTGCAAAGGTGCTTGACTTCATCTGGTTTAGGTGCTCCGCATCATGGAATGGTAGAGTTCTCATCAAAGCCAGAAGGCGTGATTTAAAGCACCAAATGGCATCACGTTTTGTGATGCGGTTATTCTTCTTGCTCATATCCAGTTGTAAATCAAATCTTCCTCTAGAACAGAGCTATCAAACTCCCGGCCCGTGGGCCAGATGTGTCACACGCTGGCCATGCCTGGTTTAGCAAAGGAGAAAAAAGTCCCAATTTATCACATGACACTGCCATGATGACGTGAGTTTCACACCTCCTGTTTTAGAAACTTAGAAGCAACTCAGCTCCAGTTTCCAGTATCTGTCATTCCTATTTTATTTTATTTTTTTATTCCTCTCAAGGTGTTGTACATGAGAACCTGCGGGGAGCTTTGATTCATGTTTGCTTGATTATATGCTTGATTAAATTTATCAGGATTCCTAATCATGCAAAGCTTCAACTCCCATTCAAACAAAGACAGGTAGAAGCGTAGCTACCTGCAATTTTCCCTATTCAACATAAAAGGTAAAGGAGATCACTGAATTTCACTTAACCCTCCTATACATCTTTGTCCACCTCTTGTCTGCATCAATAGATTGTAAGTGTCAATATATCTGCACTATATTAGCTAACATAAGCATATTACAGATAAGGGAAGTAAAATACCATGGATTTCAGCACAGTTGACTAGATAGATAGATGATAGATAGATAGATAGATAGATAGATAGATAGATAGATAGATAGATCGATGATAGATAGATAAATAGATAGATAGATAGATAGATAGATAGATAGATCGATGATAGATAGATAGATAGATAGATAGATAGATAGATAGATAGATAGATAGCAATAGCAGTAGACTTATATACCGCTTCATAGGCCTTTCAGGCCTCTCTAAGCGGTTTACAGAGAGTCAGCATATTGCCCCCAACAATCTGGGTCCTCATTTTACCCACCTCGGAAGGATGGAAGGCTGAGTCAACCCTGAGCCGGTGAGATTTGAACCGCTGACCTGCTGATCTAGCAGTAGCCTGCAGTGCTGCATTTAACCACTGCGCCACCTTGGCTCTAAGATAGATAGATAGATAGATAGATAGATAGATAGATAGATAGATAGATAGATAGATAGATAGATAGATAGAATCTATGATCTATGTTCTATGTATGGGAAATAATTCAATTTCTTATTCTACTTCAAAATCAGACTTTCCATTTTACAGAGTTGTTTCCTCCTTTGGTTTCTACAGTACAAGATGCTAATGGTTGATTTATCAGGAAATTAAGTAAAGATTTCTGGGCTATTCTTTGCTAGACAGATTGTTTTTAATACCAGTCCAAAATCCCATTCTGCTCAGCATCTCTCCGAGGTATCATCAACATCCAAAAAAACCCATGCACAATGTACCCTTGGTATTTTGGTATTTTCCAGGAACCATTTTTCTTTATCCCACTCCCTTCTGTCACTTTTCTGAAATAACTTGAAAATTATAAATAACTGCTAATTTCCACCAACCATTGGCAGATTTAGAGTCTGTTTCCTGTTTTTAATGTATTGGATTCAGAGTACATTAAAGCAGATAATACTTCGATGCTTAAAAAAACCCAGAAAGTCCTAGTGCAACAGTGTTGAGTGAAAACTTAGCAATATAAAAATTGGACTAGTGATAGGACCCACAATTGCAGTTCAGATAGATCTTGGCTGCTGGATTGATTTAACCAGCATTCTAAAGAAAGCCAGTTTTAAATTAGCACAGAAAGGAGGGGGGTCACACTATTTGCCAAAGCACTGAAGGCCAGAGAAGGAATAATGGATGGAAATAGGACCAAGGAGAGATTCAACCTAGAAATAAGGAGGAACTTTCTGACAGTGAGAACAATCAAGCAAGGGAACAGCTTGCCTTCGGAAGTTGTGGGTTTCATCACCTGAGACTCAAGAAGAGATTGGACTGTCATTTGTCAAAAATGGTGTAGGCCAGTGTGGGATTAAGGCTCATTAGTGCCCTAAGCACTGACAAATCTTGGTGCCCCTCCTTTGTACATACTGTACAAAGCTTCATTGTTTTTCCCCCTCAACTTCATGGTGCCCCCTTGGGCCTGGTGCCCTAAGCACGTACTTAGTATGCTTAATGATTAATACACCACTGGAGTAGGGTCTCCTGCTTGAGCAGGGGGGAGGAGGGTTGGACTAGATGACCTATAAGTTCCCTTCCAACTCTGTTAATCTGTTAAAACTGTTAAACTTCATCAAAATACTTAAATTAATACTCATCAATGTAATATATCCCTGTGCAAGGATTCATTGCCATTAGACTAAAGCATATCATCCAGTAATTATGTTGAAATGAAAAAAAAGTTTTGTAGAACCAGGTACACTTGTTTAGATGTCCTTGCATTTGAACAACTGATGTCATTATCTGTCTTGTGAAACATAGTTTTGAGACAGGGATTTGGTCTCTTCAATTTTTTAGCAGACACTGTACAGAAAATATATAAACAAACACAAAAGAGAAATAAGAAATAGGAAAAAAATGAAAGACTATTATACAGATAAATATCGCAGGAATTTTAAATGTCATTTAAAAAGGTCAATCTTTCTAATCTATTGTTAATTATTTGCAAATATTAAATATATTGCATTTTATCACTCATGTTAAAATGCCAAGAATCATTAAACTGGAGCTAAAGGTGGTTATCGGGAACCATGGGCAATATAATAGAAATCATTAAATGGAATTATATATGGGGTAATAAATGCAATCTGTATGTCTAAGACTTTATATTGATATATTGTATCTCATAACATTGAAACATATATTCTATGCAGAGGTAAACCCAAATATTTCTCGTGCCTATTCATGTGTTAATTCTAAGAATGGCTTCCAGTCTGAGTTTAAAATCTATGTCAGATTTGTTTTTAAGATATTAAATTATTGTAGACAGCAAACACATTTTACAACCATTCTATTACTTTTCTGCTTATAGTATCTTTACAGCAGTTATATGTAGCTAATTAAATATATTCTTAAGGAATATGGCTTGGTAAAGTTTAAAATCTTAACTTTGAATGGAAATTCAATTTTTGAGATTTGTTTTATTTTAATATGAATCATTTTCAAGAATTCTTGGATTTTATGGCATTGCTACCATACACACACACACACACACACACACACACACACACACACACACACACACACATACACACACCCTTATTGGGATTCGAACCTTGGCTGTTTTTATATGTTAGGCAGTTGTATTATCTCTCCTTCTTTATTTATCAGGGAGGATAAGGGAGGAGAGCTTGTGCCTTAGAGGCTAATACAACTGCCTAATATGTAAAAACAGCCCAGGTTCGAATCCCAGTAAGCGTGTGGCTAGCTGATGAGAGCTAAATAGCTTGAAATAGATCTATACTAATCTCCCTTTATTTATCAGCACAAATGCAACACACACACACACACACACATACAAACATATATTCGTAGATTTTCATGGGTGTAGGTATGCTGGTCTTGTTGTATTCGGGTCTTTTCCCATGTAAGTTTGAGATTGTCTTGGCAACGTTTCAGCAAGGTCTCACTCGCCATCCTCAGGCTGGTGTTTTGGCCTTAAAGTGTGGTCAGAGCTGCTGTCTTTCTATAAATCTTGATGAGGGGGTGGGGAGTGCTGGTGTTGTTTCAGTAAGTGGATTGATTGGCTGTGTGGCTGCATCATGATTGGTAGATTGGTGCTGATTGGTGCTGGCTGTGTGTCCATTGTTGTTTTGTGTTGTAATGGCCTGGGTGGTGGGTGGGGCTCGTTTGTTTATCAGGGCTGGTTTCCAGATGTCTGGCAAGTGGGAGGCATCATCACATTTATTCATGTTGTGGTGGTGTGTCTCTATTTCAATAGCTTCCATAATTATTCTCTTGTTGAAGTATTCTGTTTTAGAGATTAATTTGGTTCCTACAAAATCAATTTCATGTCCTATTGCTTTAAGATGCTGGAAAAGGGAGGAAGTTTTTTCTTCTTTTCTGACTGCATTCTTGTGTTCTGTGATGCATGCATTTATTCTCCTATTAATTTGTCCAATGTATGTGGCTGGGCAGATTTTGCATGGTATTTCGTAGACTCCTTGGTTTTCTAGCTGGATCTTGTCTTTGGGGTTTCTTAAGATGTTGGCCGAAGGCTGTCTTGATATTGTGCTTAGGGAGAATTTTGCTGATTTTATCTGTGGTGCCTTTGATGTAAGGGAGGAGGGCGATGCCATTGTCCTGTTCTATGTCTCGGTTCTTGGGGGGTATCTCCCTTTTGATTAGGTTGGCAATTGTGTTTTTTTGGAATCTGTTGGAAATTAATACATTTGTGAGGGTGTGCAATTCAGTTTTCCCACACCCCCACAACATGAATAAACATGATGATACCTCCTGCCTACCAGACATCTGGAAACTAGCCCTAATCAATAAATGAGTCCCAGCCACAAAAACTAACACAGGACCCAAAGGCACACCATCACCGATCACCCTCATCAAACATCAATTCCATCAACCAATCAAGATGTGACAACACAGCCAACCAATCCGTTTAAAGCAACAAAGCTAACATTACACACACACACACCTATATTTATAGAAAAACGGCAGCTCCGATCATGCTTTGCTCGCACAAGCACAAAGCCAAAGGCACTAGCCTAAAGATGACAAGTGTGACCTCGTTGAAATGTCACCAATACTGTCAATCTTACAAGGGAAAAGACATGAATACACCAACACCTGGCAATGCCGTTTGTGTGTGTGTGTGTGTGTGTGTGTGTGTGTGTGTGTGTGTGTGTGTTCCAACCTGCTCAATATATTCTGCCAATTTGAAAAAAAACAAATAGTACATTTAACAATAAAATAGGAGTGATGTACCAAAATAATAATATAATATTATATTCAGAGTAAATTAAATATTCTTCTTCTATTAAAATTATATTATTTCATTCAAATTCTGCATCCATTTAATTATACAGTGTTTGACACGTTTCTGTTCTGAGTCCTACTTCACCAGCAATCTGTAACTGAGGCCCGGTAAATGTTCTGAGTTATATGCTATAAGATCTCAAATTCAGTCAAAGGTCTCAGTATTCCCTTTTGTTTGAGGAATTATTTAATATTATGCTTCACATTTGAAGATACAGAAACTAATCAGTTAAACTGTGCCACTGTGAAATTGGGGGTTTCAAAGGATTTGATTAATAATGAATGAATGAATGATTTCCTATCATCAGATTTCTTCGTATTTTCCTCTTTATAAAAAAAAGCAGTTAATAATGATATGAAAGATGAGGTAAAGGTTAGTGGTTAAGGCACCAGGCTGTAAACCAGGAGACACTGAATGCTAATCCTGCCTTAAGCACAAGGCATTTGGGTAACCTTGGGTCAGTCATTCTCTCTCAGCTCTTGAGAGGAGGCAATGGCAAACCAGTTCCAAAATCTTGCCAAGAAAAATGCAGGGAGAAGTATACAGAGTCACCAGGCAATAAAATAACCTTAAGTAGAAAATAAACCTGATATAACAGAATTAGCTCGAGAGTCAATGCATATCAGTATTGATATGAAATGTTGCATCCAATTATTGTCTCTCTTTGCACAACCCTTTTATTTTTAGAATAACTGCTGCATGACATCTTCTTGATAACCCTTTTACTGATTTTTCAGCTTTTTGAGGAGAGCTTCTCAGACATGATGCTTACCAATGACCAGTGTTATCTCTATCCCGTGTGTACCAAAATGACTGGATTTTGTAGTTGCTGGAAAATAGTTACATGCCTCCAATAACGTTACATACAAATTAACCAGTGCTGCAATTCAGCTGGTTCTATCCGGTTTGGGTGAACCGGTAGTGGTGGTGGCAGGAGGCTCCACCCACTTGCCTTGACGTCATCATGTCCTGTTCTTGACGGTCTGCACATGTGTGCACACACTCACATTTGCGAACCAGTAGCAAAGATACATTGATTTCACCCCTGAAATAAACTCTTTAAAAGGTTTAGGAGGTTGGAAGGCAAAGACAGTTCCTACTGGGCCATTTGGTTGCATAACTGCATAAGAATTGCAAAAATCTGGAAATCTAAACGTCATTTCTTCCAAGAACTAGTTTGATCTTGTATGGAACCATCTATTCCTTTTCATTTCTATTTTTTATTACTTAAAAATAGCAAGAGGGAGTGCTTTCTTGCTGCATCCATTCAAGTGTTCTTCTTTTCATTACCATGAGTTGAAAGAATTCAAATTCATTTGAGTGGCCATTTTTACTATTTTGCTTACTTATTATGAGATTGCAATATAACTATTTCTGATCTAATTGATTAGCCTGTTTCCTTAGGGAAAATGAACAAATTAGTTAATAAATGTAATTTCTAATTTTATGATAATAATTTTAGGAATACGTTTTGCTACATCTACTGCATGTTGATAATTTCCATTTTCCCTTTCTTATATCCTGAATTCAACATGTCTTTTTTTTTTCTGGCCTTTTCTAAATATAACATAATTCAAAACCCAAAACCAGGAGCAAATCAGCTTGGGATTGTATCCAATCAGTAAGGCACTTTCAGAATACAACACACAACCTATTGCCCATTGAGTCACCAATTCAAAGATATTTCCTTACCTAAATAGAGAAACAGAATAATGTGGGTGGGCAAAATTAGTGGGAGTTGGAGTAATTTCCGATTTCCTGTCAGCTTCCCTGTTGAATTTCCTTGTGAGAAGCTGGCATTGAACATTGGAAACAAAGCTCCCTCCCTCCCTCCCCCAGGTAAACCAGTCAGGAAACAGGAAAAGATGAATTAATTCTACATAACTGTAAGGCTACATGAATAGTCTTGCAAGTCTGAAGACACAAACTTCCTATGTCTTTTAGCTTCTTAACCTATTAGGGTGGGTTTTCCCTAAATTTCTTTTGCTGACTATTAAGCATCTGTAGGTTCCTGCCTCTCTTGTCTGATAGTTTCCTAGGCAGTATCTCCTCTCTTTCCCCAAGGTCATCCATATACACTTCCCTCCCACCCACCCTCCTTCCTCCACTCCCTCCCTTCCAAGTAAGCAGGCAAGTGACTGCTGTCAGGTAGTAAAGGGTACAAGGGAGTGTGTGACTGGCTTGCATTGGGACTGAGCACAGAGGGGCTGACACAGAGGGACTGGCAGAAGATGCACCATTTCCCCATTGATTTTTTTCCCGGTATGTTTAAGCAAAGAGTGGGAAGGTGACAAGGCGCATTGTCAATCCCATCAGTTCTTTCTAGGTTCTCCATTGACTTGTGGAAAGCTGTCAGAGATCATTCAAAACGAGGATTATGTTATTATGGTTTACCATAGCAGCAGCGCTGAACAGCATCCTTTCAGTGCACTGAAGTAGCAAAAAGTTTCCATTGGAAGTCCTGGCATTAATTGTAAGTTAGGATTCTTTGAGGTATCTTTGTTAATCAAAGTTTTGACATATGTTTTGCCCCATTAAAGCTTACAGAGTGTCAATCAGACACAAAGATTTGAGTAGTACTGGATATATATGATACATCCCAACATGTCCCCTTGATGCTATTTTCTCTTTAATGTCCATGTTCTACCTGACCTCTTTTGTCCTCTTTTCCATGGGCAAATAGGGTTTACTGTATATACTCAAGTATAAGCCGAGTTTTTCAGCCCACTTTTTGGGCTGAAAAAAGCCGCCTCGGCTTATACTCGAGTCAGTGAAAAATTTGCCCGAAATGGAGGAGAAAAAGGGGCGGGGCCATGCCGCTGGGTGACGCTCGTGAATGGCCCGGCGCCCCTGTGAGTTTCCCCTCCCTCTGTGTCAGTTTGCCGCGCAGCGCGCACCGCACCATCCCCCCTCCTCACGTTCTAATGTAATGCAGGGCTGTCTTATGATTCCCCTTCCTCCCCCTCCTGCCGCTCTGCAACGATGTCCCACCTCCTCCTTGTTATGGCAAGCAGCCACATAGCGATGTCCCACCTCCTCTGGTACAGTGATCCAATGATAGGAATCACTGTGCCGTGTGTCATAGGAGGCGGGACATCGCTCCCGCGGCTGCACGGGACATCATCATCACAGCGGGACATCAGCATCATGAGGTGAGTGAAGTATTTCATTGAATACACCGGTATTGTGTGATAATAATTTGTTATCCAGAGCAAATTTTTACAATGGCTACTGTATATTTAATGGGCACAGGCAGGCTGTATATGTTATTCAATGGGCAATGACATTATTGGTATCTATTTTTATTTTTGAAATTTACCGGTAGCTGCTGCATTTCCCACCCTAGGCTTATACTCAAGTCAATAACTTTTCCAGTTTTTTGTGGTAAAATTAGGTGCCTCGGCTTATATTTGGGTCGGCCTATACTCGAGTATATACGGTATATGCTGCCAAGTAAAAATTATTTGATACTATCCATTTCACTGATTGGAAGCTATGAGGGGTAAGTGCATGCTATGTATAAACATGGAAAATCTTTAAATATAGTGAAACTATCTAGGATCTGAAATTAGATGCATTTAGTAGTAAAATTGGCTTAGGAAGTTAGCTTTATGAATTGACCAGAAAGCCAATAATTATTGATCTAGGATAGGAAAGAACTTCCTTATCTCTACTTCCACAAAGAAATTGATAATTAATTAGAAATTAACTAGAAAAGGACTTATTTTCTTTTTTCTGTAATAGCTTTGTTCCCTATGCCATCCTGGTAAACTTGCAAGAATTGTTTCTCTTGCCATATACATGTATACATCTGAACTAGACTGTGTTGTTTCTCTGTGTCATATAATATATGTGGGCACATGCATAATTTTGTATTTATTTATTTATTTATTTATCTTGTCATGTTTATGTTTATATTAGAGTAGGAGACCCTTTGAGACCTATATGCAATGTGATTTCACTTTAATGTATGCCGATTAGCGTACATTCAAAGTGACAATAAAATATTCTATTGTATTTTTAAAAGCAAGTTTGAGTGCATAGGACTTATAGAACCAATAATGGTAGAAAGCTCTTGCATTCTGGTTAGAAAATTATGTATTAAAGGTCTTGCTCATAGTCACCCATACCTTTTGCCACCTCCTGTTTAGATTATCAACTGTGACAATCATTGGTCTTAACATTAAATATGGAACAGTAAAGATCATTAACAAAATTAATATATAAAAATAATTTTTTGAATAGTGGGGGAAGAAAAATAGCATAGTTAAGGAGAGAAAGTTGTTAAATTGGGGATCTACAGTCATTTGCAAGGATCTTCAAAATCAGGAGTTTGATAGCTGTCTTTCAGATTGGATAACATTTAATAAATGTTATTAAAGCCATATGCTTGTATGAACTTCAGATGCATAAAGTTAACTAAACTGATGCAGGATTTAAAATTTTGGATGGGGGAAAGAAGAAAAGACAATGGAATACAATAGAATACAATAGAATACAATAGAATACAATAACAGAACAGAATAATTGGAACCTTGGAGATCTTCTACTCCAGCCGCCTGCTCAGGCAGGAAACCCAATACCATTTCAGGCAAATGGTTGTCCAATCTCTTCTTAAGAACTTCCAGTGTTGGAGCATTCACAACTTCTGGAGACAAGTTGTTCCACTGATTAATTGTTCTAACTGTCAGGAAATTTCTCCTTCGTTCTAGGTTGCTTCTCTGCTTGATTAATAATTATCTTTAATAAAATTATATGAAAAAGTAACCCTTAAGTGACCTATTTTTTAAAGTACTCTCCTCTTTGTCTGAGATTACACTGATTAGTAATCTGCAGTTTATCCAGATTCTGGCAGGATGATCAGAGACTTGGGGAAGATCAGAATGAATTGTACATAATGTACAAATTGCAGGGAGGCTGTTAAATCTGATTCTATTATAATTAAGCCTTGATGTTCTCTGGCTCTTCCTCATACCATTGTATGCAAGTTACAGTACATTACATTCACTAATACCATTTTGTCCATGTTCCTCTTAATCACAGTCTGTAAACATGTCTGCCATTTTGGGGGAATCATTTGTGCATTTGCTCTACATTTCTGCTCTCTCTGGCGGAGTATGAATTGGATTTGATAGTGGCTGAATGGTTCTGCTGCATTTCAGTGGAATACTTCCAGTCATGAAATAATGTGAACACGGGATTGTTCTTGTTAACTAGAAAACTATTCCCTCTACATAAATAACATGCTATTCAGATATTCAATGTTGGCTTTTCACCATTCAAGTTTATTAGCAATTCTTTAGCAGAAATTACCTTCAGAATCCAAAATAGTGATACTGTAAGCAACCTGTTTTCTCCAGCTGTTTTCTTTCACAAAGTCTTTCCTTTGGACATTATTTATTAATTTATTAATTCATTTACATTTATTGGCCACCCATGCCAGTGGAGTCTGGGTGGCATAGTAAATTAACACTAAATTAAACAGACATCTAAAATCAAAATAACCTAATAAACTACAGAATCCTCAAAACAAAAGAAGTCCTTAAACAAATAATAAATATCAATCCCATGCCTGGGACCAAATCCAGGTTTTCAAAGCTTGCCAGAACCTTAGGAAGGAGAGCATTGACCTTATCTCTGGAGAGATGCAAGTCAAAAGCATGGGGAAGCTGCAACAAGATTACATTTAATAGAAGGAACCTAGAACATATCCAGTCTGCTCAATATACTGGCTTGTAGATATGATTGAAGATAACTAGTCCCTCAGATATCCAGATAATCATATAGGGCACAGGTCCCCAATCCCCAGTTCATGGACTGGTACCGGTCTGCAGCATGCCAGAAACCGGGCCATGCAAACAAGTGAAACCATGGGGTGCAAGCAGCATGTGAAACCACACCCCTTCACTGAAAAACCTCTCCCCATAGAATTGGTCCCTGGTGCCCAAAAGGTTGAGGGCCACTGATATGGGGCTTTAGAAGTAATAACCAGCACCTTGAATTGCACTCAGAAGCAATGGCAGTCAGTACAGCTTGCATAGTAGTGTGACACATGAATACACTGAAAAGCCCCTGTTCTTGCTCACTGAATTTTGAACCAACTGTAGCTTCTGGGTGGTCCAAGGCAGCCCCATCTAGAGCATATTGTAATATTTTCTAGGGTTGATTTCTATTAAAACATAGTTGTTGGAATTCATAGAATCACATGTTTGGAATGGATCTTAAAGGTCTTTTAGTCCAGGCCCCTGCCCAAGGTAGGAATCCTTATATCATCTTGGGCAAATGGTTGTAAGTCTGCCAGCTGGCTGGATCCTCAACAATCTGGCACCTCTGCAGTAAAGTCAGAGGGAGTTTTGTCAGGAGACAAACTTTTCTAATCTCAAACACAAAGCATTGCCAGCAAGGCACTTTATGTTGTACTAGGATTTGTCATTGGGTGTCCTTCCACAGCATTTTTATAAGAAAGTACACTTGCCAAGTCTAAAGTACCAAACCTGGTAACAAATGATTAAAGGAATGGAAGAACAGACTCTTGTATTTTTAGTACGGTATCTTCTTTTTGGAAATCTTGGAAATTATTCATACAAAGACTTGCCAACTGGCATTCTTTCTCATTTTTCTCAGATGATCTCTTTGCCACTGAGCATGCCAGCCCAAAATCATTTTTTAAAGAAGAGATTTTACTTTTAAATTGGATTAGGATGCTCTCTGTTGTTTCAGTATAATTTGTTTATAGATCATTGGGCCCATTTGGAGGCAATCTGTTGTGCCCCCCCCCTTATTCTTTATACCTCCATATTAAAAGAAGCATAGGGGGATGTGGGTTTTTTAAAAAACAAAACAAAAAGGTGGTGACATTTTTGAAGCTTTTGGATGAAAGTCTGTCATTTTCTCTGCTACCTTCTCTGATATTTTAATCTTATGGTGCTAAAACCTGAAGCGATTATAGGCATACTGCAGGGGTCCTAGGACAACTTGCTATGGCCAACTTGCCATGGTCAACTCACAACAGCCAACTCACCATGGCTAACTCACTGAAACCAACTCACCATAGGACAATGTGCCACAGCACAAGAGCTATGCTAATATCAAAGAAATTATGGAATAGTGACTTTCCATTAAATGAATGGATGCCAAAGGAGGGACAAGGTGAATGACAAAAATCAAAATAATTTTAATAATTTTAAATAATTAAACTGAATTATTGAATTGTCCTGTGTAGAGTTGTCCTACGACAAGTTGACCATGGTGAGTTATCCTGCAGGAAGTTGGCCATGGTTGTCCCATTCCCTAATTCAGCATCTCATACAAGTATAGAATCATTTATCATTTATCATTTCATTTATTAAGATTTATAGGCCGCCCTTTTCCCTTAGGGGACTCAGGGCGGCTTACAATCACAAGGGAAGGGGGTGCAGTATCAAAAGACAAAACAAAATGTGAACAAAGAAAAAAAAAATAAAACACAACTTTCGTTCAGCAATCAACACTCGGGCGGGTAACTTGGAAACCTATCCCCAGGCCTGCTGGGAGAGCCAGATCTTGAGGGCTGCGCGGAAGGTCTGGATGGTGGTGAGGGTACGAATCTCAACGGGGAGATCGTTCCACAGGGTCGGAGCTGCAACAGAAAAGGCTCTCCTCCGTGTAGTCGCCAGTCGACATTGACTGGCAGATGGAATTCGGAGGAGGCCCAGTCTGTGCGATCTAGTTGGTCGAAGGGAGGTAATCGGCAGGAGGCGGTCTCTCAAGTACCCAGATCCACTACCATGGAGTGCTTTAAAGGTGGTCATCAGTACCCTGAAGCGCACCCGGAGACCGACAGGTAGCCAGTGCAGCTCGCGGAGGATGGGTGTAACGTGGGCGAACCGCGGTGCGCCCACTATCACTCGCGCGGCTGCATTCTGGATTAACTGTAGTCGCCGGATGCACTTCAAGGGCAACCCCATGTAGAGCCCATTGCAGTATTCCAGCCTAGAGATCACAAGGGCTCGAGTGACTGTTGCGAGAGCCTCCCGATCTAGGTAGGGCCGCAACTGGCGGACCAGGCGAACCTGGGCAAATGCCCCCCTGGTCACAGCTGACAGCTGGTAATCAAAAGTCAGCTGTGGGTCCAGGAGGACTCCTAAGTTGCGGACCCTATCTGAGGGGTATAAAATTTGACCCCCCAGCCTAAGTGTTGGTACATTAGCCAAATTGTTGGGAGGGAAACACAACAGCCACTCGGTCTTGTCCGGGTTGAGTACCAGTTTGTTAGCGCTCATCCAGTTCTTAACGGCCTCAAGACCCTGGTTCATCACGTCCACCGCTTCATTGAGTTGGCACGGGGCGGACAGATACAGTTGCGTATCGTCCGCATATTGAATCCAAAACTTAGAATCCAAGTTTTTCTTTTATTTTTAAAAACTACAAATCACTGAAGCGGTTAAATTGGATTATATTTTTAATGTATCTCAAGGTACAAACTTGAATCAAACTTTTAAAAAAGTCTCAAATTTCCTGTTTGAATCTTGCTCAGCCTTCTCGTCATGTAATGCTCATATAGACAATGGTTAACAGAAGTAGATAGAACTAGGACACATCTGCAGTTCCAGCAAAATAAAGTTGGATGGTTTGGCATAAGGGACAATTAGTAGTAGTTGCTGGCACACTCATACTTTAATATTTTGTGCTTAGTGGATATTGTTCATCTGGTCTTTTAAAATGTTAAAATTATTATGCTTTCAATAAAAAAAAATGTATGTTGACTTTTTATGGTTGCAGATCTTTCTTTCATTTCAGGTATTCAAGTTTAAATTGCCTAAATTATTTTTCACAGGTGTTTCTGACAGTAAACTACATTAAATAAAAGCTCAAAGTACTCTCTGTCTCCTAAAGTGAACAATAAAATAAGCAATTGGGGAAAAAAACTATTTCTCTGATAAGTGCAGCAAAATTATTCTGTGTGTCACTGTGACTATTTGAGCTGGTGTCAGACCATTGGAACCTACTAAGAAACAGAGACTTCCAAAGGAAAGCATTATATTTCTTCCTCAGCAGGCTTGTGAATCACAATATGGCAACATGGACATCAAGTGATATGTTTCCTGAAGAAGTAATAAAAATACAAATTCTATATACGTCCCCTTTTCATGCTTCCTGGTGAACAACACAACTTCACATGGAGCACTCAGGCTGTTTCCATGTAAATTAAAATTTGACAGACCATCCAATGATGAAAGAAGAGAAGCCCAAGAACCAGCTTTGGATACCATTCCAAATCTAATGTCACAATGCTTTTCTCCCTAATCTTCAATTCCTAAAATGTAAATCTCCTCGTCTTCTAAAAACAATATAAGAAAAATCATTAATAGAAAGCATTTCAGTACCCCGTTTCATTCAATCATAAGATGCTTTATTTTTTTTCTTCCTACAATGTGTGATACCCAAAATTTCCTTGTAGCAACTAGAAGCATCAGCAAAATATAATGAGATAGAAAATCTACATATCAGAGCAAATTCAACATGGGTGATTCAGTACAGTATCCAGTACCTGATCATTAACAGAATATAGGGCAGAGTATAGGGACTAGTCTTACACAGAGGAACAGTTGGCTGGCAACAATATCTTTATTTATTCAGGCATTTGCATCATATCATGGAGATCTGTGTAAGGAATAATGTTGTATCCCCAATAAAAAGGATACACATGAAAATGTTAGGATAGCAAAAATCCTAGGAAAGAAGGAGGGAGGGAGGGAGCAAGGAAGGAATTGTTAGTCCTTTCAATAATACATCTAGGGCTATTGGATCCGTACTGCAAAACTCTGAGCTGAAGGAAGATATTTATATATTTATAATTATTCATATTTATACATATAAATTTAATACTAATATTAACAAACATCATTTTCATCCAGGCCTAATTAAGAAGCCTTTAAACACTCCCAAAATAGCAATGCATTATTTTTACTTTGATAAAAAAAAAAATCAATTTTGTATTTTTCTTTATTCTGCAATAGTATTTAAAGTCCTTTAAAAAAAACCCTAACATTTAATTTAATTTAATTTCTCTTCTCTCAAAATAATTCTATTCATCTTTATCAAGCCTCTTCATGCTGCCAACGTAGCAACTCCAGAAAATCCTTCTTGTAAATTATATTAGGAAATAATCAAAATCACCCATCTGGTTTATTTTTTTATTTCTTTTAAAATGTTTAGGACACCATCTTTCAATTGTAAATCCATAAATTCCATCTTCTTGTACTTTTTAATTCCATCTGTAAAGCAGCTTCAGTTTTATTCAATGAAGCTTTATCCCCCACAGTTGCACCAACAGATGCTAGTAAATAGTTAAATAGTTTAAAAACCTAATGTTGCAATAACTTACATGTTTTTTAAAGTAGCCATGTCGTGACCTCTAATGTCTAATTTTCAGTCTTTTTATCAATTCAGAATATAAACAGAGACTGTTATTATGGGAAAGAATAGTTTCAATCAACATCAAAATCAGAAATCAAGTAAATCTGAGTCCTTAATCTGTGTGAAACTTTCCAAAGCCAACAATAATCATCCTCTTGCTGTAAATTTAAAAAAAAAAACAAATCCTAAAACTTAAACTGTGTTGCTTTATTTAAAAGTGGTCAAGATATGAGCCAGTTAAACCTGGAGTCCATGTAGATAACACTGATGCTATAAGCACCATGGAATCATATAACCCCCATTTTATCAGAAGCTGATTGCAAAAACTTTTTTAGCTGTGGATAATCTGACGATCTGTCTTCAACTTCAGGGAGATTTCAGTCACTCTGTACCTGCAACTGGGTTGCCATTTCAGTCACATGTCCAACATTTTAGACTTTAGAGGAACATCAGCTCATCATTACAGCTCACTGGAAGTGTATACTGAGACCACACGGCTGACTTTTCTTCTTCCTTTGTCTGTGTAACACACAGATTGTTGGCCAGTTTAGGCACAGCAGAAAAATGTGTCTGGCTAAAATCTAATGCCTGTGAAAATTTAAAAGTCAGTTTACATGAATTGGATTGAAACTCTTGGATAATTAGCCTCAAAATAAGCCTGTCAGTAACAGAGCACATTCTGTACCCTTAGAACATTCTAGGCGCTCAGTATCCTGAATTTCTACTTAAAGGATCAAGAAGTAGTTTTAAGGAAATCATTTGTTTACATTCCAGAGAAGTTCTGTCAGTCAACACAGGCATGATGGGCCACTGTTCTAACTCAAGGTGTTTGTTTAGTATTAAAATTAGCCATAATAGCTTTTGAAGAATCTAAAATAGGCCAACAATGTAATTTTCAGTTTTTTGTTGAGACCCAATCCTATTTTTTCACAGCTTCTGAATTTATAGAAGCCAGCTGAGGAAGCAGACTGGAGAAAATAAGGTTCATAAGAGAGGAATTGGGGACATTATCAACTGATTCTTTAATTACAGGATCATATTGTTTTGCTTTGCTGTATATTTCCTATCTTCGTTTCTTTGTTTTCCTCCTGGCCTGAAGGTCTAAACCCTAACAGTGGCCACAATCTTCCTTTCTTATACATAGTGAAAGTAAACATTAAAAAAATGGAATATTGAAAGTTTCAATGTTTTAAGATAGAAAAAAATTAAGAGAACATATATCAGTTTTGGTATTTGGCAAACTACATCTCTGGGGATCTTGTCACTCACTACCTTTGATGTGTTTCATTCACACCATTGCCAGGTTGCTATGGTTACTTTTAACTCTCCTTTGTCAACCAGAGCAACTCCTGCGTCTTCTGGAGATTCAAGACTAGCTGAGCTCCATGGGTGGCAGCAAAGTTGAAAAGATGCAGCAATAGGGAGACTTGAGCCAAACATCAGCAGATCTATTAAAAACCACATCAGTTTCACACCTACATGTCTCTGGGAAAGTAACACTACTTTGTTTATTTTACTTTAAAGGTATAAGGCAACACTTTCCTTCACCTGCCTATTTCTTTAAAAATACATCCTTAATCAAGATTGCCACAATCACTAAGCATAGGGGTTAAAGCTCCTGACACCTTAGAAATGTGTTTTAGTAGGACAAATTAGTCAGAGATAGCTGAAACCAATTTTGTATTTCCTAGCTCAAAACTGAAAAGCATATCCTCGCCACACCCCTGCATCCCTTTTCTATATCCACAAGACAAAAATAGGGCTTTCTCAGCAAAAATCTGATTTTGAAGCAGGTTGATCTACCTTTCTTTGCCTGCTCCCACCCCCACTTCCTACTAGCAAAACACAAAAAAATGGACATCTCCTGATTCTTAATTTTCTCCAAACTCTTGGATGCTCCACCCAAAATATGACCATCCAAAGGTGCTATATCTTCTGCAATCCCCAGAAGGACTCTATGTGAGAAGGATTATTCAGCATAAATGAATTCAGCATTTTCAAGTATCTGTTTCACTTTTTATTTTGTCCATTTTCTTTTAATAAATATAAATTGAGGTTTAAGGGATGAGGAGTGAATTGCAGACAATCACAACAGAGATCTGTCCCTTCCCATGTGCCTAGCAGTCTCATTCACACACTGCACTTATCTCTTTGTGCTTAAGGGGAAATAACAGGATATCAGACTATCGTGCTCATGGCAATTGTTATGGGTAAACATCTGGCTAGTAAAGATCTCTTTCAAAAAAGAAATTCTTTTGGGGCTGTGGATGCTTCTTCTCTATTCATTTCTATCATATGTGATAGAAATGTGATAGAAATGCACTCATCTTCTTAATAAAAATTATTTAAGCAAATATATGTCCCTGTTTGAAGTACAGTGCATAATGTGAATCTCTATTCCACAGTATAGAAATAATAAATACTAAGCACAGGAGTGAACCAATTTATTTTCCAATAAACGAAGTAAAATGGACTATATGGTTATGATTTATGGGTTGCAAAAATCTTGTCAAGACTGAGTTGTAGCATAGAGGTTTGTGGATCTTTGTGTTATCATCCAGAGGCTGTCCAGACTTTTGCAACCCAATCTGATAGACCTAGATGAAAAATCTCCTACTGATGATATAGAGAAGAACTTAAGCCTTGAAAAAACTCATTTGCTTAAAATAATGCTGTACTGTCTCCCACACAAGCATACTCATGCATTCCAAAATATACATTCCAAGTTGCTTCAAAACATGCACATCAGTGCTTCCTCAGAGTGATTGTCCTAAGTATGTGGATAATTATAAATTATCCTAGTGATATCAGCCTGTCCCATTGATTCTGTCACAGGCATACTGCAGATAGCAAAAGCTAGGGACCTGCTTTTGATGGGTTCCAGGTGACAATGCCTTCTCTGCTCTGGCACCCACCATATGGTGATTAATTGTCTGTAATCTCTTGGAGGTTCTATCCAAAGCAAGGGGTGATTAGCTTTTGACATTCCAGAAGACCCTCAAACCTCATTATAGTATTAGGTGTGGGACTGGCTTAGGTAGCTCCATTGCTGAGTTGGTTAGTCTTATCCTATCTACATAAAGTGGTGTAAAGTGGTGTGTGTGTGTGTGTGTGTGTGTGTGTGTGTTATAACACACCACCCACGCATGCACACGCACGTACACACACACACACACACACACTTTTTTTGTGCATGATTTCAACTATTTGATGTATATCAAAGTGTTGCCTTTAGGGAGGTGTCCAGTTATATAAATTTGATAAATGAATACATAAAATAATTCTGAAGAGCACAGTGGTTTGCTACAATAAGATCCAAGCAAAACAAATCAAGGAGAAACCTTTATTCTGAGCTGTATGAAATCAGCCTACTTTTTAAAGCTCACTCAAAACCATTCCCTCTTCTTCATTGGTCAGGGAAAGCAGAGTTTTCTATCTGTCCAGTGAAGCTTGTAAAGAATGGAGAAAGGCTATTAAGAGTAAAGTCTAATACCCCCCCCCCCAAGAGCAGGAGCAGCAGGGATGGAATGATGGGGGAGGAAAAGAAAAAACAAAGAGAGGTACTAATCACATACACATTCACATACACACACCTGAATTTTAATCTTTCCCGGGGGACTACATGAGATTTAATATGAAACATTACACAGCTGCTTTGCTACACAAGATTAACTTTGTGTAAAAGCATATTCTCTCACCAGATTTCAGAAACATTGCACTCCAGGCAATAAGAAGTGTTGGTAAAGAATACAGAAACGGGCTCAGCAATGTATTTAAGTGTTATTCAAGTTACCTATCCACAGCTGTCTCCCAAGATAAATCTTATTGCAACATTACTGAAGCTTAATTTTTAGCTGCAGCGATCATACAGAAATTCACAATCCCCCATTGGGTAGATCCACTGGACTCTAAAACATATCCAGAACTCAGAACCTTGAGACTAAAATGTAGGATTTCTATGCTTTTTCCTGATCTTTTTTTTCTAATTTCTGGGCAAAACTATTCTGTGTATTTTTATAGTAAATGATTGCATTTCTCCTCCAATAGGAGGTCCCCCTCCCCCTTCTTTGTATACTTGAAGTGTCAGCTTTCCACAGCAAACAATAAAGTGCTAACAACCAGATGACTGCCAGGAATATAAACCTTTTTTCACCATTCAGTCAGAACTGAAGAAGCTTCTTGGATGAGAATGAAACATCTTCAAGGAAAAAACAAAGAAACTCTAGTTGCCTTTTGTAAAGCATATTTGGGACAACCATAGCTGAATGACTGAAAATCTCCATAGACATTTAGCAAACAATAAAATCACCCCAGATTTTCATGAATATCTGAAGGGTGGATGGGGGTAAGAAGCAATGGATGAGTGATGTGTTCTGGTCAGAAAAACATGGTAGAAGATAATAGAATAGATAATATTTTTCAAGCATCTGCACAGCGCAAAACCTGGGGAGCTCCATAAATCTCTTTTTTACTCCTACTTCCCCAAGTTTAAATATATCCAATATATCTAAGTACAATTATTGACAATTTATAATGTCATTATAGTAGAGACAATTTTCCTCCCTTTGGGTTATTTTTAAAGTAGGTAAGAAGGAAGAATTGGCACTCAGATGATTTTAGAGTTCCTTCTGGACTGATTTGGTTTTTTTTTAATTGAGCTATTTTTATCAGCAAAACTTCTAAGGCACATCAGTTAAAAAAAACAGTCAAATAGATCAGTGGTCCCCAACCTTTTTATCGCCGCGGACCAGTCAGCCTTTGATAATTTTACCGTGGCCCACTGAGCGCGCGCAGGGGTGGGGGGGGCGTTGTTCGCGACGACACATTGATTGCGTACCTGCACGGGGCTCTTCCCTGGAGCCTTTGCGCACGGCCCAGGAGCCTTTGCGCTGCAGCGATCATGTCCCCCGGCCGCTGCAGCGATCATGTCCCCCGGCCGCTGCAGCGATCATGGCCCCTGGCCGCTGCGCGGCCCGGTGCCAGGTACTCCACGGACCGGGGGTTGGGGACCACTGAAATAGATAAATCTATATAAAGCTAAAACACATTCCTGCAACATCTGCTTTATTCTACTTATCAGAAAATATTTTCAGATGGTTTAGGTTTAGGTTTATTGACATTTGTATGCCGTCCACTCCCTAGGGACTCTGGGCGGCTTACAGACAAGACAAGGGACATATATAAAAATTAAAATAAATACAAATTTTTAAAATTACACAACATGCATACTGCTTAGAGTAGGGCTGGATGCTAATCAACAGCCCCAGGCCTGCCGGAATAGCCAGGTCTTAGTAGCTTTACGGAAGGCCGTAAGAGTAGTAACGGTCTGGATCTCTATGGGGAAATCGTTCCATAGGGCCAGGGCAGCAACAGAGAAGGCCCTCCCCCGGGGTGCCACCAACCGACATTGACCAGCTGATGGCACCCGGAGGAGGCCCAATCTGTGTGATCTTATCGGTCTTTGGGAGGTAAATGGCAGGAGGCGGTCTCTCAGGTAACCAGGTCCTAAACCATGTAGGGCTTTAAAAGTAATGACTAGCACCTTGAAGCATGTCCAGAGACCAATGGGGAGCCAGTGCTACTCGCAGAGAATAGGTGTAACGTGGGTGTATCTAGGTACACCCATTATCGCTCGTGCGGCTGCATTCTTGACCAACTGCAGTCTTCGAACACTCTTCAGGGGCAGCCCCATGTAGAGCACGTTACAGTAATTTTCATTTCATTTTTCATTTTATCATGCATTTATAGGCCGCCCTTTTCCCTGAGGGGACTCAGGGCGGCTTACAATAAAAAGGGAAGGGGAGTGTAGGACAAATACAAAAAGAAATGTGAGCAAAAATAAATTAAACAATAAAACACAACATTCACTCGACATTCGGGAGGGGCTAAAGTAAAGACTTATCCCCAGGCCTGACGGGCTAGCCAGATCTTGAGGGCTGTGCGGAAGGCCTGGACGGTGGTGAGGGTGCGGATCTCCACGGGGAGATTGTTCCATAGCGTCGGAGCCGCAACAGAGAAGGCTCTCCTCCGAGTAGTCGCCAGTCGGCACTGACTGGCGGATGGAATACGGAGGAGGCCAGCTCTATGCTATCTGATGGGACGCAGGGAGGTAATTGGCAGAAGGCGGTCTCTCAGATAGCCAGATCCACTACCATGGAGCGCTTTATAGGTGGTGAGTAGGACCTTGAAGTGCACCTGGAGATCGACAGGTAGTCAGCGCAGCTCACGGAGGATCGGTGTTATGTGGGCGAACCGTGGTGCACCCACGATCACTCGCGCGGCCGCATTCTGGACTAGCTGAAGTCTCCGGGTGCTCTTCAAGGGGAGCCCCATGTAGAGCACGTTGCAGTATTCCAGCCTAGAGATCACAAGGGTTCGAGTGACTGTTGTGAGGGCCTCCCGATTCAGGTAGGGCCGCAACTGGCGCACCAGGCGAACCTGGGCAAATGCCCCCCTGGTCACAGCTGAAAGATGGTGGTCGAAACTCAGCTGTGGGTCCAGGAGGACTCCCAAGTTGCGGACCCTGTCTGAGGGGTATAAATTTTGTCCCCCCAGCCTGAGTGATGGTACGTTGGCCAAATTTTTGGGAGGAAAACACAACAGCCACTCGGTCTTGTCTGGGTTGAGTATCAGCTTGTTTGCTCTCATCCAGTCTTTAACGGCCTCAAGACCCCGGTTCATCACGTCCACCGCTTCATTGAGTTGGCACGGGGCGGACAGATACAACTGTGTATCGTCCGCGTATTGATGGTATTTTATCCCGTGCCTCCGAATGATCTCACCCAGCGGTTTCATGTATATGTTAAATAGTAGGGGGGGATAAGACCGAACCCTGCGGCACCCCATAAGTTAGGGGCCTCGGGGACGATCTCTGCCCCCCCACCAACACCGACTGCGACCTGTCCGAGAGGTAGGAGGAGAACCACTGCAAAACAGTGCCGCCCACCCCCACCTCCTGCAGTCGTCGCAGAAGGATACCATGGTCGATGGTATCGAAAGCCGCTGAGAGGTCAAGGAGAACCAGGATGGAAGCGCGGCCTCCATCCCTAGCTCTCCAGAGATCATCGGTCAATGCGACCAAAGCGGTTTCTGTGCTGTAACCGGGCCTGAAGCCGGACTGGAAGGGGTCTAGATAGTTAGCTTCCTCCAAGGTACGCTGAAGCTGGAAGGCCACCACCTTCTCAACAACCTTCCCCACAAAGGGGAGGTTGGAGACTGGACGGTAGTTATTAAGGACAGCTGGATCCAAAGACGGTTTCTTCAGGAGGGGTCTCACCACCGCTGCCTTAAGCGCGGTGGGGAAGTGCCCCTCCCGAAGAGAGGCGGTAACAACCGCCTGGATCCAGCCTCGTGTCACCTCACTGCTGTTGGCAACCAGCCAGGAGGGACACGGGTCCAGTATACAGGTGGAGGCACTCACAGCTCGCATAGCCTTGTCCACATCCCCAGAGGCAACTTCCTGAAACTCAACCCAGAGATGGTTCGCCAAGTCTTCCCCCTGTGTCTCGGCTGGATCTGCTGGAGTGGAGTCCAGGTTCGATCGAAACCGGGCAACTTTGTCCGCCAAGAACTGGACATACTCCTCAGCCTTACCCTGTAAGGGGTCCCCCGTCTCCCTCCTATTTAGGAGGGAGCGGGTTATCCTAAACAGGGCGGCTGGGCGGGACTCGGCGGACGCTACCAAGGAGGCGATATGTGTTCTTTTTGCTGTTCTTAAAGTCCGAATATACTCCTTGGTGCATGCTGTTAAAAGTGCTCATTTCGACTCGGACCTATCGGACCTCCACGAGTGCTCTAGGCGTCTCCTCCGGCGCTTTATCTCCCGGAGCTCCTCGGTGAACCAAGGAGGCCTCCGGGGGCCGCTGACCCGGAGGGGCCGTAGTGGCGCAATCCGGTCTAGAGACTCCGAAGCTGCTGAGTGCCAGGCAGCGACAAGGGTCTCCGCCGAACTGTGGGCGAGGGTATCAGGAATAACCCCAAGCTCCGTCTGGAACCTAACAGGGTCCATAAGTTGCCTGGGGCGGAACCACCTGGTCGGTTCCTCCTCCCTACGGTGGGGGTTTGGCCTCCGGAAGTCTAGCCTCAGTAGGCAGTGGTCTGACCACGACAGGGGTATGATCTCATTACCCCTCAGACCAAGATCATAACTCCACTGCTCCGAGAGGAATACGAGGTCAAGTGTGTGACCCGCTGAGTGAGTTGGGCCTCGAATTACCTGAGTCAAGCCCATGGCTGTCATGGAAGCCATGAACTCCTGCGCTCCATCAGAGCATTCACCAAGCGAAGGCAGGTTGAAGTCCCCCAGAACCATAAGTCTAGGGAACTCAACTGCTAGCTCGGCTACTGACTCGAGGAGCGAGGGGAGGGCTGCTGCAACGCAGTTGGGAGGCAGGTACGTTAACAGCAAACCCACTTGACCCTTGAGGTCCAACTTCACCAGTAGGGACTCACACCCGACAAGCTCCGGAGCAGGGATCCTACGAGGTACTAAAGACTCCCGGACTACAATAGCCACACCGCCACCCCTTCCCTGGGCTCTCGGCTGATGCAGCACCTGAAATCCGACTGGGCACATCTCAACGAGGGGGACTCCTCCCTCCGTGCCCAGCCATGTCTCAGTAATACATGCCAGGTCTGCGCCCTCATCAGTTGTCAAGTCCCGGATGAGGGGGGCCTTATGAACAACAGACCTGGCATTTAGCAACAGCAGCCTGAGACCAGGGTCCTGATTACTCGTGCCATCTGACCTTGGAGTGGGACTCTAGGGCCGGAAGGAGGGATCTCTATGACATAGCGAGCCCTCCTTCCCCGATGATGGCCTGCCCTAAAGTCCCCGCCATATCTGCCTCTCCCTGTTATGACCGCAATGCTCCGACCCTCTCCCGTGGATGTGGTTCCCCCAACCACCCCGATGGCCCCCGCATACCCCGCCAGGTCTTCCGAATCACTCATGCCCAAACTCTCACACAAGCAGTCCTCACTAGAAAAGTTAAAACACAAATACAACTATATGATAATAAAAAGTGAGATCATTCATGCCATCTCAAACAATCCCATGCACTCAACATACCGATTCAGTCTTGAGGTGACGAGGGCATGAGTGACCATCCAAAGGGCCTACAGGTCCAGATAGGGTCACAACTGGTGCACCAGGCGAACCTCGGCAAATGCCCCCCCGGTCAGTTTGCATCTTTATTTTCTTCCAGAGAAGCAGAGAAAACAAAAGGCAGTGTTGTTATAGTTGAAAAAAAAGAGACAAGGATAAAGGATTAAGGGGTGTCCCAAAAGTGCTTTTTAAAGAGGCAACTAAGAAAGAGCTGAAGAAGCTTCTTGCATGAGATGTGAAATATCTTCAAAGATATTTGGATGAGAGCAAACAAGCTGATACTCAACCCAGACAAGACCGAGTGGCTGTTGTGTTTTCCTCCCAAAAATCTGACCAACATACCATCGCTCAGGCTGGGGGGACAAAACTTACACCCCTCAGAAAGGGCCCGCAACTTGGGAGTCCTCCTGGACCCACAGCTGACTTTTGACCACCATCTCTCAGCTGTGACCAGGGGGGCATTTGCCCAGGTTCGCCTGGTGCGCCAGTTGCGGCCCTACCTGAATCGGGAGGCCCTCACAACAGTCACTCGAGCCCTTGTGATCTCCAGGCTGGAATACTGTAATGTGCTCTACATGGGGCTGCCCTTGAAGAGCATCCGTAGACTTCAGCTAGTCCAGAATGCGGCCGCGCGAGTGATCGTGGGCGCACCACGGTTCGCCCACATAACACCGATCCTCCGTGAGCTGCACTGGCTACCTGTCGATCTCCAGGTGCACTTCAAGGTCCTACTCACCATCTATAAAGCGCTCCATGGTAGTGGATCTGGCTATTTGAGAGACCGCCTTCTGCCAATTACCTCCCTGCGTCCCATCAGATCGCATAGAGTTGGCCTCCTCCGTATTCCATCCGCCAGTCAGTGCCGACTGGCGACTACCCGGAGGAGAGCCTTCTCTGTTGTGGCTCCGACACTATGGAACAATCTCCCCGTGGAGATTCGTACCCTCACCACCGTCCAGGCCTTCCGCACAGCCCTCAAGAACTGGCTAGCCCGTCAGGTCTGGGGCTAAGCCTATTTTCGCCCCTCCCGAATGTTGAGTGAATGTTGAGTTTTATTGTTTAATTTATTTTTTGTTCACATTTCTTTTTGCACTGTCCTATACTCCCTTTCCTTTGTGATTGTAAGCCGCCCTGAGTCCCCTCAGGGAAAAGGGCGGCCTATAAATGTTCAAATAATAATAATAATAAAGAAAGAAAAACAAGAAAGTTCAGTTGCCTCTTAAAAAAGCATCTTTGGGACAACTGTGACCTGGATGATCGAGAATCTCTATAGAACTTAAGCGGTATTTATCCATCTTCCTTTTCCAAATTATGATTTGCTCTAGCTGATTCCATATTTAGAAATATATGTTGGGAAAAGCAATTCTGAATTAAATCAGCAGGCAAAGCAAAGTCACTTTACATTGAGATAACGTAATCCCCATGACCTGCTTGATTTAGTCCCACAAGGGTGGAATCACTTGTTAGGTGATGCTTGGGTTGACAATATTGCAGTACTTGGCTAGGACCTTGTATAATAAACATAGTCTTTTTTCATCTTGAGTATGATAAATTGAATTAATAATGCTAATGGCTAAATTGTAAGGAGATGGATAAGTTTTCTGTGTTCTTGTATTGTCTTTTTTCTTTTTTTAAAAAATTAATTCACAGAATTATCTCAGATTTTTGTCAAGCTGCAGTTCCTACGTTCTCTGCTATCATGACTCTGTTGTCTGGAATTGAGGCCTCCCTCCCCATTTTGAAGAGCCAAAAAAGCATTTGACCTGACTGACCGTAATGCTAAAAGCAAAATACTTGGACAGAGAAGCTGTTTTGTCTTGAACTGTTCAAGCTGATTTAGATTGTACGTGTTTAATCTTATCTTTAATAAATTGCTATACACTGGGATGAGCTTAACTAAATAACTGTAAAACAATATTGAAACTTTCATACCACTAGCCTTGGTAGGACTCACGTTATGTGAAGGCTTCCAAAAGGCTGCTCAATAACTGAAGCCTTTGAAATGAAGCTGGCTAAATGTTGCCCCACTGAATGGCTGCATAAAACTATTTTGTTAAACACTACAAGGGGCTGGGAATGAAAATGAGATGACTGTTAATGGGGAAGATATGTTGTGTGACTTCCAGGTTCACAGTGATATTTGGAAAGTAGAAAAATAATTGCTGGGGGGAAACTGCATAACTAGAAATAATCCCTGCAGACAAGAGGCCACAAGGGCAGAGTTTCCCAAACTTTAGGTCAGGCCATTCATGCTGACCATCTGGGAAGACCAAAAGAAAGACCAACAAAGATAGGTTGTTGATAGCCTAAAGAAAAGAAGGCTAAGGAGAGACATGATAACACTCTTTGCATATTTGGAGGGGAGTCACATGGGAGATATTGTGAATTTATTTCCCATAGTTCCTGAAGATTGGACAGGAGCCACCAGTTGAAAATAGCAATAGTTCTTAGACTCATATACCATTCACAATACTTTACAACACTCTCAGTTCATTTTACAATGTCGGCATCTTGCTTCCAACAATGTAGAGTCCTCATTTTTTCTGACTTTGAAAGCATGGAAGGCTGAGTCAACCATGAGCCTGTCAGGATCGAACTCCAAGCAGTCGGTAGAGTTTGCCTGCAGTACTGCATTCTAGCCACTGTACCACCAGGGCCACCAGTGGCTTTTACAGAGGGAGATTCAAATGTGAAATAAATTTTCAAGTGAAAATATTAAACGGTGGAACAGCCTGCCTCCTGGAGCGGTACATCCTTGATCACTGGAGACTTTCAAGTAAATAGGTTGGATAGCCATTTGGTTGGGATGATCTGAGGAATCCTGCTCTGGTTTAGACTAGGTCCTTGAAATCCCTTCCAACCCAATGATCCCATTATTCATCCAAGGAGCATCAGCAACTGAGAGCAGCTCAAAACATTGGAGGAAAAAAAAAAAACCTGATCACTGTAAGGGCAAAGTGGGAGCACTGACAAAAGTCCTGATAGGATTTGCATCCCACTTTGTCTGAGCAAGCCTAAAAGATGACAGTTGCGTTTGAGAACCAGTGTATTATATAGATTACAATTTAATTATTAAACCTAAGTAGCACATTTATTTATTTATGCGAACATTTATATGCTGCCCTGCTTCAAAAATCTCCAGGCAATTTACAAGAGAATTAAAATCGATAACAGGATGTAAAACAAAACAAAGCCCTAACCCAAATCAACATGAATTTATTTTTGGACCGACCCTAATCCCCCACCCCCAGAACATAACATAATTGTTAGATATGGTGAACAGATGAGACAGGACTCAGGTTTAGTGACCACAAACAGGTCTTTATTCAGTAACTATGTACAAATCCAGCATTGGCCTGCCTAACAGCTAGCCCTTTTATAGGGAGCTGTCAGATGGCTCAGCCAATCAGCTTTGAATATTTTCCCACCAGAATGGAGGACCTTGATGGAGCCTAATGCTCCAATCTCAATATGTAACAATAATAACTACATTATGTTCTCGAGGTGGGGGGGGGGACATTCGAAAGAAACCATTTATCATTTTAGAGAGCTGCAAAAGGAAAAATTTTGGAAAATTTTCCTCCTACCTAGGGAGAGAAAGCAAATACTTTTGTTCAGGAAAAACAAGAAACATTATCTACTTAGTCCTATGGAAGAAAGAACTCCAGCATGCTAAACTACTGCTATAAATCTTTCTCCTGAATTTCAGTAACTATTATAGCTATTATTTTACAAAATGGCAAAAGGGTAACACAACTGCTATGACAAAATTAAAAGTAAAACCAAAAACCTTTTGAGGAACTATTCCCCTACTACCTGAAGGATCAGTTTAGGGACTTGTGGGGGGAAAGAATCTGTGTTATGGTTATGAAGAGTTGACAAGTTACTTGGCAGCACATAAATCAATCAAAAAATTCCCATGCTAGGAAAAATAGAAGATGCTGTTTGAAACGTACAAGCAAAAATAGGCAGAGGCTATGCTAAGACCTTGGAAGGCTTATTATATCCATCACCTGCTAGACCAGCAAGGAGGGAGAATGAAACCATAACCCAGAAGTATCCAAATTAAATATTAAAATTATGGGCAGATTTGTAAGCCTCACCATTCATCCTGCTCTTATCTTTTTTGTAAGATAAGTCATTAAACATTTTCTCTGCTTCCCAGGCAGGCAAAGCGGGCCTTGCTTGAAGACAACTGAGATTATTTAAATTAAAAGCAAAGTTAATGGGGCAGATGAAACCTTCTCCCAAAGAGCCACACCACAATATATTTTAGCCCATTTCCAGAAGACAAGTAAAAGGCTTAACCTACAGAAAATAAATTGATATTTGGTATTTGTTAACATTTGAATTAAACACACACACACACACACACACACACACACACACACACCCCTAACAAGACTTCTAAGCAATTCCATCTCTTTTAGTTGTTCTATGTGCAAGATAAAGATAGCCTTTTTTCTGAGGCATATTATAGATATATAATTATGTGTTATATTTTTCTTCTGCTAAGAATTTACGTTTCTGTGTCTTTCTGTGAAAGATTTCCTTATTTTTATTTTTCAGCTACTGAGTATATAATTTGTTTCCTTGCCTGGCACATGCTGTTGCTCCTTGGTGTATCCTGCCTGTTGTGCCTTCTACTCATGGGTTTCCCCATCTGTGCTAGCGTTTCACATAATTCATTTAAAAATGTACAAGCTGCCCTGTTGGATGAGTCTAAAGGTCTCCCCAATCTAACACTCTTCTAGCCAATGATAGCCAGATGCTCCCAGGGAACTCACAATCGGCTTATAATGAAGATGACTGTTTCTTCTTTTGTCTCCAGCATTTGAAAAATAGTTGTAACTGCCTTTGCATAGAGTTTTTATTCTAAGCTGTCAGAGTTCCTCATAGACATCTATAGTAAGGGGTTGTGACAGTTGCAACATGGAATGTGTTGTTCTGCATTAAGTAAGGGATAAGCTTGCATACATTGGCCTTCAAGTAGACAATGGTGATGGCATCTTCCAAGATACACATAGGACTGGACTGACAAAGGAGCCCCAGAACAGCTGAGACACTGGGCAAGCATAGTGGTGCAAAACACACATATCACATGCATATGGTCCTCTTCAAGATTAGTTTGCATGAATGCTACAATGCAGCATTTCAGATTTTTGTGTCCCCCAGATTCCTGATAATAGTCACAAGTAAGGCTATAAAGGAAACAGTTTGATATGAGTGGTCTTATTTATATAATCAGAGTCTACTACTGACATTCATTGGATTTCTTTGGGAGGTCTTTAAAGCTATTTATCATTTGTGGTATATATTTCATTCATTTTCCGCTGCTGCAAACATAATCTCTCTTGTCAATGCAGAGAATGGTCCATGAACATTTCTTAGGAATGAAAAACTGCTCTGTTTTTTATAGGCACTTGATCTTGAGGCCAAACAAAGAACTATAGTGGAGACCTTACAGTCTCCAAATCCAGAAGCAAGCTGTAATTCCTTATAAGAAATGCATTTCTTCTGGGACAAATAGAATATGGGCAAACCAAATTTGTAAAACACAATAATTGGTATTTCGGGGACTCTAGCTATCACCAGATAATGTATGCTCTGGCCAATCATCTGGAAGAAGAGAGTATATTGTGGCCCAAGGGAGCAGGGGACGTTCTCATCCTCTTCTGCAACTCAAACCAAGCTTTATCATTTGATCTGCAATTGTTGCTCAGTCTCAGATATCGTCAGTTATGTCCAAATATTGACTTACAAAATCCAAAATATTTTGATTCAAGTATCAGTAAACAACCCTAAGGTGAAGTACAGTTCTAAGTCCTGATTTAACAATGCTAGGATAAAAGTTATCAGTTTCTAAAAGCATATAAAAACAACTTGAACCTAACAGAATCCTTTAAAATTGAAAAAGGAACAAGACAGGGGTGCCCCCTATCTCCATTATTGTTTATCTTAACCTTGGAGTTATTGCTGAATAAAATACGTGGATCAGATGATTTACAGGGAATTAAGATTAGGCATTACGAATTCAGAGTACGAGCATTTGCGGATGACTTGGTTGTAACTTTAACCCAACCGGGGAAATCAGCTATGGGCTTAATGAATATAATCAATCAATATGGTCAAGTATCTGGGTTTAAAATAAATCTAGGGAAAACAAAGGTGATAGTTAAAAATATGACTACAAATCAAAGAGAAGAACTAGAAAGAGTAACAGGATGCGAGATAGTAAAAAAGGTTAAATATTTAGGAGTTAATATCACAACTTCAAATGGAAAATTATGTAAGTATAATTATGAACCATTATGGCACAAAATACAGATAGAGATGTACAAATGGGAAAAATTACAATTGTCTTTGCTGGGAAGGATAGCAGCAGTAAAAATGAATGTTTTGCCTAAGTTTCTATTTCTATTTCAAATGATACCAATACTCAAAAAAGATGCAAATTTGGAAAAATGGCAGAAAGGTATTAATAAATTTGTTTGGGCAGGGAAGAAACCGAGAATAAAACTTAAAATAATGCAAGACATATGTGAAAGAGGAGGTTTGAAAATGCCCAACTTAAAATTATACTATGAAGCAGTAGTTTTATCAACAATCAGTGATTGGATCAATTTAACAGAGGATAGAATATTGAACATTGAGGGATATGATTTGGTATATGGTTGGCATGCTTATTTAATATATGATAAGAAGGTGGACAAGATTTTTAAAAGCCATATTTTAAGGAATGCTCTATTGCGTGTCTGGAAAAAATATCAATATAAATTAAATGATAAGGTACCGATGTGGGCAGTTCCCTGACACGCGATAGAAAATATAAGCATAGAACAAAAACAGGATGTAACCACATACAGAGAGCTTCTTAATATAGAAGGAGGTGTACTACAGTTAAAGCCTTTGAATGTACTAAAAGAGGAAAGGGTAATCCAAACCTGGTTTCAGTATGGACAGTTACAGGCTAGATTGAAAAAAGACCAGAAAATTGGTATTATGCAAAATGAGGATAATTTGGTAAAACAAATTACGGACCAGAGTCAAATGCATATAAAAAGATTATATAATATATTGATAGAAACAGATTCTGAAACAGAGCTAGTTAAAGACTGTATGATAAAATGGGCACAAAACTTTGAAGAACCAATAATGATGGAAACATGGGAAAAGATTTGGGTAAGAAATGTAAAATTTATGCAAGCTCAAAACTTGAGAGAGAATTTTTATAAGATGTTTTATAGATGGCATTTAGATCCCCAAAAATTAGCTTGTATGTATCCGAATTTACAATCTAAATGCTGGAGATTATCATATATGGTGGACTTGTAAAAAAGTCAAAGCATTTTGGATAAAAATATGGTGGATTATTCAAAATATTCTTAAAAAGAGAATAAAGTTTGCTCCTCAGTTATTCTTGTTAGGTATAATTACAGATTGTACAGCTAAAGAGACTAATTTGATTCTGAACTTAACAACGGCAGCAAGATTGTTGGTGGCGCAGTACTGGAAGAAGGAAGAATTGCCTACTATTCAAGAATGGACTTTAAAAGTAACAAACTTAGCAGAGATGGCTAAAGTATCAGCATACTTGAAGGACCATTCAGATGAGAAATATAAGATGGAATGGAGAAGATGGACTGATTATATTCAAAATAAATATGGGACTAAGAAATTTTAGTTAGCCTATGAATGAATGAACAAGGAATGTTACAATTTATCTTAAGTTAGCTTTACAAAAGGGGAGTTAAAGTATAAGTGAAGGTACAATGCTAAAGTTAGTTAGTTTATTTTAGTGTATGATTGTTAAATGTTTATACCCTGTATTTTGCTCTGGGAGGTTGGGGGGAGGGGATGTGGGATTGGGGTGGAGGGAGGGAAGGGGAAGGGTATACAATTGTAAAATTTATTAAAACCTTTTAATCAAAAAAACAACTTGAACCATCTTTGAGATATTGTAGTGTCAAGCCATCACAATTTACATAACATTAAAAAGAATGAGAGAGACTGATGAACAAACTATATCCTTCATTTGCAACGCAATGTCACTTTCTCCAGGTTCTGGAATGTTTACATTCACCCTATGGCTGTCTGCCTCCTTAGTCCATTCCTGTACCATGTGGTAAGCCTGCCTCAGGCCAGGAGGTCACGATGCCACCTGCCAGCCTGAGCTGACATGCAGCCTTGCACAAACACATATGGAAACAATTATGGAGATGTTGGGGCTGGGAATTGAAGCAGGAGCCCCTCAGGACCACTGCATCAATCCTTCCAGCTGACCAGAAGATTCCAATGAGTTGTTTGCTGCAACAGCAATTCAATGTGCAGTACAAACAAGGATTGGTGATTCATTGCTTCCTCTTAGCTAATAGGTAATTGCTTTATGGGGATAAGAATTTGAGAAAAGGTCGGGAATTTGGGTCCACTAAAGAATTGCCTTCACAGCTGCTTTAGCAGTTTTCAAAAGTCTATTGCCCTCCTTAATTCAGTAGGTGTGGTTTCTGAAAGTTTATGAAGAAAGAAGCCCAACAGTGTAAATGATATTTAATTTCTTCTGATTGTATGCAGCCTTGGACTGCAGACAAAAACTATGCCATTGCAAATTTCTTTGACACATAGGCAGGGTAGAGTTTTTCAATAGAATATATTAATTCAGAGTTCTCAACATAAGCACTTAAATATGCAGTAAACACTACTTTAGCTGAAACTAGCCTTCTTTCAGCTATTGCCCTCCAGATGTGTTAGATAATAATTCCCATCATTTATGGCTAGAAACAATGTGAGTTGCATCCAATCCATCTGGATGGCACCAGGTTGGGGAACACTAATTTCTTCACTAGTGAGAAAGAATCCAAAGAATTAATGGCATTGGCAATAAACTGTAGTGCTTATTCCATGTTCTGGGATGAATTCAAGCCATTTTCTTCCCATTTAGTAGTGGACTATGCCAAGGCCATACTCAAATTTTATTAGGTTTTTGCACTCTGAGCAATAATTAACATTTATTTTTCATTCCTCAAAAATGTTGTGTGTTTGTGTGTGTGTGTGTGTCCAATTTGGGCCATTCTATAAATGTGTTACAGCTGTGCTATTGGACGATCTTTTCGATATATGTATGTAGTGTTTGAAAAATCTACATTTAAGTATGCAGTTTAATGGAAAAGGCTCCGTGCAATCATTGTCACTCTTGGGGTTCAAACATCAGACCAGCGCTTTTGAATGGACCTTAGAAAAAAAAATTGGACCTTTAGAAAATAATTGGCCCACTAGAAAAAAAAATGATAGAATGGCGTAATATCATTCAAAAGGAATCTGACCTGATTTGGAGCAATGTGAGTATCAAAAGTCAACAGCCCAACCATTTCACTATCTGTTGCAAAAGATGTGACACCCACGTATGTATTAATTTACTGGTGTGAGATCTAATTCATGTAGTAGATTAGTTATTCATTTCTATCATATCTAGCACAGAAGTTCTCCCAATTAAATGAGACACCTGCAATTGCAGCAGAATTCTAATCAGCAAGTCACATCCATCCAAAACTGACACTCCAATTATCCTTTGAACTTCACAGCTGGAATAATGAGAAACTAAAAAGAAATTAAAACTGACACATTTGTCCATTCTTAATAGGGCTGCCTTTTGGTATTAACCCCTCTGTCCCAAGAATCAATTGCTTCCACACCTTGCATTGAGCCATTGTTTGTTGAATAAACCATCATTAATTGGGCCACAATCATAAACCAGGAATGGGTAATTTAAAATATTACTAGAGTCAGTGTATTCATTTATATATTACTGTGTTTTCCTGGAAAATAAGACAGGGTCTTATTCTTTTGACCCCCAAAATAAGTGCTTGGCCTTAGTTTTGAGGAGGTCTTATTATTTTTGAGGTACAGGAGGCAGTGAGCATGGTCACCTCATGGCTGCTGCTGTGTTGCAATATTTTTGGGGAGGGCTTATTTTAGCGCATGTGCTCAAAAGTCTGATTGGGCTTATTATCTGGGGAGATCTTATTTTTGGGGAACAGGATATATACTGTACTTTTTTTAAAAAAAAGTAAAGCTTCATTTACTCTGAAGCTGAGCAGCCCAGATATTTGAAAAATAAATAAATAAATAAAACCTTTGTGTGGCCCTCCGAGCCATTTCTGATCAAAGCTGTCCAAAATGAGTGTCATGGTATCTTTTCATTTTGAATGCAAAACAAAAACAATAGTACAATCCCTAAAAATAATTTCTAAAACAAAACCCCCCAAAAGGACACCCAAACATCACCACAAATAAAATAAGAAGAAATAAAATCAAGTTGTTAAGTGAGACATTTCTTAAGTCGACTTTGCCCCATTTTACAACTGTTCTTGCCTCAGTTGTTTAAGTGAACCACTGCAGTTGATAAGTTAGTAACCCGGTTGTTAAGTGAATCTGGTTTCCCCCTTATCCCTTGCTTGTTAGAAGGGACATCACATGACCTTGGGACACAGTAACAGTCATAAATATGAACCAGTTGCCAACCATCTTAATTTTGATCACATGATCATGGGATGCTGGAAAGGTCGTAACTGTGAAAAATGGCCATGACTCACTTTTTTTTCAGTGCCGCTGTAACTTTGGATGATTACTAAGCAAACTGTTGTAAGTCGAGGACTACCTAGTTAAACAAATTAAAGAATAAGAGTTTGCATTATCAAAGTGCCCCTGTTTCCTCTGCCCTCATTATCTTCATACAATTCAGTTAATAACGCCACAATTACTATTTAGATTGGCAATGTTGGGTATAAAAGTTGCAATGATTTTGATTCAACAAGAATTCTTTTTCATGTATGAATATATTTTGCAGTCTGTTGTGAAATTTCCTAGTCAAGACATATTTTCTTCCACTAGCTTCTTATGGAACAGTGGTTCCCAACTTTTCTGGCTCCAAGGACCAGCAGCGGCGGCGGCAGCAATGGTGGTGGCAGGGATTGGAGGGAATGGTTTTTCACATGCACAACCTGACTCCCCTGCATGCGCAAATGAAGCTTTGCACATTCACCTGCCACTTGCATAGCCTGGTTCCCAATAAGCCACGGACTGGTACCAGTCTGTGGCACAGGGATTGGGGATCTCTCTTACAAAGAGTGGCCAAGTAAAATTGTGATGATAAAAAAATTATATTTTTAATCTATGGGTAGAAAATGTAGCTTATTTATTTATTTACTTAAGTTTATTAACATGTTTCTATAGCCATCTACATCACATAAATAATTTTGGATAGCTTATAAATATTAAAAGTCAGAAACTGTACCCTATATAACCATGATGGCGAACCTATGACATGCATTGCCCCAGCTCAGCTCCACCACGCATACATTTGTGCCTCCCACCGGACAGCTGGTTTTTGGGTCTCTGCCACGCATGTGCAGGAGCGAGCAGGGCACATGCAGGAGATGTGGGGGGGGGGGGTCACACATGCATGAGTGGTATTAGGATACATCTAGGGGGGCCACCTATTCATATCGGGGGGAAAGGGGAGCATAGGGGGATTGTGTGCGTATAATTGCATTATGGGTGTGTGCATTCACTTTTGGCACACAATGACAAAAAGGTTAGCCATCACTGCTATATAGCCTCCTGGCACCCTAGGATAAACAGAACCCTCACTCAACAAAAACTACACCAATAGCAGCAGAGTTCATCTACTCCCCTGACCCAAATGCCTGGGGAAGTAGCCGTCTCCTCAATGCCTCGCCAAAGGCTAATAGGATTAGAACAAACCAAGTGTTTGGAGGGGGGGAATACAGTTCCACAGGACAATTGCTGTGATTGAAAATTCACTACTGCAGAGTCCAAGAAGATAGCTTGGTTTGACAGAAGGGACCTGTAAGTTTTATACATAAGATAGGCTTAGCCAAATTTTAAGAAACAGTGTTTTCTGATGCAGACCTATTCTAAAGTGTCTACTCATAGCGTCTCTCCTGGAACCAGTGGGTGATCTCACAACAGTTTCATATAGAACTTCATATAAACATGTATGTGAAAAAACAGTCAAACCTGGCTCTGGAAACTTGTAAAAATACCATACAATTTATTCTTGAATTTTGGACTGGATACTATAAGCAGCAAAGTCAAAACTCTTCGATTAAAAAAGAAAGACAATTTTAAAAAAACCTGTATCTATATAAACCTGTATATATCTCGCTACTTGAGGAGTCTTGCTGTATTTAGCATGCTAATGTTTGCATACTGAACTTCCAAATGCAGAGATGCTTAGCTAAGGTGGAGGAGGTCAAAGAAAAGTCTAATATTCTGACTCTAATTCATATAGTGGACACTATTGTTTTCCTGTCTGTCAAGATTAGCACTTTCTAGTCTACTAAGATATGGGAATGATTACTGACAAATCTTAACCTTTCTCCTTTAGTACAAGGAAAATGAAGAGGAGTTTACAGTTACTGAGAAATTATTGGTTGGCTGGCTTCCTTCAACATAGACAAGATATTATTACATTGATTCAGTTCCTTTAGCAGCAACTTTGATAGTTTTTTTTTCATCTCCATTCCGGCATCTGAAATTGGATGTTTTCATTTTCTGTTGACTTAAGTTCATCTCATCATTATTATACATTCATGTCAACGGCAACTCAAAAAACACCAACGTTAGCAAAATAAGCTTTTCACCCTTCCTCTCTCCTTTTTGCTTGTTTTCTCCAACTACCAAAGTGACTTTTCCTGGTAAAAATTAGAGACTTTTTTCAAGGACGGGAGAAATGATAATGTAGCCAGAGAACACAATACACAACATAAGATTTATTGGCAAGTGCTGTAGAGTTTTTGCATAAATTATGCACATTCATGACAGGCAGACTGCATCTACAGAATATATGTAACTTTCATTTCTTTCTAATGCCAAAGATAGAATTGAAGAACAAACTATGCTTGGTTGTGCTCTGAAGATTATATATTTTTCTTAAAATCAAAAAAAGTTGGATACTTAATGAAACTTGTTTTTTTTTTTTTACAATACATTCAAATGAAACTTTCTGGAAAAGAGGAGAAATTAATTGCTTCCATGTTTTCTTCTTGTTACTACTTTCATTTTCTAATCTCTGATCATTTCCATACAACTTGGAAGGAAGGGCTGCTTAGTGTTATGTTGTTCATTTACCCATCAGAAGAAAGTAAGAGTTTTCAACTAGTTATACTAATACTGAAGTCAGAACTTTCTTAGCAACAAAATCCAAGGATAACCTGAGTAACCCTTCACCATTCAATATTTCAACTTTTCCCAATCATGCCAAAATTGTATTACCAAATGGAAAGATAGATTTGTACGATTAGCAAGCAGAAGGGTTAATGGATTTGTGGTTGCAATTCCAGGCCAAGATTATTATTAATAACAAATTTTATCTTCAAAATTCACAAGAACATTCTGAATCAGAAGTCAAGAGATCCCACAAATAAATGATGTCATGAATAGGATTAAATACAAGTGTGCATGATATATTTCATACACAGAGTATCTTGTTGGGTTGTCACACCACAGATAATACAAATAAATCATACAATGCTTGTATTGAATAGTGCCTTCACATTTAACAGATTATCCTCCCACCCCCACCCCGTCCCAAACCATTGTTTGTGAGTTTGAGTAAATTAGTAATTTCCTATATCTCCAATTACAGCTAGATATTTCCTAAAATGTAAAGGAACATATATTTGCTAGGAACATGCCACATTTCTTAGAAAGGTTCCCTGGTTGCCAATGTATTTATTTAGTTGATTGTTTGTTTGTTTAGTGTATGGCATATCATACATGGACTAGCAATATAAATTAAATTTCAACTAGATTAGTACAATCCAATAAAATGTAAATGTGCAAAAGAGCTAAGTTAAAATGCTAGACTAGGTAACCATTGAAGCACAGCATTATTTATATTTTAAAAATCAGATATTGAGCCAGTATATAGTCATTTGGAAATTTGGATAAATATCCAAAATTTGGAACATATATAAACCAGTGGTGGGATTCAAAAATTTTTACCACCAGTTCTGTGAGTGGGGCTTGGTGGACGTGGCTTTCTGGACGTGGCAGGGGAAAGTTACTGCAAAATCTCCCGATTAGCTAGGACTCAGGAGGCAGAGAATAGATGGGGCCAGGGCCAGTCAGAGATGGTATTTACTGGTTGTCTGAACTACTCAGATTTTCCACTACCAGTTCTCCAGAACTGGTCAGAATCTTCTAAATACCACCTCTGATATGAACCCATTATATTTGCAGGAAGAATTTTGCTTGTTAATGCCATGTACACCTCAGAAGAATTCTTATAGGAGAACAATTATACTGTACAGACAGGATCCTGACGAACCAGTGGGCTTACAGCTGGGAAACAGGGAAATAATTGGATTGATCAATGCTAGCAAAAACAAAACAGTGGATGATGCAGTATTACTGCTTTCCTGTCCTGGGCAATGAAAGAGAAAGAAGCGCAATGGAATTGAGCAACTGAGAGCATTTTTCAGAATGAGGCATTCTGCTTGCCTTTCAGACAACAATATCTAGGCCCTCCGGGAAATGTCCTTACTGCAGCATTTTAAAGACTTGTGCTTAATGGCTGAACGTTACCAGCAACAATTGTTCTTTGCTCAGTCACACATAAAGCCTGTTTGATGCTGTCCTTGTATAGCTGGATTAGCTCACTACTTTGGCATAATGAATTGACTTGACCTGCAGTTAATTCTTCTTTGCTCATAAATTGTTTATTGTTGCTCCTAACTATAAATAGGAGAGGCTACAAATATTAATCTCTTTCAAAGTTTGCTGCATTATCACAGACTCCAAAGCAGGGCTAGCATTTAACATTTTGGGGAGACTAAGAATCACTGCAGGCAAAGCAGTGATGTCAAATAAATAGGCTATATCGTACATATGGGCAATACCAGAATTTTATGAGTTCTTTTTCCTATTTAGGTGAAAGATTGAAAGTCCTTCATTTAAAAAAAGCATAGTAAGCGTATTTGAGGGCTTGCTGTTACAATCTTATAGATCTCACACCAAAAATATTTCCCAATTATCAGAAAAGTTGTTCAATGAGTGTAAACAAATGCTACCCTCTGACTGTGACCTCAAGATTGATCTCTATGTATAGAAGTCTTTTTAGGATTTAGAGTTTCATTTCATGGTGGAATTTTGGATACAAATAAATGAATAGATCTGATTGGCTGCTGTGAGTTACAAAATGATGGACTAAAAAGAATTCAGGCTTGATCCATCCTGGAATCAATTCTGTATCCTGGAAGAATTATTGAAATTTTCACTCGTTCAAACTAATTCAAAACAGATGCATTAGGTTGTTTGAATTTCAGTTTGGCAATATTAGCTATACTGATACACTAAGTGGTCCTTTGGAAACTGGTGTAATCAGGATAAAGAAGGATGCATCTCCATGAACATCCCCACTTGTTTGATTCAAGTAATTTCTCTGACTACTCCTTTTGTCTCCAGGCTATGTTGTTAATTCATGTATAGGTAGTCCTCGACTTATGATCACAATTGAGCCCAAAATTGCTGTTGCTAAGTGAGACATTTGTAAAGTGAGTTTTGCCCCATATTACCACCTTTGTTGCCACAGTTGTTAAGTGAATCCTTGCAGTTGTTAAGTTAGTAACGTGTTAAGTGAAACTGGATTCCCTATTGACTTTGCTTTGCAAAAGATGATCTCATCACCGGGGGACCTGCAACCGTCACAAATATGAACCAGTTGCCAAGCATGTGAATTTTATTCACATGACCATGGGGAGACCACAACAGTCGTAAGTGTGAAAAATGGTCATAAGTCACTTTTTTCAATGCCGTTGTAACTTTGAACTGTCATTAAATGAACTGTTTTAAGTCAAAAACTACCTATATTAGCATGTTATTTTATACTATTTCATATTCTTCTCCACTGTTCTTTTGATGCTGTCTTTTTAAAAGAACCCGCTGTCATTTTTCTTTGCAGAAAGTTTTCTTGCTTCAGTTAGTGAATCATAAACATATGTTCTTGTACTAGCTTTTAAGGCAATTTCTCGAGTAATTTAATGGAGCTACCTGTTAGGTTTATTGTGAAACAATACGAGATACTTTATTTTCAAAATATTACTTTATTGAAGTGTTTTAAATGTTCTCATAGGGCGAATGCTTGTATCAGCAGCTGTTTGCTTTAGTTTACTATAATACTGACTTTTTAAAAAATACTACCAGAAGAGCAGCAATGTTTCTTTTCTATTTAATTATCTCCTTTATGATACTCGGTTTATCATACATCAATCCAAAGCAGCACTATTGTGCTTGGGCCATCTGTTCTTTCAGAAAAATTATCTAATATTTTTGTATTCTCTTCAGTTTGTTCTGCAGCTGGTGTTCACCCCATATATATTTAGCATCTGTATATATTTCAAAATTACAGTACTTGTATCATCTAATCAACAAAAACATACTGAATAAACAAGGGCAGAAGTAGACACTCAAAGTAGCCACATGCCTTAACTCAGTGGTTATGCCCCAAGAATATATTTAATTAATTCATGACTCTATAAAAAATGGATATTGAACATTGAAAAGTTTATACAAACAATTGCATGTAAAGGGGGGTGGGGGTAACAATAGGAGCCAATGAAAGGAGATGGAAAATAAAATTCCTGCATGATGAACACGCTTAAGGGCTGCTTTCCCTATGTGGTACTTGCCAGATGTGTTGTGATGGCATTCCCTCTGAAAAATAAAGTTCCAACACATCTGGACAGCATCAATTTGAGATGGTTATTCTAAAATGTATTGAGCATGGCTTCACCAAGCAAAGTTTTCCGGTACAGAAGAGACAGAGGGACAGAGATGCTTGATATCCTTATAGCTGTCATCATTATCCAGAGTGAATGCATAGTAGCAATTTCATATATTTCCTAGACAAAGGAAATGCTCATCAAATTTGAAAATGACACAAAGGGCCGCCGGGCACTGGACAATGCCAAGCATAGGTGAACATTGCCTTCACTATATGCTTCCCTATCCTTAACCGATAACAGATTTTCTTGGGAAATAGATGTTAAATCTCCAATTTAGTTAAAAGAGCCAAGTTGTGGGAGGAGGAGATTTTTAAAATTGACAAACTTATCCTCATTCAGTAAGGTGGTAAATATAGTGATAAGTTAACCTTATATGCATACACAAATGTATTTTGTGCCCTAAACCCAGCATTCCTGAGAAGCCTAAAAGAAAAGTGGAAGAGTGGTTCATTGTATCTTTAGATGTTAAATCATTTGAATGGAGACCTAATGTTTTATTTTTTATGAATCATCAAGGAAGAAGTAAAACAGCAGCAGAAGAGAGAATGAGTCTATGATTTAAACTTTTTTAATTGAGGAATGCATATATATTTGATCTCTAAAAACTAACAAAAGAAGAATCAATGGCAAAACGAGGACAGGAGAGAAAGACAAAATATTTAGTCACGTAATATACCAGCAGGTTGAACAATCTCTTTGACCCATTACATGCTAGAAGAATCAGGTGTTTAAGGCTTTCCTGAATGAAAGATCTCTGGGAGAATGCAGGCTCTCAAAATTTCCATAGGTCTCAAAATGAATAACCTGATATGTTTTCAAGCACAATCTTTTGGGGGAACATCCAGACAAGTTAAACAATAACCATAATACAATAGTCAAGGTGCCATAATAAACCTACAGCACAGCTGCATCGCTGTTGGGCCCAGTCAACGTTTCAACCCAGTCAGTGGTGAGATTCAAATCATTTAACAACCGGTTCTTTGCCCTAATGACTAGCTGAGTGGGCATGGCCATGGTGGCCGTGACCAGAAGATGTGACAGGCAGCATGTGCCCTCCTGCACCTCCCCTGGGAGCAAAACTGGGCCGCTAGGGGATGCATGTCCCCGTGCATCTGGTTTGGGGCCTACTAGGCCTCCCTGTAGCCTCCTGCGAGCAAAAATGGGTCATGGGGAGGCATGCTGCACCCCCCGTGCCGCATTTTGTGCCTATGAGGCTTCCTTGAAGCCTTCTGGGAGTGAAAATGGGCCATCGGGGCCTGTACCCCTGCACCCCATTTTGGCCTAGGAAGCCTTCCTGGAGCCTCCTGGGAGCTGCAGGGGCTACAGAAGGGGAATGCCACATCCCATGCCCTGTTTTGGGCCTAGTAGGCCTCCTGCACTTACCTGTGAGCCAAAATGGGGTGTGTGTGGACTCCTGGAAGGGGCAAAGTGGGGAGGGGCCAGCCAGCAATTTAACTTCCAGTTTCCCCGAACCAGCCTGAACCTGCCGAATCGCACCACTGAACCCAGTGCTTGGGGAAGAGCCCACAGAATCATGGCCACCCATTTCCCCAAATAGCTGGAAATAAAAGATGGGTCAGGCCCTTGAATTTTCAAAGGATTTTTCTTCTAGAAATATTTAAAAAAGAAAAAAGAAAAAAAGAGGGGAAAATATGGCTGGCGTTCAAGCCAAGACCTCATTCTGTAACATGTTTAGATTGAATGGGGGAGAGATTTGTCGACCTGCCAGTTGGGTCCTATCAGGTGTAGAAGTGGTGTTAAGTTGCAACTGTGAACTCTGCCAAAGGTTGCTGGAATGAAGAAAGAAGCAAATAATTGTTGGTTCCACATTTTTAGAAACATAAACACCAGCTGTTAAGTCAAACCTATTTCCATCCTTAGGCTAAGCATGTAAGTTTCTTGATAGGAGGAAAACAGAAAAGAGACAAAGCTACACAAGCTTTATATTAACAAATCTGGAAATAATTTTAAACATTTTTCTAGGTGAAGACAGTCCATGAAAGCAAAATCATTAGAATTACCTGAAGGCAGGGGGCAAGTATCCTCAGAAAGACAATCCAGCTTAGTGGTATAAATTCCCTTCCTCCAGTCCTGACAGGAAATCCCTTGTGATACCACAACAGTCTACCTTCCAACCATTTCTACAGTGTAAGTAAACTAAATCTTGATATCAAACTTCAAGAAATATGTTCTAAAACATGCAAAAGAATGAACTGCCAACTTAAAAAAAAGTAATGTTGTAAAAGGCAGTAGACTTCAATACAATATTTACCCCGTTGACTATTTCTCGGTTGCTAATTTAAGGTAAACGGCAGACAGAAGTAATTTTGGTGAGATCAACTAAAGGATTAAGGAAACCCATAAAGCATTCTAAACATCTAAGAAAATAATTACGGTCTGCTACTCCTGGGATGAATCAGAGAATCTTCTTGGCTTCAAAACTATTGCAATAATGTATGTAATATAAAAGTGAATCCTGACCTAATCAGGCTGAGAAATCTACATTGCATTCATTTTTTTAGTTAAAAAACAATAATAATTGTACTACCAGTATGCCCAATAAAAATATATTTACTTGTGGCTATCACAAAAACATACAATTTCTTATTTGAATCTAAAAAAATATGGAGAATGCTTGGGATTGGTAACTTTCTGATTGGCAGGATAATAATTTAGTACCGGAAATTGTGCAAACTATTATGGTGGATTTAGGCTCAGAGCCAATCCCTGTTACTGTATTTACTTTGTTTATGCTTTAAAAAAAGTAAGTATAAAACTCTGTAAAGCTGCAATAGCTTAATAAATGAAAACCTCAGCAATATTTTCTCTGGAGGACACTGTATAAGAGAGAAAGCCCTCCACCTCCTCAGTGATTTCTTCCAGTTATTATATTTAGAATTAACTGGAAGGAGAAATGGAATTACTATCTGTAAATCTGTACAGTACAGAATGTAGTGTACTCAACTTTAGGAAGACTTAATGATTGTTTTGCCTGCCAAGAATTATAGGATTGATTACAATGTCTATACCTAGCTTGCTGGCGGGGGAATTCTGGGAGTTGAAGTCCTTCCATCTTAACATTGCCAAGGTTGAGAAACACTGCTATAAAACAATATAAATAACATGAGCAATAGGCCTGCTGATTTCTCTTCTTCTTCAACACTTGGCCAGTAATTCTGACTCTCTTTTTATCTGCACAATGGTTTCTGGAAAACAGCATGGCATTATGCCAAAGCCTAGGAAGCAGCACTGTCTGAAAGAAAATGATTACAACAAGCTAAAAGCAATGCATAGCTAGCCGAGTAATGACTGTCTCTGGCAGTGTGTGTTAGTGTGGGATACCATGACCCCTTTAAACCTGTGTGCATAAATCAGAACATTATTTATGGTTAGATGGTTGTCAGTTCTAGTTTACAACCAGGACATTTGATTAATTGGAAATTCGGCCATTTAATGCTACATTGACTATTTAATAGCCAACAGCTTTCTTACTTGTGATAAGTAGGTACTGTCTCCGGCTAACCAGTCCAAAACACTGAGGAGAGAATGTGTTCTTTATTACTTTCAGGCTGTTAATGCACCATATAATATTTACAGAACTAAAAATTATTATGACCCAATTAATGTTACTTATTTTCAAGAGAAACACACAGCTTTCATCGACTATTTTACTTACAGATTATATATTCTCCTCAGACTCAATATTGTTTTTACCATACTATATTTGGAGGGGATAAAAGGGTCTATTAATGGAAATTAATATCTGTTTGGTTGACCCTATCGGATGACAAAACATATCACTGAACAATCCTATAAAGAGCAGAAGTAGGACCTTGTAGCAGATATCATTTATAAGAATCTTTAAATCCAGCTTGAAGTTTGAGAAACCCAGGATAAAGTTCTTTGACAGGGACAATCCCACATGTAGAAGGAAGGAGCTCACCATGGTTCAGTATCTGAAATTATTGGATGGATTGGTCATTTTCATGCATGGCTATAAAGCTACAATAATTTCCTAAGAATTAGTCAGTATTTGGGATTTCCCTCAGGCTCCCATTTACTGTGCTTTGGATTTTAATGAACAAAACACAATGGGAAAAAATCAATGTGACATCTTGGCTTGCAAGCTGGCATATCTATCCATTTATCCATCTATCCATTCACAGAGCAAAGTCAGCCAGAGGTTACCCTATAAAATTGCTCTGATCAAATCCTCAAATCACTATTAGTGATGTGACTATGTTGTCTGTCCATTTAGCTGTCCATACACACAATGCATTGTTCTCAGGACTCCTTCTGAATGGTTTTCATAGGGTAGCCGGTGCCATTGCAGCTGCCGACACCAGAGGCCATGCTGATCAGATCTACCAGATACAATAGCTAGGTCTTCTGCTCTATTTATTTTACTTGCCCTGAGCTAGAACATGTAATGAGTCTGTTTTTCAAGAATGTAGAATATATATGCAGATAGGTGAGTTTTTCCTACTGTGATATGTTTTGTTAATGTTTTAATTGTTACCTTTATTCATTCAGCACTCAGAATTTTAGGTCAAGTGGGAAGCTATGTAAATCTAAACAAATAAATCATTCTGCAGTGTCAACCTAGAAAATGTCTTGTTGTTAGAATACTGGATTACAATGTAACATTTACAATATAAGTCTTATGTGGCATTCAGCATACACATTACCCCCCAAAAAACATTGCTGACTTACTGGTAACTGAGTATCCCAAATTACTGCTTTTATTGCTGGCTACCATGTTTCCCCCAAAATAAGACCAGGTCTTATATTACATTTTGCACCAAAATACGCATTAGGGCTTATTTTCTTGTTAGGACTTATTTTCAGAGAAATAGTGTATTTATTAAATGTGTCCGTCGGCTGACAATCTTAACTGGGGTTTATTTTGGGGGTAGAGCTTATATTATGAGAATCTTGAAAAATCATGCTATGGCTTATTTTCCAGTTGGGTGTTATTGTCAGGGAAACAATATTATGATTTGGGAAATGTACTGTATTTTGTACCAAAATAGGGCTAAATAAAACACTAAACTCAGCTCAACTCCAGAGGCATGACGTTTCCCAGGCAAGTGAGAAAGCAGGAAGAAAGCCCATGTTGGCACATCACTATTGATCAGTCTCATAAGAATTGATAATTAGAGCCAAAGACATTGAAGAGCAGAAATCCTTCAAGTGGGAAGATTTGTGGACCTGGGGAGAGGGCAATGGGTAAGATAGGAAACTGATTGTCATATATTGTACAATGAAAAAAGGTGTGGCTTCATTCCTATGTAAAATATTCTATGCCAGGTCTAGTAACTGCTAGTCACAAGAGAGAAAGCTGGATCCTGATTACAGTCTTTTAATACGTATAGTACAGGAAGAAGTTTTAGAAAAAATACTATTTATTACTTATATTTTAAGATGACAACTGTAAACATGGTTTAAGATTTGGCACAGGTCAACCCTGGCAATAAGCAAAGAATCCATGTGAAAAGATAGGTGAGGTGGAATCTGGAGTCCTAAGCATGATATACACAGAAGTTGTTCTCAGTGTTTTCTCCCAGGGAGTGAGGCCAATAAATTGGCCAGACTGAGCCTCCACCCAAATGTGCAGCTGAAGCATGTTACTCATTAGAGTCTGTTCTTTCTTTGGCTTGTTTTTTGGCAAATCTCAAGCTGCAAAGCTCAGCTCCTTACTGTTGGATCTTTATCGTACCTCTGCTTAGGAGTGGATGGATGAATTTCGGAGTTCATTGGGTAGAAGCAAGGAGTCCTGGGGGCCTGGTGAATATGCTTCAGCCAAACTGGAATCATTGGAATCACTGGTTCCACCACTTCTGGAATCTGTCATGTCAAGACTGTTATCCCTAGATGCCCTGATTCTACTTCCTTCCTATTCTTTTCATTATAAGCCTGTCTAGCAGGGTCAGAGCAAGAGGTTCCTTCCTTGCCTCTAGTGAAATTTAGCTTTCATCACTCCAACAAGCCATTTCTAAGTACTGTATATTCCGCCATATAAGGCGACTGGGTGTATACGACGACCCCCTACTTTCAGGCGTCCGCAAGCCGGCTGAAGCCTCCACACTGCCAGGCTTTTATAGTTTGAGCTCAATGCCTTTCTCCTCCAGACCTCCAGCCAGACCTTACTAAGCCATCCCAGCGCTCATCCATTCACATGCTTAGGCGAGGAACGCCGAGGTTATCAATTGAAAGGCTGGCATCTGTGCTGGTGGCGGCGCTGGTTTTTGCTTTGGTGGCGTTGCTTTTTCTTTTGTTTTGGTTTTTTGGTGAACCTGGCGTATAAGACGACCCCCGATTTTTAAAATAATTTTGGGGGGTTAAAAAGTTGTCCGGAAAATACAGTACATGTAATCCTAAAACATGGCAGTTTTAGACCATCCTTAGCCACAAAACTAGCCAGGTGATCTTGTGCTCATCACTTGATCTCAGTCCTAGGAAGAAGACATTTCTGGAAAACCTTGTTGGTGAAATTGCAGGGACTTGTTCATGGAGTCTCCAAGAATGAGACATGATTGAAGGGAAGAAAAAGAAAGATCTAATTTATATCAGCACCATTCATAAAGCCTCTTCATACTTTTGCCAAGAACTTTTGCTTCCATTCATTTACCTTTATGGATGTTTTCATCCATCCATCACTTCATGCATTACTATTTGCCTCTTATGGAGGATCTCATCTATTACTTCTAACTATAATCTTTTCAATTTTCTTAACCCACTCGTTCTTCTTCAGCTGATTTGTTTAACTATTCTTTCTTAGTTAATAATCTCCCTTTTATATACTTCACTCATATAGTTGCCATTTATTTCTGTACTTAATTTGGATTCTTAAGTATCCCATTCCCACTTTTTGTTATTTTTTCTGATATGCTGAATGCTAATTTTCTTATTAAATTATAACGATGCTCTTATACATAATCAGTTTTATTTCTTTATACAAACATTCCTTCCTTCTGTTAGACTACATACTACCATTAGATTTCTACTAGCATTTCTCCATCTGTTTTCCCATCTTTAATAAACATTCTGCCAAGTTACACACATTCATCTACTTGCTCTAGTTGAAAATTGTTTTATACAAATCACACAAGGACTTGTCCAATGACTAAGAATGATAGCATTTTGTAGCATATCAAGCTCTCTGGAAAGATCATCCCATAATGAAGTTCTTGTTCTGATAAAAATGGGAGAGGCAGATGCAAAAGAAACTAGGACCTCTGTTACGTTTATAGGTGTAAAGAAGACAAATTCACATTTCTTCCCATGCTTAAAAAACTCTAGTCTCTTCAATATCGGGCCTACCTAGTGGAGGCACTCGGGAAAAATCTCCATAGGTTGATCTAAATCAAAAGGCAAGCTTCCAAAGGCTACCATTACTCTAGATGTCCATTTCTTAAATCAATTCTCAGCACAATCCAGCATCAGAATGATCTCATAGCATTAAATATGTGTCCATTCCATGCGAGAAAATATGGAAAGCTGTTAGACCCAAGGAACAAGGAATTCTGGAACAAGATATTCTGCATCCCAGACAGCACTGATACAATCTGAAAATGGCAAGACTTGGAGATTCAGCTCTGTCTAATTTCTTTCAGCAGCACTTGTAAATGATGCTATTAATAGAAAATTACCTTCTTTGGTCTTTCAGAGACCACTTCCTCCTATTCTTCTACTGTTTAAAATCAAGGCACAGAAGCCTTAGTTGAGGCAAGTCTCTTTTGCCCTCTCCCTCCCAAACTTGCTGTTATCTTTCTGTCCACTGCATGTCCTGCCAGGACTTAAAGTTGAGGGGCGGGGGGTGGGGGTGGAATCCGGAAACCTCTTTGTGTCTTTGTGATTGCTGAAATGTCCAAAACTGTTAAACATATGGAAACATACACACAATGGAATGTAAAGGACTGGCTTCCTTCAGAGAATGGGAGACTGTCCACATGACAAAGAGGCTGACATTAGGGATTGCCTGGTCCAGAGCAGGGCGGTGTCTAAATCTTTCAGTGCTACAGGATATTAGGACTGTAATCACTGATCCCCCAACCATTTCCTAACCCACCCTCATGTCTGGACTGCTGTGAAGGATAAAGTTAGGCCTAATGCTTATATTCTGCTACGTTCAATGATATTGCCAGGGTATAAACCACACAAATAGAAAAGCAACAACTGAAGCGCCTCCAGTTCAGCTTTGAGATTGTATATTAATAACTTCTGCATCTTCTTCCATTTAATTTAACTCTTTTGAACCACCAGTAGTGGTCAGGGCCTGTGACGCAAGTCAGTCATGACAGATGTTGACCCCAGAATGGAAATGCTGCCAACGCAAAACAGCCTCTAGATGAATAAAATGGGGCATGTGGAAGAATATATAGTGAAATATACAGTGAATTCAATGAGATTGTGGTTGAATTCTTAACAGCAGTGAGAAGAACCCAGGTAGCAATATTTTAGAAAATTACAGCCTTAAATATATTTCCTCCAATAAAAAGATGGAGATTCTTGATGAAATATTGTGATGCCAAGCCTGAAACACCCAACACTATTTTTTTTTAATTCTCATTTCTTGATGAAAAAAAACCCCGAATCTTTGCACAAAGCATTTCTTAACTAAAAGGCCAGTCTTTCTGTCCTAATTTAGAGGGGTGCCATGTTATCCTTCTGTTGTTGTGAGGGTTTTTTGCTATTTGCATAACAAGGGCAGCTTGAGGAAAAAAATAATTGGTGGTACAAAGACCATAACAGTGAGAGCTAGGGTATAAACATTAAATATAAATAGCAGATGATTGAAAGCTGAAGAAATAAATGAGGTGATGCTAAACATTTTAGGGACATGCTCTAGTAGTAAAATATACTGTTGCTTATGACAACTCACGTCATATTAAAAACTCCTGTTTACCAAGACAATTCTTGTCTTCTGATTTGAAATAATCACAATACAGAGCTCATTTTTCTAGCTTTCGGTGATTCTTTTACTGATACTAGGATTACAAGCATTCAACTTCAACAAATGTACTTATAAGGCCAAAGTCAGCATGCACACTGCAGCATAAAGTTTTTTCTAAGAAGGCCCCCATAATCCAGCAGAATGTATAAAAGCATGCCAAATGGGATGACACATTTCACTGTGGCTGTTTCTGTTAAGAGATTCAAGGGTTGGTTCTGCCTTACACTCATCTCTAAAACAGTTTGGCAGCTGGCCAAACCTGACTGCTTTTAAACATCTGTAGACCTTCATAATCAAAATTGCTTCATAAGGAATGATGAGTTTTGAGCCCACATTTTGAATTTCCCATTCTATTCCCAATAGGATAACTTGCCATGTTCTGTTATCTTTGTAATGCTTAAAGTGACTGTAAGCTCTAGAAATTCTGTGGGATCTTTGGTGTTCTCTGAGCTTGGTTATTTTCTTGCACACATTTCATTATCAAACTAGGTAACATCATCAGTGCATTGTTATTCTGTGCACACCAATCCACTGATGTAAAAATATTGTCTTCTATCAATCATAGAAAATCTTTGTGTTTTCTCATTCAATTTGATAAAAGAGGATTTGCTTTAGAAATTCTCTCAAAGGAGAAGAACATTCCAAAGAAGTTTTCATGATAGAAGGACAGTACTCTTGCATTTATTTAGCTGCAAGATGCCAATGTATGTAAATAGCTAGCTTTTCTCCATGCAATATGTCCAGTGACCTCGTGCTTTGTTTCTATTAAATCCCAAAGGCATCAACCAAGAATTTCTTCCATTTGACTTCTCCAGTAGTGATACTAAGAGTCTTATTTATGAAATTCTTGGGGAACGTCTCCTTCCTCTTTAGAAATTGGAGCAACCCCCCCCCCCACTTTTCCTAATCGGCATGAGGCAGCAGTGGTTTCTCTTCCCTCCGGCCTCCATCTTGACTCGGCATGAGGGGAGTGAAACCATGAGCTTTTCGTTTGTGCTCAGAATCTGCACACTCTTGAGGTGTCTCGACATGAAACAATAGCTCATCTTAAGGCTCAGATCAAATCCCTGGAGGACATCACCCTTGAGGATCAAGAGATTCTTTTGGGTGGGATCCCCTTGAAAAACCCCAGCTGCCTCTTGAAATAGCACCTTTGGGACAACCATGACCTGGATGCCTGAGAATATCCATAGATCCTGGGGAAATGATTCTGTCATTGGTCAATGTGACATCAATGACTTTACAACTTACAACGTTACTGCACACATGCTTGGTCAGAAGGTCCACAGTTCCATGACTCGTGCTGGCAAAGTTAAAGGCCAGACCACAAAGGTTGCTAAGCAAGAAAAGAAGCAGAAGAAAACTAGGTGGGGCAAGAGGCTCATGCAATACAATTGCCGATTTGTGAATATTGTGCTTGGTTTTGGTAAAAAGAAGGGGCCAAATGCCAACTCCTAAACACCACTCAGTCATATAATAAATCATATATGTTCCTGGGGGGGGGGGAGAAATTGGAGCACCCAGTTTCTCAGCTCAAAAATGTGGTGGTCAGTTTCCAAAGCATTACTTTTCCCCAGCTCCATCATATGCAACAGTTGGGTTTTTTTCTGTTTGAATTATAAGTTTTCTATTATACATGAGAGGGACGCAGTGGTTCAGTGGCTAAGACGCTGAGCTTGTTGATCAGAATGGTTGGCAGTTCAGTGGTTCGAATCCCTAGCGCTAATCAAAATTCCTTAACTGATGGGGTTCATAACATACCTTCCCTACCTGCCTAGCAAGGAACTTGTTTGATCTTTCCTGCTATTTATTATGGCAACCTTTCTCCTAGGAACTCAAAGAGGGTGTCCTTTCATTCTGTCTTCAAACAACAACCTTGTGAAATAGTTTGTACTACAAGATCATGTTTGGCCCTCCATGCTTGAGTGAAGCTATGGACTGGACTCCCCCTGGCTTCCTGTTATTCAGGAAACTGCTTGTAAGCGCTATGTGCTTAGAGCTCAAAGCATTTTTAGAGACACCCCCACACACACACACACTTGAATGTTTCTGTTGCTCCCATCTGAGAGGAGACTTTGAAGTATTTCTAGCAGGACTACCAGATTCTGTAACAGCTTTGGTTCCCAATGCCATCTATCTGGTAAACATTCAAGATTTGTTTTTCTCGCCATATCAGTGGTGGGTTCTTACCAGTTCAGACCGGTTCAGCTGAACCAGTAGTGGTTTAATGGCCTGGGTCACTGGAACCGATCTCTGGAAGTGACCCAGGCCTGCTACACCCCCGAACCGGTTTTCTGGATGGCATCATAGGTGCCTCCATCTTGTTTTTGGTTTCTTCGCATGCACAGAATAATTTTAATTGCATTGTTCATGTGCACGTAGCACGCCCACGAGTGAACCAGCAGTAGTGCCTGCTGGAACCCACCCCTGTGCCATACACATGTTGTCAGGTTTCTGAAAAAATGCCCTAATTAATTGACACTTGTATACATCCGAACCAGACTGTGTTGTTTCTCTGTCATATAATATATGTGTGGGTATATACATAATTTTATATTTATTTATTTTGTCATGTTTATTTAGTGTACATTGGAGGTGGTGACTCTTTAAGAGCTGTATGCAATGAAATTTCATTTTAATGTATGACAATTACTATACATTCAAAGTGACAATGAAGTTATTCTAAGTTCTAAATTGTGCAGCTCTTTTCTTAGAAATCTTAGGAGATATGGAGATAGTATACAGATTTTGCTATTGTGCATTCAAATGAATGCCCACACAATCTAACTCCTTTGCATATGTTGAGGTGTTGTTCCAGGTTCATATTCAACCATCATTAAATACACAAATTGTATTTATTTTCCTATACACATATCTTGTATTCCCTCTCTCATCCCATAATTTTCATGGTATGGCAACTGCAGCTAATGAAGCTTCTCTTCCTATAAACTTTTCTCTGTTGTAAAGACATCATTTATGAGATGTAATTCATCTCACAGAAAGAAAAGGAGAATGGAATTTAGCAAACCGAATTGTATTAAAAATGACACACTTTTAAAAATCCTGAAAAAAGCACAGCCTTCCTCTCCCCCACTTAAAAAGGCAACAATCGTGGCCAAAGAAAATGTATAAAACATTTCCATTTTGGAGATTATTTGTTTCTTCACTGAGTATCAGATGTCAGATGTCAGCAGCTAATTGCAGGGAAGGATTATTGCTTGCAGATTTTCTGGCTGCCCTGATTGAGAATCAGATAGAAGTTTTGGATTTTCTGTTTAGAAGTACCTAAAAAATCATAGAGTTGGTAAAGAGCACTTAGGCCACTGAATCCAACCTCCTACTTAAGGCAGGAACCCAACTCTGAAGCATCCCTGACAGATGGATGCCTAGCCTTTAATCAAATGCATCCCAATGAATGTGTTCAGTTCTCTGGATAACTGGTTCTACTGATGAACTATTTGGTTTTCTTTTTTCTATCTTTTAGGACATTAGCATCCACATCAATTACGTGTCACTTAGAAATCTGATTACCACTTCCTCTCCATATTCATCCAAGGGCCGAGAACCAAATATTGTGGTAACGCAGTCAATCTGTCTCTGCTGAAGAACTAGTGATGAGCAAAATTTGACTATGATGTTTTGAACCAGAGATGTGCCCACACTGCAAAAGCCATTTGGCCACATTTAACTAATTTACTAATCAAAACATCATGATTTAGTTTGTCAAATAAAGAAAAGTCCACAGCAATTGTGCAATCTGTTAAGGAAGTTGCCCAGTCAAAAATATGAGATAAGGTCAGTCTGGCAAGAATTCTTCATGACAAATCAACATTTATTTCTATTAATCATCACATTGTTTTCAAGCTCCATCTCTTTAGAATATGCTTTGAGATCTGTAGTGCTTGCAGTCAGGGGTGAAATTCAGCAGGTTCTGGAGAACCAGTAGGGGAAATTTTGAGTAGCACTAAGAGACAAGAAAATACCACCTCTGGCTGGTCCCAGAGTCGGTGGAATGGAGATTTGTAGTATCTTTCCCCTGGAGTGGGGTAGGAAAAGAGGTTTTGCAGTATCCTTCTCCTGGAGTGGGGTGGGAATGGAGATTTTGCAGTATCCTTCTCCTGGATTGGGGTGGGAATGGAGATTTTGCAGTATCCTTCCCCTGGATTGGGGTGGAGATGGAGATTTTGCAAAATCCTTCTCCCAGGAATGGGGATTTTGCAATATCCTTCCCCTGGTGTGGGGTGGGAATGGAGATTTTGCAGTATCCTTCCCCTGCCACATACACTAAGCCACACCTACAGAACCGGTAGTAAAAAAATTGAAATTTCACCACTGCTTCCAATCCTTTCTACCATTGTGAACACATTTGTTCTTGTCCAGTTATCCGGTTCTTCATTAGTTCCTTGGGATTTCTCAAAGATGATGCATAATGCTGTGGCCAAACCATCAGCAAGTTCCCTTAATGCTCTTGGATAAAATTCAACTGTCCATAGGCATTTACATTCATTCAAACTGATACAGCTAGACTATGCCTTTATCAGTCTCAAGCTCGGGTTCTTGTTTTTCATAGTTGCCTGGTGAAATAAATATTTTTGTTACATTTGACTAGCTGTGCATTTTGTTTGTTATCCATCAACATTTTGCTGTCTTCGCTGAGCCTCCTGCAAGGTCAAACCAAAGCACCAAGTGAAGCTGAATTCAATCAGCGAGCATTGCAAAATTGCAACAGAATTATGAAATTGTACACAACACACTCAATCACATCAGGGCCTCAAAAAGCTGCATTCACTTATTTGTTAAATGGGGAAGGGCTCTATGCAGCTTAACATTTTATATCAGCCTGGCGTACAAATCTGTTTTTATAGTCACTCTGTGAAATACAGAGAAAGAGTACTAGTGAGTATCAGATCCAGCCAAAGTTTGGGTCATGACGTAATGCAGAACAGATGGTCTTTTCTCTAGAATCGGGCAAGCAAACCTGTTCTGGTTTGGGCCTTGACAAAAATCTAATCATTATCTATTTTCCCATGAGTCCCATGCACTGCAAAGGGCTGTTCAAAAGCTATTGATATTTATTTAAATACAATGGCGGGAAAGAGAGGGAGTAGAAATAGCAAACTGAGCCAAATTAGAATATCTCCCAGTAACCTTCAGTGAATTATGTGCCATCAAGGTGTTTTTGACTCCTAGTGACCATATACAGGTAATCCTTGATCTACAACCATTCATTTAGTGACCATTTGAAGTTACAATGGCACTGAAAAAAGTGACTTATGACTGTTTTTCACACTTACAATCATTGCAGCATTCCTGTAAAGCATGGGGTACTTATGCACCGCAGGCACTAATGAGCCTTTTCTGAGTCTGCAAAGATAAGTAGAACAGTGCGGGGTGGAAACAGCTGAGCCACGCGATTTGGATTCGCTAGAAAGCAGGATTTATATTCTAGCGAATATAAAGCGTGCGGCACAACTGATTGTCACACAACTGATCATCGGAACTTTTTAAAAACTTTTTTTTACTACCAGTTCAGATGAACCAGTAGCATTTTTACTACCGGTTCGGGTGAACTGGCCTGAATCAGTAATATTTTACCCCTGGTCTATACCCATCCATTGAGCCTATAGAAGTGGGTTGCAAAATCTGGATGATATCAAAGTGGGAGTGGCTGTATGAAACAAAAACAATCACACTCTTTGCTTCCATCTAGTGGTGACTCATATTTTTTTTCCAGGAAGGGTAGTCATGACAATATAGTTTCACCTGTCTGCCAAGTAGGCTGTATGGCTGGAATGGAATTGGATTTTATGAACAGAAATGGGATGTGTTAAAGAAATTATGTCTTCCTAGAAATGAAGAATTATTTTGTGAACTTATTATGTGTTGCAGCCTCTTCATCTTCACCATCTTTCTTCAACTTATGTAGTTAGCATAATTAGCTGACAATGCAGCACGGATATCTTGGTATTCGATGGATTGATATTTTCTGGAATGGTGGCTTTGCAGATCTGTATTGTAAGGATTGTTTTCTGCAAGTAATACTGACTATGGCTTAACCATTGAAAGTGTCAGAGCAGTTTTTTGGTTCATTAGCAGAGGGACATAAAAAGAATATTTCCTTCCTTCTCTTTTCACATTCCATGCCAAATTGCAGCCAACACATTAGCTGCTACTTTGTTCAGCTATATTTTGTCAAAAGATGTTGTTTGTGCTGATTCTATGTTAAAACAATCTAACTTTATCTATTTCTACCTATGTATTTTACCTATGTATTTCCCAATTTATGAAAGATACAAAGAGACCAACCAACAGGAGTATTCACAGGATGTGGTAGAGGTCAACCCTACAAGATAGATCAAATCAAGAAACAGACACTGCATAGACATAAACCTACTTTTATTAGAATGGCTAATGTAAAGCCAGAGTATGCTTCCCCTCCTCCCACTTTATCTTCATGAGAAGTAAAAGGGAGTATGTTTTCAGCATTTTAGTCCATCTCTTTCTTTGTATGGGCTTGAATCACGTTTATCTATTCATTGCCTTGTAATGGATCTTGTGTCTTTCCATCAAGGCCATCTTCTATACTCTGCATGTTTTTGTCAAATATATTTAGAGGTTAGTTTTAATGCTAAATACATCCAGATTTTGCATAGGATAAGATTTACTTCAATGGGGAGTCATGTTCTGAAGTTAAGTAATCTTCTTTTGCCTGAAATTAAGGGAAGTTTCTTTCCCAGAACTTTTTTCGATGGTCCATCTCTATAGTTGCTTGAGTTTTCATGCAGAATAAAAAATAAATAGAAACCGATCAAAGGTTGTTAAGATACCCCACCCCTTTGCAGAAACCTTTTCTATGATCATATATATTTTGATCATCCGCACTACTGGCTTGGGGGGGGGGGAATAGGACAGGAAGAGATAGTCTTCCAAACTCCTTTCCAACAGTCTGTAAATATGGCAACTCATCAGAAATCCATCTGCCTCTGATCATGTCCTTACGGCAAACAATGGAGAATTTACTGACTGGGAGAAGGGATAGCTGGTTTGTTTGTGTCATGGGAACAGAACTTGTGATGAATGTGTGTGAAATTTCCTTTTTCATCTGGTTTCAATCCAGCTTTGAGTCTGTGTGAGGGAACGGAGTCGATGAGATTTGCTAAATTTGATTACTGCTGCTTAGGAAAACAAGAATGTTCCTCTTGCTTGTGGCCACTGCTGCATTTCCAATGGGGACACTCTAATTACTTAAGAGCACAAAATATGCATGTCTGAAGAGTGAGTATGTGTAGCAGTAAAATGGTGGTTCCACATCCAATTTATATGTGTATCACTTAGAAAAATCCATCCATATCTACAGGTCAAGGTCCTGCTCTATTTTTGCTCAAATGTTGTACACCTTCTGGCCTTTATGCCCTAAGCTAGTATTTTCCTCCTTTCCTCTTTTTTTTCAAGCTAGATTTTTAATTATTTGACTTGTTCATCCCCCATTGACTTGTGCATCAACATCCATCTATTCTTCTTCCCTGACTACTGAAATGAAATGCCAGTCCTTGTAAGACATAGATTAGTTCAATGAAACAAAGCCATCTTAATGCTTCATAAAAATGAACAACAGATGGCAATTATAGACATACACTTTATACTATATACACTTACTGGGAACTAGTGTGTCTTAGTCCTATATTAATTTCCTATAGTAAATATATTTAATATTTCCTATATTAAAGCATAACAACAGGTAGACATCTCTAAATGTGTTATGGGGGTAAGATAATTGTGGCTATTAGTCATGATGATTTTGTCACTATTGATAGATAAGGAAGGATGAAAAGTATGAGATTTCTCAGCAATTTCAGGAAAAAATCAGGGGAAGGTGCTATTATTCTCATGTCTTGGTTGGGAGTATCTCATTGGCATCTTGCTGGTCACTGAGGAAACAGAAGAATGAACTAATAGGGTTTTGTTGTCTATCCAACATAGCTCTTAAGATCTTATATCCACATTGCAAAAGGCTAGAGTTTAAGCAAATTAAGAATGGATTGATTTGTTTTGAGTCCAAAAAGCATTTTTTATTACTGCATCATTATCATTAGTTTTTCACTCCAAATTATTCCCTAAACACTGCAATTACTACATTACCTCGAATGCAAGTCTTTTGGGAATAAAACAACATGTGGTTTTTGTTACAATTCTAGTTGCAAGCCAGGCTATAAGCTGAAATGAATCAAAGAAAACAATAAGGTAGAAGAACAAACAGACTGGTGGGGCTATACTGTTTATTTATTTAATATTTTAATGGTATGTAAAAAGGAAACACTCCGCCAAAGACTAATGTACTAAATCAAATGAATGTTATACATCTCTTCATATAATATTATTCAGTTAAATTATTAATATCTAACTTGGTTTTCTTAACAATGAAAAATCAGAAATTAAGCATATGAACTGGTATATCCATCCTAATAGCTAAAGAGTTCTCCTAGTGAGGCTCCCAAGAGTGAAATGATTGTTCAAATGTTGAATGAGAGAAGAGTTCCTTGGCCATTATATACTGTAATTGATGAAGAACAGGTCTTTTCAATTTAGAATTAGCAGGTCTTTATGTAATGTGTGTGTGGTGTGTGTGTGTGTGTGTGTGTGTGTGTGTGTGTGTATGTATAGTTTTTTATAGTTTTTTTTCCATGTAGGGGCATTTGAAAATACTTAACATTCCAGTACATGTTTAGCTGTTCAAAGTTTTTTTTTACTGAAGATTCCACACTTTTTTGGCAAATGATACTTATATTCCAACTCCTCAAATAACAAACCAGTCAGCCCCACCAGGTAGACCAGAAGAGGAATTAATTCCACAGGAAGATTAAAGCTGCTTTTATTGAGATTGGTTACCATAACAGAATTTTGCACATCTGATTGTGCTGTACTTCCTCTTGCTTCTCCTTAAGGCTATGTGAATTAGGGAGGTGTCTATCTGAGCTGCTTCCAAGTACTTTCTGCTTGTTTGGGACTTAAGCTATGGTTTTCCTCTCATCACTTTGGTAAAACATCTTGCCGATCTTTATCAACTATTCTCTACAAAGCTTCATCAGCAGGTCTAATTAACTGATTTATCTAAAGTATGGATGCCACAGACTGCTTTGTCTATGGAGATTCTCAGTCATCCAGATCATGGTGTCCCAAAGGTGCTTTTTTCAGGAGGCTGTTAAAATATTCATGACTGGGAGAGACATGGGAACAAGGTCAGCCAAAGATTAGGCATAGCAACTAAGTCAGCCAATGGGAGCGTAAACAGATCTGAGTCTGTGCAGAGAATTGAAACAGAAGAAAGCAGTCTGCTGCTCTGAGAAGTAAACTAGGAGCCTGTCTGGGCTTGTCTGCTGAAATGAAACTAGCTGCTTTATATTTGTGTTTGTAATGCTCTTGCCTTGTGTTTACTTGGAAAAACCACCTGCTGGTATTGTACATTTATTAATCTATTATTTATATCATATATTATATTAATATATAATATAAATTTATATTAATATAAAATTAATATAATATATTAATCTATATAAAGAAGTTAATGAATCCAGCTGAATCAGTTCTCTGTGTGTGCTTTCTGGATTTGATTTTTCTGCAACAAACTCTGACAGAGGCAACTTGACTTTCTGTTTTTTCTTTGGAGATGTTTCATTTCTCATCCAAGAATTGCACTCCAGGTGCAGTGTTGTCAATGCAGACAACACAGACTTATCCCCAACAGAACCTGCACCTCTCTTCAACAGTGAAGGGACACGGGGCAGAAAACATCCTGCAGCCAAGAAGCTCCACATACATTTGCACTACTCAGCTAACCCTGAGAACACAGATAAATCTTCAAATGGCCTGAATGACTCTCCAAAAGAATGCAAATGGCCAGTTGTTTGCAAGGAATATAAATCCTTCCATTCGCCACCATTCAGTAACAGCTGAAGAAGCTTCTTGGACGAGAAATGTCTTCAAAGAAAAACAAGAAAACCTATTGCCTCTTGAAAAAAGGACCTTTGGAACAGACTGCTTTATTTCTCTACCCTGGTTATGATTGGGGGGAGGGAGGGAGGGGGGAGGGAGGGGGGAGTATTGGATATCATTTTTTGCCTAGTCAAAGATACCAAATATAAATCCCCCAAATGGAAACTATGATTTTATCCTTGCTGTTTAGCTTGGTGTTTTACAACTTCCAGATATGTAAACCTGAATTCCCAGAATTCTCAGCAGTAGTCATGCTGGCTACACTGGGAAGTTTTTCACCTTGGGAAACACTGGTCTAACTCATGGGAACAAAATTGCAGAAACAAAAACAAGATCGGGTAAATATGTAAAGGCATGAAAGGTGTTATGTCCGGGCTCCGAAGATGTGACACCTCAAGACATGATGATTAGCTGGATGCGTGTCAGCAGAAGTGTGAAAAGAAAGAACTCCCATTGGCTGTCTGTTTGACAGGCGGCTTATAAAAGAGCTGTCAAACAGGTGGCACATTTGTTGCTGGTTCAGAGCTGCTGTTAGCTTGTTATCGTTGTGTTAAATAAACAAGTTGCATTTAATCTGTGTTGCCTCAGTCCTGTCCCTCTGGTCTCCCTTCAGAACAAAAGTTATATTCTGTAAGCTGCCTTGAGTCTCCATGTGCGAATAGGCAGCAATATAGATTCCATAAACAAACAAACAAAGTTACTGAGCAGGGTACCAACAAATGTTCCCAGTAAACATCATTATTTTCAGGGAAAGTTTATTTTTAAATGATTACAAATAAATCAAAATAAATATTTGGATTAGTATGATTCTCTTTTAAAGCCCTGGACTGTGTACAGTTGGTATGCTCAAGGACATTTATTTTCACAGTAAAGGTTGCACATATGTACTAGTAGTTCCTGACTCTAGGGGGCGATGCTCATGTCCGTTACAAAGCTGAAGAGCCAGCGCTGCCTGAAGATGCCATGTGGTCATGTGGCTGGCATGACTAAATGCTGAAGGCACACGAAACAGTTACCTTCCCACTAAAGATGGTCCCTATTTTTCTACTACCATTTTAATGTGCTTTTGAACTGCTAGGTTGGCAGAAGCTGGGACAAGTAATGGGAGCTTAACCCATTATGCGGCACTAGGGATTTGAACCGCTGAACTGCCGACCTTTCTGATCAACAAGTTTAGTGTCTTAGCCACTGATCCACAGCGTCTCCTCTAGCATAGAATGTGATTTAAATGTCTTTCCCTTCTGTCACACATAATAAAAAGGAAATAATTAAAATATTTTCAGAAGCATCTGGAGATGCTTTAGGGGTTCCTCGACTGGCTTCTCACTTTCCTGTGAAACAATTATGTTGTGTTACTGAACATAAGCCCTAGCAAGCATTGTCAAACTCAAAAGATAGTTTCAAGACCCCTCCAGATGCCTTTTCTTTATGGCTTTTTCTCTCCCACTTTCCCAATCATGATTGATTGAAAGAATGTGGATATTATTAACTGACCTTCTCTGACCTCTCTAACATTTCTCTGGAATCAAAGCTAAATCAGTAAATATGAGGCAGAAAGTCAGACAAAAAAACATAGGTCACTGCAGGAGGATTGCCTTACAGAGCTAGAAAGGAATGTAGGAGGAATAACCCACTATAGAGTTTGACTATCGTCTGGGCTTCGAAAATACAGTTGACCACTAGATAATAAGAAAGGGGTGCAAAAAACTCTAGCGCATTGTTGCCATCTAGTGGAAGTCTGGATTTTTGTAGCCAAAGGTATTATAAAGAAAAATAATAGGTAAAGGCAAACTGATACTGTCCTGAGATTAATTATAATTTTCATATCTTCTGCCCTCAACTCCTATCTTGAAGTTGTAGTTTAACCCAGTGAGAAGGTTCCAGGCCGTGCATACCACTTCAGGAAGATAACACTGTTGCTTCTTTGTTTATTAAGTTCATATTAGAGCCGAGGTGGCGCAGTGGTTAAATGCAGCACTGCAGGCTACTTCAGCTGACTGCAGTTCTGCAGTTCGGCTGTTCAAATCTCACTGGCTCAGGGTTGACTCAGCCTTCCATCCTTCTGAGGTGGGTAAAATGAGGACCCGGATTGTTGTTGGGGGCAATATGCTGACTCTGTAAACCGCTTAGAGAGGGCTGAAAGCCCTATGAAGCGTTATATAAGTCTAACTGCTACTGCTACATTAAATTTATTAAATTTATAATGGAGAGATATTGCTGCAAAACCATGCAGTGAAATTATTCTTTATGACAACAATTTTCAATGGGATGTATACTCATTGTAATGGATTTGGAGAGATAATAGGAAAAATTAAAGCTTAAAGTGTAAAATCCTAAATACAAAAAGCAAATCTGTTCATACTTAGTGGGTGTAAAAAAGACAGCTAAGGATTCCATTAACTATGATTTCTACCAACTAACCTCTGCCAACGTTTCCTCCCAAATAGTTGCAAATAACTGGCATTACGCTGTTTCTGAAAGGAAGGCACAATATGCCACAGCCTGGCATATCCTGAAGTATTTTATATAATTTTATTGAACATTTTAATTAAAAAAAAATAAAATACAAACTAAAAAAACAGGAAAAAATAGAAAGTACAGAAAATAAAAAGTAAGAAGGTAGTAAAATAAACAGAAATATATGAAGAGACAATTTGCCCCTTCAAAACAGCAAGCATAAACAATTTATACATTTATATTTTAAAAGCCTGTCAAGCAGAAATATGCATGTTTGTATACCCCACACCAAATGAAGATCCTATGGATTGAAATAGGCTTTTGTGGCAATTACCGTAACAGCTATATAAATATACCCCATGTTTCTGCATTTATAGAGATGCAGAGGACATAACGGATCATAAGATATTCTACGTATTTTTAAATCCATAAAAAGAACCTCTTAGCCAGGATATGGCATGCATTGCGAAAAAGTGGCCTGGATTTCTTTTGAGATCTGCATATCTCTGTTTAGAGCTTCATGCTTGAATTAGGGTGCTGTGAATCCAATATATAGTATTTGAGTCACAACAGATTAATCACAAGCTTTTTGCATATGGCTATGTGGATGTTGAAAGGTCTTTGTTGCACAATGACTGGGAAATAATATGCCTGGACAATTCATCATGAGTGTGAGTGTGTAAACATGCTAAATGCAACCCAAATGCTTCTGTCAAAATTGGTAGTTTATGCTTAAGACAAGCTACTGCTTACCCTCTGGGTAAAAACCTGATGTCTGTAACTGTATGCCGGAGACGTAACCCAGCAAGATGGTGCCTGAGATTGGATCTGTATTGACTGACAGCCTGTTTGTCTATTGTGGTCAGTTTATTTCTAGCGGGAGTCACAAAGTACAATTAAAGATGATGCCCAGCAGGCATTGACTTTATGAAAAACCTATGCCATGATTGGCTTTAAATCATAAGATGAGACAACAAATTAGTCAAATTATACATGAGGGAAGGCAAGAAAACATTGTGACAATGACAAATGCCATTGCATCTCCAGTCCCACCCACTGCCTACAATGTAGCCCTGAGCAGAATGAAAAGTTCCCATTCTCTGACTGACCTATATTTGAGCATCATGCATAAAGCAGTGCCTAAAACAGTTTGCAGAATTAAGGGTAAAGTCTCTCTCAAGCTCTTCTAGGTGCTATGTAGACACACCCACTGTCAGGGTTCCAAGTAACACCTCCAATGAGAGAAGACTCCGAGGTTTGCGTTTCCTCAAAGTTCCATTTTATTAGAGATGTCATATTGGCACATCTGGGAAAACCCGAATCTGAAAGTTTCCAGGTTTTCCCCACCCACAAGAAAGTTCAAGTCCCTGCCCAGAACCCACATTTTCATCACATTGTCTAATCAAGCACCGCAGTCACACCATTGCAGCTGCAGGGAAAGGTGTCCTTGACTTCCTGAGAAATAATGTTATTATGGCTATACAGCGTAGCACTCTGTATAATCCCCCCTCCCATTTTCCCACAGTAGAAAATGTGGCAGGCCTGAAGGCCCAATGTAAAAGATGGTTTCCAAGTCTGACACCCACACTGTTTTCTCAGAAGCAACACTGGTGATTTGTAATTGCTGCCTTATATATTTTTTTCGACTTCCCAATCTAGGCTAATGAAGTAAGATTTCCTTGGGGTGTCCCATCCATTTAGCTATCCAGTTTGATTCTGCTTTGCTCTCTTAAGATAAGCTAACATCCAATGGGCATGGTGAAAAGCAAAAGACTAACATTTCCTTACCATCCTCTAGTGAAGGATAAATTTCCAGTAACTCCTTGTAGATCAAACAGCCAAAAAGTGTATTTTTTAAAAAAAGGAAAATGGCAAAATAAAAAAATGGCAGTTTATTATAAATCTGTGTTTTAGCTTGGCAGCTTAAAAATATGTGGATTTCAACTCCCAAAATTCTTCAGTCAGCATAGGATTTCTGGGAGTTGAAGCCCACTCATCTTAAAGTCTCCAAGTTTGGAAAACACTGCTATAAATGATGTTTGTTTAGAAAGCAACTCCCACTTTAGTATAGACATTGGCCCTGAGAATAGGATTTGATTCTCTTTAGAGATTTCTCATTCTGCTCCAAGAGCATTTATAGCATTTAATTTACCAAATTTCCCCCTGCACTGGTGGCTAAGTTGAATTCCCTCCTGCTTAGAACATCCAATAAGAAAGACAGAAAGAATATCCAGCCTCTAGCTGTGCATTTTTTCGATCTTTACCTGTATCATTAGGGAACAACCTATGTACATATAAACAATACAATTCACAATCATTAAGAGCTTTCAACAACATGAAACTATTGATTTCAGTGGCTATGAAGCAGGGACGCAGTCTCCGTGTTAGCTGTGCTGACTCACACAATAGACTGAGCAGTGTCTTTGGAGGAGAAGCACATTTCTAATAACCAGTAAGTACTACATCAAAAGAAAGTTCTCTCCTCTTTGCAAATGTCTGCATAAAGACCTGTGTCATCATTCACCAGTTGGCAATTTGATCCCCCTTTCAAAAGGTGGACCTCTTGGCTTCTAAGCTTCAGTTCATGCCTACTGAGTTGACAGGGTGAGCAACTTCTAGTCTCAAACTGTCCAAACTGCCAATAGATACTCTGGAATTCTTTGTACCCTGGGTCTTCTTGTCTCCAGTTTTGAGTAACCTACCATACTCCCACTAAGTTCCTGACAACCTTCTTTTCTTCTTTGCCTCTTATGCCTTACCACAAGCTGGGGTTCACCTTATGTGTCTGAGCAAAATTTCTACTTCTTTCTCCGAAGTACTCCCCCGCCCACACTTCCACCTTATTCCCCTCTTTTACAACCCGACCCACTCAAGAGTAGTTAAACCATAATCTATAGTTACTAAGTTTAGGAAGAACTGATTATCTTTTTTCCAAAACTGTTATGCCTATTTATCTACCATTTCCAGTGGTGGGATTGAGCCGGTTTGCACAGGTTTGGTAGAACCGATAGCTAACTTTTTGTGCAGTTCAGCAAATCGGCTGAATAGCATGCCTCCCCACACCTGGCCCCACCTGGCCCTTCCCCTCCCAGACATTTCTTGCCTCACTGCCCGGGTGCTCACCCAGCTACTTGGCTGCTCACCTGGCTGGGTGGCAGGGCCAGTAGCTGGGCGTAACAAGGAGTGGTTGGGAGGGGAGGGGTGATGCATGAGCGGGCATGGCGAGGAAAGGCTGGACCCCTCAATGAGAGTGATGTTGAGTTGGCCATGCCCACCCAGTCATATGACCACCTAGACACACTTACCCAGCCAGTCATTAGGGCAGAGAACCAGTTGTTAGATTATTTGACTCCCACCACTGACCATTTCTGAGGACCTATTTCTTCACATCCAGCTATTTAGTGCAAAAACATTAACCTTTCCCATCTTGCACCAATTCACTGTATCCATTGGGCTGCATACGTATGCCTAATAAGGAAGGCATATGAACAGATTTATATAAGATTAAAATGGGGATGATTTTTCTAGCATCAAATTGGTTTGCTTTACAAAAAAGCAAAATTAACTAAACCCCTGCTCATGTTTGAACATTCCAAATTTAGTCAATCTAGAAACTCAACTCTGAAAGTGCTAAAACACACAATGGTTTTATGAATCCAAAAGATATACATGCATTGTGAATTAGGAGATTTCTATGTAAACATATTTATGTCACCAGTATTATAAATAGATGTGCTTTTGGAATGCTTTCAATTTTTGTTTCACACCAGCTACCTTTATAATTTAAATTCTCCCATGCCAGAAAATCTTTCATAAACTGAAGTAGCTTATGTTAATATAAATGCATGAACATATCTGAGTCACTACATAGTTTTTAATCTACCAGCCTCAGTTTGCTGAGAATTATTATTAGGGTAAGTATCAGAATTAATGACAGCACCAAGCTTTAAAGTGAGAGTGCAGAAGGCATGACTCAGCCTCCCTTCATTCTTTGTTGAGTTGGGATGAAAATGTCCCTTGAATGTAAGATTGCTTAATATGAGCTTATTTTGACTCTTTAATAGAAACTGCTGACCTCATCACTGGGGACCATTTGTCTTGTTCCAAAAATACCTGGCAATAGGTTCAGGAGGACCCATGAAGCTCCAGCTGCTTTTATGAGCACTTAAGGCTGCATCTACATCTGTAGGGAAATGTATTGTCTGTTATTTGTATGAAATCTATTATTCTTGTGAAGTCTGGATACTGCCATGTATGGTCTTCACTGACATTCCACTGAGAACCTAGGTCAGATAATGGCTGGTAGATTCCAGTCAAATTGATGGACTTATCTAAATGGAGAAGAACACGGAGAATGTAAATAAGCACCCATCTTCAGCAATGGACACTAGGAGATTTAAAGATAAGAAGAATCCATACCTCCTCTTTTGAAAGTATGGCACTGCACCAAAGCATAAAAGACTTGATATCTGATGGATACAAATTTTGAACTATCATGGCTGCCTACTCTAAAACTGTCAATTATCTTATGTGAATTCTCTGGAATATAATATAGAAGTACTTGTTGGTTGTGTGTATTCTTGTATTTCTCTAAGCCCAACAGCAGGTCTGAAAAAGGACACAAGAGTTTGATAATCCAGGATGTCTCTTCCTTGGTACTAAGGAGCTTGGCTTGGCCAACTTTTCAGATAACTACCAGGTCTTTTCATATTCCTGTGTCTACAGGTCTACTTTTGATCTTCATGTATAACTGCAGAGTGGCAGAACAAAATCTATACACAGATAGCCCTTGGAATTCTGCACCACACGTGCAACCAAAAAAACCTGGCTATTCTCTTTTTCAAGTTTTTCATGAAAAATAAAAAGACTGTGTATAGTGAGAGGGGCAGCCTAATTAATTAATTAATAAGTTTCTCTAATCATTTTTCAGTGGCAGTGTAAATAATTAGCACCATTACTGAAAAGCTCCAATAGCAATAGTAATAACAGTAGCCCTTAGACATATATTACTTTTCAGTGCTTTACAGCTCTCTCTAAGTGGTTTACAGAGCCAGCATATTGCCCTCCAACAATCTGGGTCTTCATTTTACCAACCTGAGAAGGATGGAAGCTGAATTAACCATGAGCCACTCAGAATCAAACTCCTGGAATGAGCAATGAGTTAGGCTGCAGTACTGCATTCTAATCACTGCGCCAACATGGGTCTTTAATGGGAAGACTTCTGCCACTGATGTCTTTCATTGGGATTTACATAAATTGTAGGAAGCAAAGAAAATTGCAGATTTATGGATACATTAATGAGTTTAAAAATAAAAGTCTGGCATTCACACTCATGTTCTAGTTTTAACTTATGAGAACAAGAATGAAAATCCATACAGTAACACCACAGTTTGCCCATTAAAATTTATTTGAAATTTTCTTCACCACTAAACATTATATCATCCAATTAAATGACAACTGGTAGGGGGAAAATACAAGGAATATTCTCTGTCCCACACTAGTTTGACTAGTGATGCTACCTGCAAAGGGGTACATTTTGTCCAGGGAAGCACATAGGTCAGGAGGCAGAATTACCATTGTGACCTAGACACCCATTTATGTCCAATCTACCTGTAAGAAATACCTGAAAACCACCTGCTTCACCAGAAGTAAAAATCTGAGTTTGTTACATCTATAGCAAAGGTGGTATTCAGCCAATTGTTACAGATTCTGGAGAACCGGTAGCAGAAATGTTGAGTAGTTTGGAAAACCGGCAAATAGGCTGGGTCCACCCCAGCTGCCTCCCAGCCTACCAGCTGATCTTCTTTTCTTGCCCTCAACAGGAGAAGAGAGCAGGAAAGCAGGTCAGGGGGGAGGGAGTGGGGATTTTGCAGTATCCTTCCTCTGCCATGCCCATAAATCAACACCACACCCACAAAGCATTGCCCACTAACTGGTGGTAAAAAAAATTGAATCCCACCACTGACTTATAGCAATTTTTTCTGTACAAAATCTACACACAGTTTCTTTGGCTTTGTTCACTTCAATTCTACTTTGAATACCTATACAAGAATTATGGGAACTATAGGTAGAGTAACAGCACTGGTAATTTGGAAAGGTAAAGGTTTTTTTAGTTTTATTAAACATTTATAGGCCGCCCTTTTCCCTGAGGGGACTCAGGGCGGCTTACAATAATAGGGGAGGGGAGTGCAGGACAAAACACAAAAAGAAAATGTGAGTAAAAATAATTAGCGGTAAAAACACAACATTCATTCAACATTCGGGAGGGGCGAGAGTAGAGTCTTATCCCCAGGCCTGACGGGATAGCCAGATCTTGAGGGCTGTGCGGAAGGCCTGGACGGTGGTGAGGGTGCGGATCTCCACGGGGAGATTGTTCCATAGCGTCGGAGCTGCAACTGAGAAGGCTCTCCTCCGCGTAGTCGCCAGTCGGCACTGACTGGCGGATGGAATTCGGAGGAGGCCTACTCTATGCGATCTGATGGGACAGAGGGAGGTAATTGGCAGAAGGCGGTCTCTCAAATAGCCAGATCCACTACCATGGAGCGCTTTGTGAATGGTAAGTAGGACCTTGAAGTGCACCCGGAGATCAACAGGTAGCCAGCGCAGCTCACGGAGGATCGGTGTTATGTGGGCGAACCGTGGTGCGCCCACAATCACTCGCGCGGCTGCGTTCTGGACTAGCTGAAGTCGCCGGATGCTCTTCAAGGGCAGCCCCATGTAGAGCACATTGCAGTATTCCAGCCTAGAGATCACAAGGGCTCGAGTGACTGTTGTGAGGGCCTCCCGGTTCAGGTAGGGCCGCAACTGGCGCACCAGGCGAACCTGGGCAAATGCCCCCCTGGTCACAGCTGACAAGTGATGGTCGCAACTCAGCTGTGGGTCCAGGAGGACTCCCAAGTTGCGGACCCTGTCTGAGGGGTATAAATTTTGACTTGCAGTGACCTCAAGTGACTGCACTAAAATCTACAGAACTGAAGACAGACACATTGAATGCTATTCATGGAAGTTCATGGGTGCCGTCTATAATTCTAGGTAAAAGCCATAGACTGGGAATGAGGTACTGTAGGAGAAGAAAAGAGATTGAATTAGCTCCAGTTGCCAATAGAGAAGCTGGCTGGCTGGAGTTTTAAGATAATTGGCTTGGCAAGCATATTACAGATGAGCTATTATGCCATTAAACAACAAGAGACCAGACAGGATGTTGTTTACAGAGAGCTACAGAACAAAAGGTTGTATTTTGGCATCAGGAATGGCTAGAAGCAAGGGACTGGAGACATGAGAAAAGAGTTTCTGCCCCAGGCTGCATTAACCACTGCTGAAGAAGCAAAGGGGAAGACCTCCAGAGGCTTTATTAATCTTGTTTATGTGTCACTTGCATTCCATGCAGGCATGTTCCATCTGAAGAAAAATGAAAAAAGGCATATTTGATTCATTAAATCCAACCCCAGCTAAATAGAAGGTGGGTTGCATAATTCTTAAAAGCTATTCTAGCTACCCCTGCTGCAATTGTGTTTGGGCTGTTGAAAAAACATCATCCTCTTATTTAGGACTGAATTCATCATCAGACTCGAAACTTTTAATGATTCTTTTCTATTGCTGTCCAAAACATAGCCCAGTTTTGGCTACTTGTATAAACTAGAAAAGTCTTCATATATAAAACAGGCAAGTCTTCGAAGAAGGAAAATTCAGCCTATAACTGTAGTTTATGGAGTAAATCACAGCATATTTAGCCTAGTTACACAAAACCTTTTTCAAAAGTCTACCAAACTGAAAGTTTAATGTACCAAGGTGGAAAACTACTACATCTTTGGGAAACAATTCCATTAATTATAGTACCTTAGGGTTATTTAATCCAGCCTAACAATCAGGATTTTCCCTAGTAATTTCCCCTTTTCTTTCTTCTTTTCTTTCTTTCTTTCTTTCTTTCTTTCTTTCTTTCTTTTTCTTTCTTTTCCTTCCTTCCTTCCTTCCTTCCTTCCTTCCTTCCTCTTTCTTTCTTTCTTTCTTTCTTTCTTTCTTTCTTTCTTTCTTTCTTTCTTTCTTGCTGTTATGTTTCTAACAAAAAAGCTGATCGGTAAAGTTTCCAAAATAGCTGCTTACAATAAAGACGATACTACAGTTAAATGACATCCGGATTGTTAGTGGCTTCAGATTGTTCTGTTCACATCTTAGGCCGAGTAAAGTTTCCTGATGAATGTTTGCAGAGCATTTTAACAATAAATGTTGGTCCTTACAATATTTTTGTGAATTACATCCCAGGCTTAATTCACCCAGTGCCTGAGTTTTCACATCTGCTCTGTTGCGGTTATTTGATGAAGGTATTAGGCTCACAGAAGGACAAATATAGATTGAGTGCAGTGATGCTTAGTCCTGAATGCAATGCTCAAATATACTGCAATGAGTTGTATTTCATACTTTTAGTTATTTGGGAGCAGGGAAAGTCATGAAGGCAGAGGCCAGAAAGTGTCTTTGATGATGATCTTTGCTGATAACTGACCATCTGGGCTCACTGTGAAAACAGGTGGCCAGAGAGAACCTTACTGACCTTGCTCTAGGCACTTTGATCTCTTAGTCCATCCACCATTGATAGATTAGCCAAGAGACCAGGGTTGTCTCCCCAGAGGTCACCAATTAACCTACAAGTGCTGCAGTAGCATTTTGCAAAGGTTAGAGATGTTTAAGGGCATAACGGAACTCAACCAGTTGGCTACAGAAGGTTGAGCCCTGAAAATTTCAGAAGCACAATATTATTTTTGTATTTGGATTTTGAATGGGCAGGTTTTCTTAGCAGTAGGAATTGTTTCTTTGCTTTGTTGAACTGCATCAAAAAAAACCAGCAGGATAGCTATAAATGTTTGTAGGTATGTGTGTGAGAGTCACTCTAGAGAATTCCAAGCTAGCTCTAAAATCAAATTTCTCTTTAAAAATGTCTTGTTTCTTTGACCTTCATATAAACTCAGTTTATATACAAATTATGCTTCCTTAGAACAAACTAACCCCACAAGCTCAGTTCCACTGATTTTACTGAAATAGCTGTTCTCATTTATTGAAGAAATGTATACTCTGCTTTGCCCTGACTCTCAAAAAAATCATATAAAGTGACTTACACAACACACACACACACACACACACACACACATATGATCCAACATTATAATGAAGCAGCAGGAGGAAAGAAAACAAAAGAGCAGGAAAAGCAGAAAGGATTTTTGAAACTAGGAATCAGGAAATTGCACAACAGAGTCAAATGTTTTCAATTGCAGCAAGAACCCAGATAAAAATGGTGGGTTATTTATCCCAATTACCATATTTTACATAGTTCCTATGAATAATTGCCATTAACATACTTAAGTTTAATTATTGCATATTATACATTATGCTTCAACCTAGCTTAATATAATCGATAGAGACCATTTAGGCCAACTATTTCTATGACATCTAATTAATAGTACAGTTATGTAACAGAATCTTTGAGCCAAAGTAGTTGCAACATTAAATGTGGGTAAACATTTCTGCTCTTTAAAATTGCAATTTTTTAGATTGCAACAGTTTGGGATGGGATTTTTATTTTTTTCATCTCCGTTCTGTCCTGAAGTCCACATGAAAATAGTCCCTTGATTCATGCTACTGCCAATACCTTTTTCATCTCTCCAATACCATATAAGCAGCCCTAATTATAGAGGTGTATAGGTATATGTGTGAGTAAGATAATCAACATAGTGGTGGTGGTAGAGTGTTGTGATCTCTTTTTGTGCATATTGTAATTATGATCTGAATAGAATAGAGTAGTGTAGTGTAGAGTAGAGTAGCATAGAATGGAGTAGAGTAGAGTAGAGTAGAATTCTTCATTGCCCAAGTGTGATTGGACACAAAATAAATTTGTGCATAAGCTCTCAGTGTACATAAAAGCAACATGATAAATCATTATCATAATCATCATAAAATACATTCATAAAATACATTACTTAGTGACAGTCATAGGATTCTAAATAAGCAATTAACATAAATCATACTAGTATACTAAATAAAACAATTAATATAAATCATAAGAAACAAGAAACAAAGTTATAGTCATAAGAAGATAAAGAAATAGATCATAGGAAAGATGAAAAGGATTATAATTAATACAGCCCTATTAGTAGTTTGACAGTGTTGAGGGAATTAGTTGTTTAACAGAATGATGGCATGGGGTGGGGGGAACTTCCTTGTGTCTAGTTGTTTTGGCATGCAGCGCTCTATAGCAGTGATGGCGAACCTTTTTTGGTTCGTGTGCCATAAGTGGGGGGAGCGCAGGGGGGTTGTGCACGGGCATGCCGTACCCATAATGCAACACGTGACCCTCCCAGTGCGCATGCACGCATGAGAGGTGCTTCTCCCCATTTTTGCATGCTTTTTTCATCCTCCCCAGGCTCCAGAGGCTTCATAGGAGCCTGGGGAGGGCAAAAACAGCCTCTCCCGGAGGCGCTCGGGAGAGTTCAGGGAGGCTTCCCTGAAGCTTTTGGAGGGCAAAAAATGACCTATGAGCAAACCTGAAGTCGCTTCCAGTTTGCTCGAAGGGTCAGTTTAAGCCCTCCGGAGGCTTCAGAGACTTTCAGGAGGCTTCCCTGAAGCCTCTGGAGGACTAAAAATGACCCTATGAGCAAACCGGAAGTCCTGGTTTGCTCATAGGGTCATTTTTAGTCCTCCAGAAGCTTCAGGGAAGCCTCCTGAAGGTCCCTGAAGTCTCCAGAGAGCTTAAACCAACCCTATGAGAAAACCAGAAGTCCGTTCCCAAACTTCCGGTTTACCCACAGGGCCAGGTTTTTTGCATTCTGGGGGCTTCAGAGAAGCTCCTGAAGCCTCGGGAGGTCTTCAGGGTGGGAACTCTTTTTGCCCTCCCCAGGGTCCTATAAAGCCTCTGGAGTCTGAGGAAGGCAAAAAATGGCTTTAAAAAAGGCTGAACTCAGCTGGCCAGCACGTGCAATTCTATAGTGTCATCTGGAAAAAAGAAGTTGAAACAGCTTATATTCAGGATGTGAGGGGTCTGTAGATATTTTCACAGCCTTCGTTCTGGCTTGTGCAGTATACAGGTCATCAATGGAAGATAGGTGGATAGCATCTGTTTTTTTCTGTTCTAACTATCCATTGAAGTCAGTATCTGTCTTATTTGGTTGCTGTGCCAAACCAGACAGTTATAGAGGTGCAAATGACAGACTCAATAATTAGAACTGCATCAGCAGCTCTTTGGGCAGGCTGGGCTTTCTGAGTTGGTGCAGGAAGAACATTCTTTGTTATGTTTTTTGATGACATTTTTGATAATGGGTGTCCATTTTAGGACTTGAGATAATATAGAACCTAGAAACTTGAAGGTCTCTACTATTGATACTGTGGTTGTCTAGTATTGTAAGAGGTGGTAGAATAGAAGGGCTTCTCCTAACACCTACTATCATTGCTACATTGTGTTCAGTTCAAGATTGTTCCAGCTGCACCACAAGGCTCGTTGTACAACTTCCCATCTGTATGCAGATTCGTGGTTTTGTCCAATGAGACCAATCACTGTTGTGTCATCTGCAAACTTCAGTTCTTTAACAGAGGGATCCTTTGAGATGCAGTTATTGGTATAGCGAGGGAATAGAAGTGGAGAGAGCATACAGCCCTGGCTTGGGGGTGGTGTGGGTGGCTCTGTGCTAATTGTATAGGTATATGATGTGATTTTGCCTAGCTTCACCTGCTAATTCCTGTCGGTTAGAAAGTTTATGATCCATTTACAAGTGTAGTCAGGCATGCTAGCTGAATCAGTTTAGTTAGAAGAATATCTGGAATGATGGTACTGAATGCCCAGCTGAAGTCTACAAAAAGGACCTTTGCTTAGGTCCTTGGAGATTCAAGATGTTGTAGGATATAGTGTAGAGTCATATTAACAGCATCATCTGCCTATCTATTTGCTCAGTAGACAAAGTGACTTTTTGAAGCGTATGTGTTGTATATGCAGATGTTTATTGGTTCATGTAAATGTATATGTTTTTTTAGTTTCATATTTCACCCTGATTGCATAGAATTGCCTCATGCCAAATCAGATGAGTGTTCCAGAGAGAGAGAGAGAGAGAGACAAAAAAGGGGGAGGGAAGGAGGGGGGAGGCATCTATACTGTCTATATTGACTGGCAGCAGCAATCTCAGGTTACAGATTATAATCTTAACTGCTAAATTTGAGTTGCCATACGAGGAAACTCTATCTGGGGCTAAGATAAATTATGCACCATTTAGGATCTATATAGAGTCACATTTTCAGGCTGGAGATAAAGACAGTCTTCTGAATGGAATGAATGAATGAGTTGGGGTCTGCAAAGGTCTCATTGCTGCCATCTCTTTAAAAGTATCGGAAGTCTCCCTATTGCTCCAAAAATTTTCATTTTTATGTTACATGTTTTTGTTTTTCTGGACTATTCCAGATCTAATAGCCTAATATTGTAGGTTTTTAGGTGCTGTATATGGTGGTATCTGTATATGTATTATAATCTTTACCTGAGGTTTTACTATTGAATAAAATATATTCCGATAATATATTTCAGCATTATTAAATATATATTTAACAAAAACATACGTCTTAGTCAAAGAGGTAATGCTTGCAGTAAAGGTCAAACTGAAGAACATGAACTAATTCATTGCTGACAAGTCACTTAAAAACTATTGGATTTCTCTTGCTTTCTCTGTAATTTTTTTTTGAATGGTAGTAATCCATTATAGAGTCCAGAAACTCTATAATGATTGGATCATATAATTACAATCAAACAGGATGGTTATATATGTTTGTGCAGGTTGGCTAGTAGATCATGGGACATACTGGATATTGGAGGATTTCAATAAAGCTAAAGCTTTCTTTAGCTTTCTTTAAAGCTAAAGAGGGATTGTAATTTTGCATCATTCTTTTGTAGTAAAAGTTTATTTTTTATCCCTTGTGCTATTGATTTATCTTCCAAAGGAGAATTAAAATCTTCTAATCTACATTTACATGTTCTAGACTCCTAAATAAATTATTCCCTTTTCCCTCCCCCTTTATTTTTTAATCCCCAGGAAGTCAGCATTGTGTTTGAGAGTCTTGTATCACTCTCACTTGCTAAGAGGACAGGAAAGTTGCCAAGTGAAATAAGCTCTGGGAGATAAGAATGGCAGAAGGAAACAATCAGCTGTTCCTTCAAAACAAGGGGTTGAAAAGACCCAGAGGAATTGTGGAAGGCATTTTGAGACCTCTAGGTTCCATCCTAAGACAGTTCTATTCCAAGGATAAAATAATAATTATCTCTGAATAGTAAAACTGCTCTTAAAACATGCATTGTGCATGTTGGGTTGAAAGTATGAAGCTAAACATGCTTACTGGAAATGTGCTGAAGCCCAGTTTTCAGGGCAAAATGGAGTAATTTAGAACAGATTTTAATTTCCCATGAGAAAAGCACATAAGTCAAAAGCTATTCCTGTTTTTATTTTGTGCTTCCACTAAGACCCTGATTGGTTCCTCCAGGGTAGTATTGCAGCAGTCATGCAGAAAGAATCCTCTTTTTTTATTCTTCAGTGACGAAACCTTGGGAATTGAGAGAGATCTTTAGTTCTGCTCAGTGCAGGGATGGGATAAGATGCAATTTCTCTGAAAGAGTTGTACTTGCTTTAATCCATTTAACACCAACCTGACACCTTTTCTAGCCATCACAAAGTTTCCTCTGCATCAGCCAATCTTCACTGCACCACAAGATTATGATGAAGAGAGTGGTGAATCAACTGCCACACCGTCCATTGTTGGCTTCCTAGGGGTTAACCACAAAAAATGTAATTTTCAGAACTCAAAAGGATTTCTCTGTATATTTGAAGAAGCTCAATTTACCAAAAAAAAATTAAAAATTGTGCAGATGAGATATTATTAAATTTCCTAGCATGTGGAGGAAAGACTGCTCAGGCGATGCTGGTGAGTAGAAAATGGAAGTGTGTATAAAAAGAGAGAAAACAGATCCCACAAACACAGAGGTGGGAGCTGAACTGTTACAGAAGGATTCCATAGTCCAGGGAAGAAGGGACATGTTACTGATGCTTATATAAGTTGGATTCTCACAGATGGGATGCTAACTTGAAAACACACAATGAAAAAACAAGCCTCTTCATGTCTTCACTTCCCACCTATGAGAAATTCTCCTGAAACGTTATTATCTTTTGTGATAGAAAATATTTTTTCTCCAATAAGTGAAAACAGATGAAATGCCTCTTTGGTTTCCCATGGTTCAATTAAATCTTCCCAGAAGATTTTGAGTTGCCTCTCAGGGGCCCTTTCAGATAAACTAATGGGACAGGCCAAGAAGCTGGGTATTGAGAAGTGATATGTAACTGAAAAAGAATTGCACGTTGCATGCCCTTCCTCACCTCATAACAATAAAGGAGACTCAAAATTACCCAGAGAATGAGATGGAAAAACAGAAACTGCATCATAAAGGCAGGTTATAAGAATTGGAGGGTGATTCTGGACACAGTATGAGATATTATGCCATAAAAATAATATTACACTTTACCAATTTGGGGCCCTCAAAATTAATACAAATAGAAAACACTTCGAAGTATGATTATTGTATGAAAAATATTGTATATCTCTTTATATTTCGAAGTGCGGTTCTTTTCTCTCAACCCTCCTCTCCATTCCAATTAGGAAAGTAAGTGAATAGGAAGGGGAAGCAGGGGGAGAAATGGAACCAAAGATGGAAGGGGTGAAGGCCATAAAAAAAATAAACACTTTCATAAATAGCATTTTTTTAAAGATACCATTTTAAAAACAAAATCAGAAAAACTCAACCCATCTGGGAAGAAACAAAAAGATGCTTCTCTTTTTAAGCGAAAAATTGCAACACTGAAACCTGTGGTTTTGCTACTGATTTTCAGTGTTGCTGGCTGGGATGCTCCAGGGATGTAGCCTATAAACCCCAGGTTCCCATCTTCATTGTTTGAAAATAAGGGGCCTCATCAAAGTGCCAGCTACTTTTACCAACTTTATTTATGTACTGGGGATGTGCGTGTATCAACTCTTTCAAAAATTTATAGCCCAGAATAAATTGTTTCTTATTGCCATCATTCAAGGGTCAAACACAAAAAATGCTTATACATAAAACACAAAATGTACCTGTTATTAGCCGCTAACATCATGTAACACAAGATGCTGCTTTTCTTACATACACACTGAGGGAAGGAGGGATTAAGAAGGAAAGAGATTGAAGAAGTTATGGGAAAGGTGATACAACTCTCCTATAAAGAAAGCACCATTGTGTTTAAATCAGGGCAATTTCAGAATAACTTTCCGTATTTATCAGACAGTGTTGCATATTGTTTCCTCCGATATTTCTGGACAGCCTACCCTGGACTATAGAATAATATAAAGTATAATATTATTCATTGTTAGTTTACTTTAAAACAATACAGCATTATTAGATCAGATGTATTATTCAGCAACCAGCTATGAGAATTATGAAAAGCCAGCATATTGTATTCCTTCAAAACATATGCGTGTGCATATAATGCAATAATACAATAGCAGAGTTGGAAAGGATCTTGGAGGTCTTCTAGTCCAACCCCTGCCTAGGCAGGAAACCCTACTGTTTCAGACAAATGGCTATCCAACATCTTCTTAAAGACTTCCAGTGTTGGGGCATTCCCAACTTCTGGAGGCAAGCTGTTCCACTGATTAATTGTTCTAACTGTCAGGAAATTCCTCCTCAGTTCTAAGTTGCTTCTCTCCTTGATTAGTTTCCACCCATTGCTTCTTGTTCTACCCTCAGATGCCTTGGAAAATAGTTTGACTCCCTCTTATTTGTGGCAACCCCTGAGATATTGGAACACTGCTATCCTGTCTCCCCTAGTCCTTCTTTCTATTAAACTAGACATACCCAGTTCCTGCAACCATATGTTTGTGTTTGTGTATAATTATATTATATACACTTTCCCTGAACCTTTTATCCCTGTTTTTATCACTCTGTTGGTTTTAAACCTGTTTCCCAGATATGACCTTTATTTTTCATATCATCAAGTCAGCAGAGCTTCTGTATCTCCTATTATATCAAATATCACCATGAAAGAAAATGATGATTGAACACTTGCATGCAGGAAAAGCTGTTCTCCCATATTAATAACAGCATCCTCTCTGATTTTCATTTAGAGATGTCCTTTTCCTCTTCTAGTATTTCTGAGGGCAATGAACACCTTTTTCCTAGATCCTCAAAAACAGCAACAGCAAGAAATAACAGAATATGATATATTCCAAGAATCAGAAAAAACAAGGACTTCAACGTTATTATTATATTATTGATTAAATTTATTTGCCTGAACCAAGCTGAGTTGTAGTTGAAACACATTAATACTCATCTTTATTGCAGATGCTAAATAAAAAAAAACAAATAAAGTGAGCGCTATGAATTTAATAAGCATTTGTAGAATATTTAGAATATCAGGACAGTCTTCAACACTGTTTGAATAGGAAAAATCAAGAGCCAAGTTGCAATTAGGTTTTCAGTCTGATTATGCAACAACTAGGCTAGCCCTTTTATATTGAAAAATCTTAAAGCCTTAATAATGAATAACTCTGAGTCTTTGTTATTTAACACTGACACTTTGAGTAGACTACAGTACTTCAATTGTTGCTGATTCTTATCCCACCAGGAACCCACTACAGCCAGCATCTTGCTCAGCAATAATGGAATCATAATATTAATGTAATTTCAATTAGTCACCTACAATAAAACATGCACAAGTAGGCAATAATTATGGCAGCCATTGAACTGTCTACCTATTCTGCAATTATCGAATTTCCTTTCCCTGTGGGGTACTTGCAGAAATCCTTTTCAAAACCGTTTATGGAATTCTCAGTCATCCACGTCATGGTTGTCCCAAAGGTGCTTTTTCAAGAGGCAACTGGACTTTCTGGTTTTTCTTTGAAGATGTTTCGCTTTTTATACAAGAAGCTTCTTCAGCTCTGACTGGATGGTGGGTAATGGAAGGATATATACTCTGTGCAAACAGCTGGTCATTTGCATTCTTTTAGTGAGTTGTTAAGGTCACCTGAAAATTTATCTGTGTCATCAGGGTCATCTGAGTGATGCAAATGGGCGTGGAGCCTTCTTGGAACTGTTGAAAGGACTGTGTTGTAGATTGGAGATTAATGATGTTGTATTCCCCTACCCCACCCCACCAGCTCTCTATTGAAAAAGGGCTGGTCAATTTTGATATAGATGGCCTCTTTGTCCCCCCTTTCAAACCTCTCTGTGGACTTTGCTTCCTTCAGAAGAGTGGCTTGTGTCTTTTAAATGCAGATGGACTGCTGAATCTAGTCCTGATGTGTTTGTTCTCTTATGTTATGCCATACACTTATGAAATGGTTGTTTTGTTTCCCCAATGTACAGATCTGCATATGGCTCACATGTACATTGGGGAAACAAAACAAAACATTTGCTCTTAGGTAACTCACATTTCATAAACCTTTGTCTTTTTTTTCAATTGTTGGAAGAAATATCCTTTTGGGTTCAGTTCCAAGTGGGGAGAAAGACACTGGAAATATGGCATCTTTTTGGAAGATGGTTTTTAATGATGGACAGGACCACATGGTTTGAGGTCCTGGGGGGAAAGGGCAAGGGAGAGGGTGGGTTATATCCTCTCCTGGGCCCAACCTTAGAGCTTCCTATTCCTGTGTAAGAAATGTATTCTGATTGGTGGTCAGACTCCCAGGGGGCGAGGAACTTAGCTAACTTTGTAGGCTGTCTGTCTCCCAGGCTTGGGAGAGCCTTGCTGGTTGATGTAATCTTCCCAGATGCCATGTGGTGACATGGGTAGAGAGCTAATCCTATCATGTCCTGAGGGCCATGTCTTAATCCCATCACCCTGAAGCTGAAGGAGGTAGATCTTTGTTAGGTAGAATAGATTGGCTCAGGCCTTAATGGCCCATTGACAAAGGGAGGGGGATAGGCTTCTGCCTCCCTTTTAAGGGAAATATTCTGCCCTTTTAATATTTCCTAAAACATCCCATTTTCCTAGGAAAGGGGTGGAGGCTAACTTTCTACACTATGTGAGGGAGCACCCTTTGAAACTAACCAGACGTCCACAGCTACCTGATTTTTTTTTAATCTAAGAATTCACAAATATAAGTCCAGATGCATGTGTGGAAATAAAAATGGATGGCCTGTTGCAATCTTCTCTTTGTTTAACATAGAGTATCTACTTTTTTAAAATTATACAGGATAATATGCACCACAAAAAGCATGATTTGGGGTATCAGGCATACAGGAAAATCTTATGAAGATACTGAAGGACTGGGAAGGCCACTTGAGAATACTCTTTGCTTACTTTAAAAATTGCCATCTGATGTACTGGGCTGAAATGTATGACAATTTTGTTGTTGTTCTAGTCTGAAAAGGCTGGTGTCACTGACTGTGACACTGATGTCACTAATCATGCCCTATATGACTTCTGGGAGGGATGGAGGGAAGAAGCTTTTTCAACCATATCGGTCAGTGTTTTGGTCTGGAGAGAACAAGATAAATGTACATAAAATAAGCTGCAGTAAATATTAATGCTGGATTTTTTTTTAAATTAAAGGGGTATAAAAGCACCTGTAACAAATAAATAAGTAAATAAACTGAAAGTCTGTCTCTGCTAGCTGCAGAAAGGCAATTTGCTAATCTTCTCCCTTAGGATCCTGCTACTGTGACAAGCTTCCTATCATCATAATCCAAGCTAAAGTTGGGCTGTGTGAAAAAGAGTTTGTTCCCTTTCCACTATTCAGCATTTCCTGATGGATTTCTCCCTGCCATTAAGGGTGATACAGTTCTTTCTTTATGGCTGTCAAGAGTCCCCCTCAGGCACTCTGTGCTCCACCAAATGGAACATTCCCTTGAATCATCTTCAAGCTAAGGGTGCCAGCTGCAGGATCAGTGCCTGACAAGTTTTTGGAATAGAGATGTGGTTCAGGCATTTTACAGAATTTGTGTAGCTGAGAGGGCTAGAATCATGCTGATTACATGTAGGCTTCTATAAAATTTGGGTTTTTTTAAGCCACTTAAGTCTGTCTATATATAGTACCCACAAACCCTCAACACTTTCCCTCTGAATCTGCTTTCCATAATATCAGATTTGCATTATTTAAACAGGTATTTATTAGATGTGAAATCAAGAGTTTTCCAGACCATCCTCTGAGGTCATCGAAAACTGATATTTATTAGGGAAATATGTGAATGACACTCAAATCTGCTGGTGAAGGAGGGGGAGCAGTTTTTGATCTGTGAAAAGGAAGGGCTGGCTGATCTTTGGATCTGAAAAACTGATAGTTCCACAAAGAGGCTAAACACACCGATTTAAGAATTACTGCTATACAGGGGTTAAACTGTAATGTTCACACTCTTGTTTGCGCATCTTGGAATGCACCCACATATTTTCAGCTAAAGCGTTGTTATACAAATTGGGGTATGTCCAGATTCAGCCTCTGATAAGTTGGATCCAATGGTGAAATTCAACTTTTTTTACTACCGGTTCTGTGGGCGTGGCTTGGTGGGCGTGGCAGGGGAAGGATGCCGCAAAATCTCTATTCCCACCCCACTCTGGGGCTAGCCAGAGGTGGTATTTGCCGGTTCTCTGAACTACTCAAAATCTATACTACCAAGAGCTGGAGTTAACAAGGAAACCAGACGATACAAAGGTTAAGGAAGCTATTAACATATTAAAATCTCAATTTGACATGTTGATCTCTGACCAGGTAGCTACTAATTTATTATATGCAAAACACAATACTTTTTGTAATGCAAACAAACCTGGCAGATGGTTAGCTTATCAGATTAGGAAAAAAAGGAAAACTCGAAATATATCTAAACTGATTTACAGAGGGAAGGAGGTGTTCCAACAGGAAGAGATTCAAAAGGCTTTCTGGGAATTTTTTACAGAACTGTATAAAGGGGATAAAATTAATGGTTTAGACATAGACAAATATTTAGACAAGGAGAAAATACCTTCAGTTAGAGAAGAACACAGGCAAAAATTGAATCAACCAATAACCTCGGGGGAAATCCTGCAGGTAATTAAGCAATTAAAGCCAGGGAAAGCACCAGGTACAGATGGCTTGACAGCGGTTTACTACAAAAACTTACAGTTAGAAATGGTAGAACCTCTTAGAGAATTATTTAATATGATTCAAACGGAAGGTAAAGTCCCTCCATCTTGGAAGACAGCGTTTATATCTTTGATACCCAAAGAAGATCAAGATACTACTCAACCCAAAAATTATAGACCCATTTCATTACTGAATGTAGATTATAAATTTTTTACTAAAATATTAGCAAATAGGTTAATGTTGGTCATTCAACAATTGATACATACGGACCAAACAGGTTTTATACAAGGGAGACAGATGAAAAGTAATGTCAGATTAATTATTAATGCATTAGAATATTTGGGAAAGAACAACCAGATCCCTGCTGCGTTTATATTTTTGGATGCTGAGAAGGCCTTTGATCGAGTTAACTGGCAATTTCTGCTGAAGATATTGCAAAAAATGCAGATAGGAGATAATTTTTTACAGTCAATTAAAGCAATATACCAACAGCAAACAGCACAAATCATAGTCAATGGAAGTTTAACAGACTCTTTTCAAATTGGAAAAGGTACAAGACAGGGTTGTCCTTTGTCCCCATTATTGTTTATTATAACTTTGGAAGTATTGTTGAATAAAATACGGGGCTTGGATGGTTTAAAAGGGATCAAGATTAGGCAGCAAGAATATAGAGTCCGCGCTTTTGCGGATGATTTGGTCATAATATTGGAACAACCGCAGGAATCCAGTATGGTTTTAATGAATACGATTAATCAATATGGTCAAGTGTCTGGCTTTAAAATAAACTTAGGAAAAACCAAAATATTAGCTATAAATATGAATATTAAACAAAAGGAAGAATTAGGAGTGATGCTAGGATGTGAGGTAGTTAAAAAGTCAAATATCTTGGAGTTAACATTTTAACTTCAAATGGGAAATTATATAAGCATAATTATGAACCACTTTGGCATAGCATACAGACAGAGATGAAAAAATGGGAGAAATTGCACTTATCTTTGCTGGGCAGGATAGCGGCAGTGAAAATGAACATTTTACCAAAATTTTTATTTCTTTTCCAAATGTTACCTATACTTAAAAAAGATGCGAACCTTTTAGAATGGCAGAAGGGTATCAACAAATTTGTGTGGGCAGGAAAGAAGCCGAGGGTAAAGATGAAAATAATGCAAGATGTACGCGAGAGAGGAGGATTGAAACTACCTAATTTAAAACTATATTATGATGCAGTGGCATTATCTGTAATTAGTGATTGGATTCATTTAACCAATGATAGAATATTGAACATTGAGGGACACGATCTGGTATTTGGTTGGCATGCTTACCTGTTATTCAACAAAAAATTGGATAAGAACTTTAAAAGTCATATTTTGAGAAATGCTTTATTGCGGGTTTGGAAGAAATACCAATATAAATTAAATGACAAGATACCCATGTGGGCAATTCCTAGACATGCAATTGAAAATATGAATACAGCACAAAAACAGGACAGATTTACTTACAGACAGCTTCTTACCTCGGAAAGGGGGGTATTACAATTAAAATCTTTAGAGGTATTAAAAGAGGAGAAGGTAGTTCAAACATGGTTCCAGTATGGGCAATTACAGGCTAGGTGGAAAATAGATCAAAAAATTGGCTTTATTCAAGTTGAGGATAATCTGTTTAAACAAATAAGAGATCAAAGCTTAATGCATATAAAGAGGATATATAATGTATTAATACAGATGGATTCGGAAACAGAATTAGTTAAAGATTGTATGATAAAATGGGCTCAAAATATTGAGGAACCAATAATGTTGGATACATGGGAAAGAATTTGGGTAAGAAATGTGAAATTTACACAAGCTCAAAATCTGAGAGAAAATTTTTACAAGATGTTTATAGATGGCATTTAGATCCTAAAAAGTTGGCTTCTATGTATCCGAATGTACAGCCTAAATGTTGGAGGTGTGGTTCTCTCGATGCTACATATTATCATATATGGTGGACCTGCCAAAAGGTTAAGGCATTTTGGATAAAAATATGGTGGGTCATGCAAAATGTTTTTAAAAAAAGGATAAAGTTTATTCCTCAGTTATTTTTACTAGGTATATGTACTGATTTTACAGTGGTAGAGACCAATTTGATTCTGCACCTGATAACTGCAGCAAGACTGTTGGTGGCGCAATATTGGAAGAAGGAAGACTTGCCTACAATCCAAGAATGGACATTGAAAGTAACAAACTTAGCTGAAATGGCTAAAATATCGGCATATCTCAAAGATCATTCAAATGAGAGATATAAACGAGACTGGAAAAAATGGATTGACTATATACAAAATAAATACGGGACTAAGAAATTCCAGTTAGCCTATGCTTAAGATCAGAAATGATTTAAACTGTTAAAAGTTAGTTCAGTAAGAAGAAGCTAAGTTCAATCTAGAATGTCATTAATTTCTTTATTTCTTTTTTCTCAATAGATTTTAGACTGTGTTAGTTAAAAATCCATACCGTGTACGGGTTCTGGGAAGTCAGGGGGGGAAGGAGGAGGGGGGATGGGGGGGTGGAGGGAGGGAGGGGTACACACAACAAAAAAAATTGTATTTCAATGTCTTAATGATTAACAAATGATGACATATTTGTGTTTGTTTTTTTTTAAAGAAAAATAAAAAAAGTTCTCTTAAAAAAAAAAAAAAAAATCTATACTACCAGTTCTCCAGCACCTGTCAAAACCTGCTGGATTTCACCCCTGGTTGGAGCCAATTCTCACAAATGAGGCTTCTTCAAAAGACCTTCATAAGCCAGTCCTCATATTGTCCAACAACTTCTGGAGTCCTTGTTAGGTCTCATCCAAGACAAAAAAAAATCCCCACAGGCCCAGCCACAGTATTTTACAGACTGCCCCAGTATTGCAGAGTGTGTGCGCCTGATGCAAAATTCCCCTCTCTGTGCTTAACCTCAAACATTTGGAAGGCTATTAATTTTAACCCCACCCCAGATCCTACCCAATTAACCTCAAGGCTCAAGAAGGGCTGAGGTTGTCCCCTCATTTCGGAAACTACTTGTAAAGGAGCAACAGTTTGTTATTTCCAGCTGCTCTTAAAAATGAAGGACAAGGCCATTTAAAAAGGAAAACAAAAGGAGGGGTGAGACAATGTTCCTCAGAATAGGAAAGAGTAGCTTGGAGAAAATGTCTTTAAATAAATGTTTATTTTGTGAGAGTTAAAGTAAGCAAACTTGCCTAGGAACAGACCATCTCTCAGGAAGGGTGGGAGAGGTATTTGGGAATCGAGGGAGGAAAGGGCTGGCCTGCTTCAGAAAAATTCCAAAGCTTAGGAGAAGCTTCATATTAAGTATTTTCCTGCTACATATGCTATATACAATATAGCCTTTCAGTTAAAAGTACCTATTCTGGAGAGTGGGCTATTTATCTAGTCCGCACACAGTCAAAGGAAGCCATAATAAGGTTGTTTCATTTTTCATTTTTCTCTTGCATTGGGAGCAGCACCGGCATTTAAAGTTGGTGAGGTGCTGGGTGATTTTTTCCCCCCACTTTAATGTTTGATTCCAAGAAAGTTATGCCATTATTTTGGTTCAATTTGCCCTTTTTTAATATGTTGGTGATTAACTCTCTCTAAAAATATGCATATTCTAAAATGTTTGCTGCATTCTGCGGCCCACTTAGGCAAGGTAGTTTTGGGAAACAGATTTTTTTCTTGGAACATTATCTTTGATTCAAAGAAATATTCACAAAAGCAAACTGGGGCACAGGGTATTGCATTTACTATTGTTGTTTTTAATGCAAAAGGTAGTTGGGCTTCTCTGCCAGTTTTTGTTTAATCTTTAAATGGTTCCAATTCTGAACTTTGAGCTCAGAGGCTTCTTCTAGAAGCTTCCTCAAATGATCATGTGTAATATAATACTGCTTCACTACATGGTCAATCCAAGGATAGCTGGAGAAAATAGAGCCTTTCTCCTGTTAAATAAAATGCTTAACAAATTGGGATGAAGAACAAATTCTCCAAAATTAGAATTAGTGCCAAAGTTTGAGAGCAATGTGTTGTTCTTGTAGGTTATTTAAAACAAAAGTTGTTGTAATACAGGTATAAATGTGGGAAGTTTGAATTCAGCAGGAACCCTTGTTAGAAGATAAAGTGCTGAGCATACGTAGAATGCTAAAAGCATTAATGAGTAACATGTTGGATTAAAAAAAAAACCTTCATAATATTGTGGTCTTGAATGCAGAATAAAGGATTAGCCTATCAGTGAATGCTAGCAAACATTCACTGAGTAAATATATGAGATTAAAAAGTCTTCCATCCAAACTACATCTTTCGGAGAGGGAATCAGAAGAGGGAGACAAGAAGGCTCTCTTTGCCTGATAAGCCATAGGTTTGTAATTAACAACAGGCCATGTGAGAAATAGGCAGCATGTAAAGACTCTTCCCCTAATCTATTTCCTGCCATTTGCTCTAAGGATCAAAACAGCTCATATGTACGAAGAAGCACAATGCAAACCCCAATAGGAAATGTCAATCCCATGTTCCAAAGGTACTTTTTCAAGAGGCAACTGGACTTTCTGGTTTTTCTTTGAAGACCAAAGCTGAAGAAGCTTCTTGGATAAGAAGGGAAACATCTTTAAAGAAAAACCAGAAAGTCCAGTTGCCTCTTGAAAAAGCACCTTTGGGACAACCATGACCTGAATGATTGAGAATCTCCATAGACATGTCAAGCCTGTGGTCATTTTTTTATACTCTGCAGGCTATTGATTGTTTATGATTCAATTAAACCCAAAAGAAAAATGCCCATTGGTTCCCTCCACTTCACTCCTACCCCAAATATAGTGCTACCACTGACATATTCTTAGCTCTCAGTGTTTATTTTCCTCACAGAACCTGAGAGGAATGGTTCACCGAAATGTTCTACACAAGTTTGTTGCAGAGATTTAAAACATCATTTGGGTCCAGCAATATTTATAAAGCTTGGGGGGGGGGGGAGACACTGATAGTGATAGAAAAATATTTGGTTGGAGTGGGGATTCAATGCTGTCTTCAGATAATTGTAGTATACGGCTATCATTATTGGAAAATGCAGATAATTTATTTTGATAAAGTAGGGGGAACTATTTTTTTTATAAAAAAATTCTGAATGTTTTCGGCTAGCAAAGAAAGATCTCTGCTAGGACAGCTGTAAATTGGTAAGATCTGCAAAAGGAATCCTCAATCATTGCAAATAATTTTCTGGAATTGATGGGTCCACTGAACAGTGTTTGATATAAACATGAAAATGCTTGGGAGCATTTTCAGAAAGAAACCTTTTGCCTGACCCCATTACAAAAATAATTGTTTATGAATGATAAACAATAAATGATAAGCCTGGAATATTTTAGAATATAACACTTGGGACACAGAAGTGTTCAGCTACTATGCAAGATTTAGAGAAAAAGAAAGGAACAATTTGAAGGAAAGAACACCTTGCCGCTGTTATGCATAGGTGAATCTCTATTATGCAGCATAGATCTCTATTATGTGGCATAGAACCCATTGTTTGGATGGAAGGAACAATAGATTAAAGTTAATATTAACATATTGTAGAAACTAATATTCCCTAGTTATTAAAAACAATAAAACCGAATAGAGTTTAGATACTTCTGCAAGACAAATGTATCCAAAACATAAATGTTCTGACCCAAGCTTACCAAGAGTATGAAGCAAATTCCTTATCCCAACAAAAAACCCTTTTATTAATTTACTGTGAATTCTGCTCATTCACATACAGCAAAGTCTTTCAAGGGAGGATATACAGTCACAGACCTTATCTGGCTTATAGAGCTGACAGGCCAATATCTGCAAAACTTGGCAAGGAGTCTCGGAGAGGCACAAACCAATTAATTGAACTAATTATCTCCTGCAAACTCCACTCTCCTTTTGCTCCTCTTTTATTTCATCTGGGAGGAGCCATTCATCGTCCACCTATGGCCTTACTCCCAAGTCAACCCCTGTTCTTTAGCTGTTCCCTTCATCTAGCAACTCTGCGCATGCGTACACTGAGAACATGCTCCAGTTGTTTGACTGCCTCACTGATGTCTGACTTTGAAGGCAGATGATAACTGGCATATGACTCTGGCCCCCTCTCTGCCTCTGACACAGAGCCCACATCAGAGGCTTTCCCAGACTCCAGGACTGGCCCATGTTCCTCCCCAACCTCCTGTCCAAATCTGCTGCCAGCTCTGCTGGCCACTGGTGGGCCACAACATTAAATTCCAAATATCTGTGGAGATTGATTTGTCCTAAAAGTGCTTTTTAAAAGGCAACTAGACTTCCTTGGTTTGATGGAAGAACTACAAAAGCTTATTGGATGAGAAGCCAAACATTTTTTAAAAAAACCCTCAAAGTCCAGTGGCCTTTTGAAAAGCACCTTTGGGGTAAACTCCAAATCAACCAGATGTAACAAATGATAAAAAGTTTTGGAATGACTTTCACAGCCCTGAGACTTAAATATTATCTGATAAATAAATATTATTTATTTGAGATAAATAATATCTCAAATATTCAGTATAATGTAAGGGACTAAACAATATTTCCGAGCTAGAAGAAATCTGCAAGGAAGACTAGGAAGCATCTCAAAAGCCAAAAGTAGAAACTTAACTGGCCATTGCAAATGTTTCGAAGCTATTATTTCTGTCAAATGTGGTGAAATAATTGAAAGGGTAATCCAAAATTCTGTGCCTCTCATATTCACTGTTTTCTTATTTTGTAAACAAAATATATTTCAACTATTTTAGGATGTTTTGGAGAAATTGTAGAAAAATGGCACAGATTGAGTTCTGCTAGTATGGAAAGGAAAAGCTTTGTGGAAACTTGCTTAGAAATTACCCCTTCCTGGCAACTATTGTAGATAGGAGGAGAAAATGAAGCAAAGCAAAATAAAAAAGTACCTAGCTCAATGAGCAAGTATCCCCCTAAGGAATAAACATATTTTGGAATTACTGAGCTGGAAATCATAGTTCTAATAAAGTAGAAATTATTCTTCTGGGTGAGTCAGGCAGCTGCGTCATTATCGGACTGAGGCCAAATCCTCAGAGAGACCATTATGCCATCAGCTGAGCAATTAGAAGGGCTTTGGCTGTACATGTAGTAATCACCATGCTTAACTGGGTTTTGGTCAGCTTGTTAGCTGTAACATGATCAATGGCTCTCTTAAAAAATGCCTGCCACTTACTTTTATTTCAGGTATCAGTTTATTTAGTTTTTCAGTTTCTATCTTAGGCCATGGAGGAGTGCACAACCTTCCCCCATTTAACTGATTAGAGTTCCTATGGGTGGGCTGTAATACAAAACATTTGGGCCTGCATAATACAGTTGGGCAAAGCTGGAATATTTCAGACAGGAGTACAGAAATTAGGGCTTGTTCATTTGTTGGATTAAATTCTAGTAATGCTACAATAGGACTTACACCAGTGACCCCACAAACAAGGAACCAGTTCCCTGGACAGAGTTTTTTCTGTGGACCAAAGGGGGTGTGGTTTTGTGTGCTGCCTGCATGCTGGGGATTCTCTTGCATGGCCTGGTTTTTGGCATGCTGCAAACCAGTGCCAGTCCACGGATTGAGGGTTGGGGACCTCTGGTTTACAATATTTTATTGTTATAATTTTTTCCCTGACACACGACAAATCATGCTAATGAATTTTGATAACACAAACATGCTTGTGGGAATCAGAATAAAAGGCAGGGGGCTTATGGTCAAATGTGATTCTGGGTGACAGATGCCCATTCTAAACTTACAGCAGTATTAGATTTTTCACCAATTTATTAGTAAAACACAATGTAATTAAAATAGTGTTTCATAATAAATCTATGAGCTGCTGAAGGTGGGCTTATTTGATCATTGCCGAAATCTAGCTGGGTAACTACTTCCAGAAATATATAAATTCAGGGCAGCATAGAAAATGGCTTGCATGAGACGAAAACAAGGTATTGCATGGTAAGGCTTGGGACTTAGCATAAACGATTGGAAGTTTTAGTTCCTTCTGGTGTTTGCAGTGGAAGGAAATAAATGAAAAGGATGGAGAAATCCTGTCTTCTTTCTCCAACCATCTCTCCAACAGTCTGATGTTAAACTAATGGAAGTTCTCCCTGCTGCATATTGTGTTGCTATATTGGGATGCAAACGACAGACAGATGTCAATATTTTGATAAATACATTTATGAAAAAAAGAAAAATATGGTTCTGTACTTCTTTAAGACTTAAGAGGCTACTACTTTGAGGTCCTTGGCTACCATCTTCTGGGGTTTCAGGATCTAGAAACTGGAAGTAAAGAAGATAGAACATAAAAGAGCCAGTTTGGTCTAGTGGTTAAGGCAACAGAAGAGAAACCAGGAGACGGTGAGTTCTAGTCCCATTTTAGGAATGAAATCTGGCTGGGTAACTTTGGGCTAGTCACTCTTTCTCAGCCCTATTTGCCCCACAAGATTGTTGTGAGGAAAATAGAAGGAGGAAGGAATATTGTGCCTTTATAAAAATAGTAAGGATGGGAAATAAATAAATACATAAATAGCAGTAGCAATAGCATTTGTAATAGCAATAGCAACAACAACAGCAATAGTAATAGTAATAGCAATAGGACTTAGCCTTATATACCACTTCACAGTGCTTTACAGCCCTCTCTAAGCAGTTTACAGAGTCAGCCTATTGCCCCCAACAATCTGGGTCCTCATTTTACTGACCTCGGAAGGATGGGAGGCTGAGTCAACCTTGAGCCAGCTAGACTTGAACTGCTGGCAGTCGGCAGTCAGCAGAATTAGTCCGTAATACTGCAGTACTGCATTCTAACCACTGTGCCACTACGGTTCTTAATAAATAAATAATGTTCTTTTCCATTTATCACTTGGTCAAACTCATGCACCCTCTCCTTAGTCAACTGTAAATGTGGTCAGTTTCATTTGCACGGCTGTGGGTATCATTCTGCAGTATTTTTAATGTAAAGATTACTGTGTTTATTTTTCTATCAACTTTCCCTAACATCTTTTTTTTTTAATTTATGCATATGTCAATGCAAATGCTGAGCTTGGAACTCAGCAAAATCTGAAGAGACGTGGAATGCAATGGACAGCCTAATTGCAATTTGCTTAATAACCTAGGAAGGGCAAATGAGGTGAAGTTCACTTAATAACATAGCAATGAAAATTATCTAACATTCTTAGACTGAAAACATATAGTTTCTTTACAGTGGGAATATGGGGAGTGTGCTAAACATTTGCAGTGCTATTGAAATGCAATTATCCCGTCAGTCTGTGATGGAATAACAGAATGGTGATATATACAGGACGTATGATGCTGTGCTGTAAATTGTGATCCCTTCCACAATTTTTAAATGGTTTCGTTTTAATTAGTTAAATGAAGATAGATTAAATTCATCTAAATATTGGGAGAGAATTGAAAAGAAAAAGCAAAGAGGAAAAAACTGGTGTTATATTAGGCCCTTATTAACCCACGCTAATACAGTTTTTTCCAGTCCAGTTAGTAAAAATATAAGATATCGGCACCCAAAACTATAGTTTAATTGTCTGTAGCATATATGGTCAGGACCCTGTTACTCCATGGTATTGTCTGGGTGCTCTGAAGTCGTCTCTTACTGCTCCATCACATGTCCATGTTCAGTCCTCTCGCCAGCTGGTTTCCCCTCCTGCCATTCAATATGGCAGCATTGCAGTAGCCTGCTCTTAGGAATTGTCCTATTTGGCTTGGCACACGGACACTGCTGGTATGCAAGTGGAGAGGAAAAAGAGTTGCAAATTCTTTGCAGCTGTTCAAACAACCCACTCACCTTCTTCTCCCTTTTCCATCCAAATGGCCAGTTTACTCATGTAAAGCCAGCTGGCTGCTTGTTTTCTTTGGGTATCAGTGGTGCAAACAGGGTGGGTTGTTTATCAGTCTCCTTTCCAATCTTTTCATGTAAAACTTAAGTTTTGAGAAGTGCAAAGTTCAAAAACAGCAAGAAGGCTAGGCTCTCTTTTAATACAAATGAGAAAGGCCAGCAAGCCAGATTAGATCTTGATTTATTATTTTCAGATGCCTACTAATTAGCAGGCTGATTAGATCTACAAGAGGCAAAGAGTGATGCTTTGCATAGCTAGGGGCAAAAAAAAATCCCTTTTAAATATAGAAAGCAACTACATAGTATTCCTAATGCTGACCTGTGATTACTCTGGCACTACAGTATTCTCCCATCTCTCTATCAGCCCTTTTGTTCAGATCTTGGTTTTAAAATCTGTGCTCTTAAGGTGCACTCTTTGCTGCTGTAAATTGTGTCAAGAGCCCTAGAGCAGGAAAGCAACAAATGAATTGTGAAAAGCAGAAAATGTCACTCCTGCAATTAGTCTTTTCTTTTTTACAACCACCCCCCCCCAACACTTTGGAAACAAGAACCCATACATGCACCTGAGCTTTTGCCAACTTTGATTCTAAATATCAATGACTTCACGCCTGGAAACCCAATTACAGATCCTCCTGGTGCACATTACACAGATTGAATTGTAGACCCAATCTATGGCTGGGACCATGCCAAATTATACTGTAGCTGCTTCAGCCATTATTATTTGTGCATCATGGTGTATGGCTTGCCATGTTACATGAGATCTATGGTTAGGCCGCTTTATAATCTAGTCAACTGTGTACCACAGGGTTTGGTCAGGGAATCTAATTAGCCAATTTCGCATTCTGGCTGGAGAATTTGACAGCCTGGGTTTATCTGCTTCTCACTTGGCTTTGAAATCAGAAATGAGAGCAGGCACTTGAGAAAGCTGAGGGATTCCCAAAATGTCACCCATGTTTTGCAAGGAAACTGTTCCAACAGTGCCTCAGTCATATATTGTGCTGTTCTTCTGCTCTTTCTCCACTGTAGGTCAAACAAAAAGGTTGAATAGGCAGTAGTAAAATATGGGAAGGTTATAACTGGATAGCAACATCTGGAATTTCCATAAAATTGTCCAAATCAGGCATGTCTGACAGCTCAGGGAGCAATTTTTCTCTTTCCCTTTCTAATGATTCCCTATTTTTCCTACAATTTGATTCCAGTAACACATTAAGAGTCAGTTATAAAAATATATTCTTATTTAAAAAGTGAAGCTTCTAATAGCAATCTGCATGCAGATACTTAACCATGTGGTCTAGTTTCTTTTCCTCCAGTTGGAAACCGGTCTGTCTTTTTTAGACAGAAAGAAGCTATCATCTGGAAGGAAACATTGGCCATTCTTAAAGAGCTGTTAGAAATATCACAGCTTCACCACTGTTTGGATACACCACCTCAGTTTCTTTCAGGCCCTCTGTTCAGTGGATTTATAGAGGAAATCTGTTTACTTTTCTACAATACATTGGTTGGATATACTTGGTGAAGAACTACTGTTTAACTAAAGGATAAATTTCCCCAAATGTAATTGCTATACTAAACCATAATGGATCATCTAAAAAAACTACAGGAAAAGATTTGCGGACCAAAATATAATGATTAAACATTCTGTCTTTTCTTCAGAAATAAAAGCCTGCCATCCTTTGTTTTGTTCTAGCCCGTAAGGTTTATTCTAGGGAGTTTTTGAAGAGGGAAAAAAAGCACACTGAAAAGATCCTGCCCAAAAACAATGCATTAGTTCTATCTGTTGGGATTGCTCACATTATGCCAAGGACAACTTCAGTACAGTTGTCTTTCTTTAAGTGATGCTTTGGCAGACTGTATCTTTTCTATCCTGGGAGAAATAGAAAGGTGGGTCCATCAAAAAGAAGCCTCATTGTCTCCACTTTCAGTAATGGAGAGTTTGTTGCCAAAAGATCACAATCATCACATCATACCTTATGAACATTGACCTTTGGTCAACCCCTCTTGCATTTACAGCTGTGAAATTAAGTGAAATGAATGTTTTGGGGTTATTATACCTCAGCACAGCAATATTGTAATGTGGTTTGTTATTAGGTGTTTTTGCTGTTCTGTCTACATATGATAGTATTGATTAGAATGATATGTAATCTTAATTTATATAATAAATACAGTGGTTTTTGTGTGCATATGTGTGTGTGTGTGTGTGTGTGTTTCTTTTAATGTAAAAAGAATAGTGTGAGACAAAAAAAAGGCCTAATGCTGATTGACTGGCATTTACAGTATGACAGGTGAAACTAGATACTCCACTATTTTTTAAATAGATTTGCATCTTTAAAAAAGAAATTTCAAGTGTGAATGATGAGGAACAAGTTTTGAGGAGGAACTTAAACACTTTTTTACCAGAATTGTTGTACCAGAATTATGGGGGAAAGAAAGTGAAAAACACTATTTATGGTCCAAAAGTTGACACAGTCCCATGCATTGAACAAGCACAGCATAAAGACAAATGGTCTCCTGTAGAACAGGGGTGCCAAACTCATGTAATCAGAGTGGTGTTTTGTGACATATTGAGAGTTTTCCCCCCTTTGCTAAACCGGGCATGGGTGTGGCCAGCGCGTGATGCTTATGACCCGCAGGCTGGGAGTTTGACAGCCCTGCTGTAGAAGCAAAAACCATTTCAGTCAGGGTTGATTGTCTATTTGTAAACAAGAAGGAGAAATGCTGAGGCAAGAAGCTTCAAGAATGGTTGTAAGGATAAATGCTATCCTGCTACTGGATTTAGAATAAGAGCATTATATTTGCATAAGGATGAAATAGCCTACATTAATCCCAGAAATTCATTTTTTCCAAAGACAAGAAAATCTTTCTAATCTGCCTCCTTTCTTCTTCACCACTGCCAAACAAATCCATAAAATTCCTCCATCAGCTTTCTTGCTGCTTAAGCAGAGTCTGGAAGGGAAATCACACAGTCATGTGGCGAGAAATGGTCCCTTAGCCAAGATATTTACTGAATGATGCATTTATTGGTCTACTTAATGTTGAAATGGTTGAATATATAGATTCTCCAAATATAAGCACTGAAAGAAGTGTATGTATTTGAAGATTAGAATGGCCCCAACTCTGTTGGCCTTTCATAACTTGGCTGTGTACCCAGGCCTGGGGCTCCAAAATCATTAAGGGCCCTGTTTCTTGGCTTTTCTATTAATTGCTTAATTGGTAAATTATCTCAGCTGCTGTATGCATTTATTTTTTTAATGTTTTTATTGTTTTTAATAATTGTAACTGTTTTATAGTTTTAGAATTGTAAGCTGTCCATGGTCACTTGCCTGAGATGGGCAGCTATATAAATTGAATAAATAAATGTACCCCACATTATCAGTGAGGGAATGTTATTCAAACTATTACCAATAGTATTACTGTTAGGCCTGCAGCCGGTTCCTTTTGGGATCTTTGGCCTGCCACACTAATGTTCTATTCTACTATGCTGTTTCATTAATGGGGTATTGGGAGGAGAAATAGTAAGGAGTAGAATGTGACGTTGTCAAAATAAAATTCCTTTCTAGAATCCAAGGTCATCCTTTGTCTCTACACCTCTGCACCTGGCCGGGATGGGTGGAACTGCTAGCATGGCAATGCAAGATTGGACCATGTGATGGGCTTGTGGGTGAAGGGCAAGATCATGAACTTTCAGCTGGGTGGGGAAAACTCAGGAAGCTCAGATTCGGGTTTCCACAGATGTGCCAACATGACTCTCTTAATAAGTTGGGACTTTGAGCAATACTTTGCCTTGGAATCTGATTTAATTTTGGATGTTATTTGGAACCCTGACAGTTACAAGATTATGGGTAACTGAAAATCCAAGTATGGATTATTCTTCTCAGGAGCCACAGAGAATTCTGCCTCCTGCTCCAAAGATTAGAGATGTGGTACGAGTAGACCACATTCTTTGAGATTGGAACTATGTAGATTGATAGACAATAATCTATCAGTCTTATGACTCTTGTACCAAATTCAGGGATGGGTTCCTGCCAGTTCTAACCTCTTCTATAGAAGAGTTTCCACAAATCTACCATGCCATTTAGAACCAGTTCCAGCTCCCTCCCCCCGCCCATCCGCACCATGCTTGCCCCGCCCGCCGTTCACTGATTGGCTGGCTCACCAATCACCCCATCCACCTCTAAGAGCCCTATCTAAACCTTAAAGTCTTAAAGCTGTCAAGTTTGAACATCCCTGGTTTTTTTTTCCTAAAGGGTTAGGGGTGCCAGGGTCTTGTAACTTGACAGCTTTAAGACTTGCGTGCTCCAAATGCCAGAGTTTCTGAGCCAACATTTTGGTTGCTAAGCAAGAGGGTTGTTAAGTGAGTTTCACACATTTTACAAGTTGGCCATGCCCACCCAGTCACATGGCAGGCAAGCCACTCCCACAAAGCAGGCCACACCTACAGAAGAGGTTCTAAAAAATTTGGAAACCCACCACTGACCAAATTGTACTGTTCACTTCTTCTGGAAGCCATGTTGGAGATGAAAAAAGGAACGAAGTGGAAGGCATAAAGAGTCAATGGATTTTCAGGGTCTCTTCTTTACCCAACCTCTTTAAATATTTAGAGTTTGTTGAAGGTCTAAATATGGGAAGATAGCATAGAAAAGGGCAATGAGATGCAAAGGTCTCTTCTTCAGCATTTCTGCTCATCTCTCTTTGCTCTGCTCTTTCGATCTGCAGCTGGGAGAGGTTTTGGGACTTAAAGAGCTATTTTAAGAATTGCAACCCCCCCCCCAAAAAAATCCTGGGATATCCTGTGTACAAAATGCATTTTTTAAAAAAAAATGTCATATTTGAAAGCTCCTCAAGCTTGTATTAATGTCAGTTCTGTTCAGAAGCCAGGATACATTTTCTGATTGTGGTATGTCATATACTTGTACCTCCATATTTCACTAAACAGTGAGGTTTTTCTTAGCTATTTTATCCTAGTTCTCCTAAAGCATTCCCATCATTCTCTAAGAATTATAATCAGTGAGTGTTTTTGTATGACAGCCACCTCACTGACCTTGGCTGACCTTGTAAAAAGTAAGTAGACTCTGCTTTTGTTAGCACTTGGATGGAAAAACCACCAGAAATCCCACAGCGGTAGGCTAGACTGAAACATTAAATAAATAATGAGAAGCACATCAAGCAACTGGTTGTTGCAATTTTTAATGGGTGTGTTTATTTATTGGATGCATAATCTTGCCTTTCCTTCTGTAGTTTGCAATGGAATGTGTGGATGAGCCTGGGGAAAGAAATGCTTCCTAAAAACTGATCAGACAAGGTTGGCAAGAGTCCCAAATGGCTTAACAGTCAAAGAAAGAAACTTAGGAAGGAACCGCCCTAATGGATCAAGCATTTAAAAGTGGCTGTAGGATATATATATATATATATATATCATGCAAGCCTAAGAATATATATGTGTATATATATATATATATATATATATATATATGTATGTATGTATGTATGTATGTATGTATGTATGTATGTATGTATGTGTGTATATATATATATATATTCTTAGGCTTGCATGATTCTGTTAATGTAGCCTGACAATAAAGTATAATTTATTAATTTAGTCCTATTTACCATGCCAGATGTGTTCTAGGCAGTATCCATAACTCTCTTTTCTCTTCTTTTTCTTCACTACAACCCAACCCTGAAAGGGAGGTTAGGTAGAGAGGATGTCTGGTTCAAAATCACCCAGTGAATTTCCATGTTTGAGGGTGGACTTGCACTTACATCTCTTGTTCCAGTTTTGTATCTGGAACAATAATAGTGAAGTATACGTAGTCCTCATCAAAAACATGAAGCCTGCCATCAAGGAACTGAATGACTATAGACCAGTTGCTCTGACATCTGTAGTTATGAAAACCTTTGAAAGGCTAGTGCTGTCCCACTTGAAAACCATCACGGATCTGCTGTTAGACCCCCTGCAATTTGCATATTGAACAAATAGATCGACAGATGATGCTGTTAATACGGCCCTGCACTACATCCTACAACATCTTGAATCTCTAAAGACTAATGCAAGGATCCTCTTTGTAGATTTTAGTTCAGCATTCAGTACTATCATTCCAGATATTCTTCTAATCTAACTAAATCAGTTAGCTGTACCTGTTCACACTTGTAAATGAAACATAAGCTTCCTAACAGAAAGGAAGCAGAGCTGAAGCTGGGCAAAATCACATCAGATACCTGTATAATTAGCACAGGAGCCTCCCAAGGCTGTGTGCTCTCTCCATGTCTCTTCTCTCTATACACCAATGACTGCATCTCAAAAGATCCCTCTGTTAAAATACTGAAATTTGCAGATGATTCAACAGTGATTGGTCTCATTCGAGATGAATCTGCATACAGATGGGAGGTTGAACAACTAGCCTTGTGGTGCAACCAGAACAATCTTGAACTAAATACGCTCAAAACCATAGAAATGGTGGTAGAACTGCAGAAAAAAATAATTACTACCAACCTGCCTTCCATTGACAACCTTTATACTGCATGAGTCAAAAAGAGGCTGTGAAAATATCTACAGACCCCTCACATCTTGAACATAAATTGTTTCAACTTTAACTTCTATCTTCAAAATGACACTATAGGACTCTGCACACCAGAATAACAAGACACAAGGACAATTTTTCCCAAATGCCATCGCTCTGCTAAACAATTAACCCCCACAACACTGTCAAATTATCTACTAAGACTGTATTACTATTATTCTTCTCTTCCTTCCTAGTACCTATCTCTTTCCACTTATAACTATAACCATGTTGCTTGTATCTTTAAACTTCATATTGTTTTATTTGTTTCCTAGTATAATTTGATTGCTTATTAGTAACCTATGACTATCACTAAGTTGTATCTTATAATTCTTTATGTATGTATTATATTTAATTTTTCTTTATGTACACTGAGAGTATATGCACCAAAGATATGTTCCTTGTGTGTCGAATCACACTTGTCCAAGAAAGAATTCTATTCTATTCTATTCTATTCTATTCTATTCTATTCTATTCTATTCTCAACTTATGACCACAATGGAGCCCAACTTTTATGTGGCTGTGAGAAATTTGTTAGTTAATTTTGCCCCATTTTACTACCTTTCTTGCTTTAGTTGTTAAGTGAATCACTGCCGTTGTTACATTAGTAATCTGGTTGTTAAGTAGATCTGGCTTCCCCATTGACTTTGCTTGCCACAAGGTCACAAAAGGGGATCGTGTGACCCCAGGACACTGCAACCATCATAAATGGGAGCCATTTGTCAAACATCTAAATGTAAATCATGTGAACTTGGAGATGCTGCATCAGTCATAAGTATGAAAAACAGCCATAGGTCAGTTTTTTCAGTGCTGTTGTAACTTTGAACAGTCACTAAATGAACTGTTGTGATTCGAGGACTATCTCTATGTCTATAAAAAAAAAACCAAGTAAAGCCTGAAGTAGCTACCTGGTAAATTAGTCACATGGAAGAGATCTCTTTGCAGCACTGAAGATGCCATCGCTAGATGTTTCCTGACAAGAGGAAGCATCTTGCAGTGATTAGAATGTTAAAAATTAACACAAAAGACTTGGGTTCAACCTACCCTTAGTAATGAAGGTGGGGCAACCCAACTTCACAGGACTTTTGTGAGAATAAAATTGGAGTGAGAATATGAAGTACATCACCTTAGCTTCTGAAAGATATAAATGCAACAAACAGGGCTTCAGGTTCAAAAGTCAGGCAAATAATATTGTAGTAAGAAGACATTCACTCTGAATCTTTGCCTGAGCAACCTACTTGGGCTATTCAGCCTTCTTTCTTTCAATTCTTGAAATGGAAGTGGAAAATAAGATGAACATGGAGCATTTCTGCACAGGAAACAGATTAGCAGCTGCTGGGCTTGGAAGAAATGGAAAAGCATGATGGGACTAAGAAACTATGTGGAAGTTCCCCATAAGAGTAAATAGGTTGTAAGTACAGACAATCCCCATTCCTGATTCTCTGATGCGTACTACCCAAGGAACCTGCGAGTTTCATATTTCAGCAATGAAAGTGATCGAGTAAGTGAACAAACATTGTTAAAATTAAAAAAGTTAGGGGTCTGGAGTGTATGTGACATTTTTGTATACCCTCTAAAGTCCTGCTCAACCAGATTAGACTGTTCCTATTCGGAGTACAATTAGTCTCCCAACTTTAAATTTTTGTTCAAAATGAACAACAGTCATACTGGTAAAAATAGTGTATAATTTGGTTAAATTACAGATCAGGAAGTCTCAGTACAGACAGACAATTGCGAAACAGCCTGGCTCCAGATTGGCATAAGAATACAACAAGGCTGTGCACTCTTCCCTTATTTATTCACCCTATATGCTGAATATCTATTAAAAGAACTAGACAGGAAGAACATGAGCATCATTTTGAAAAAGCAGGAAGAAGCATCAATAATCTGTGCTAAGCTGATGACAGTATATTTACAGCAGAAAATGCAAAGGATCAGCAAGTTGAAGTAATAAAATTTAAACAAAATGAGATGGGGCTAAAATTAAATATAAACACAATCAAACTAATGACTACAGGGTGAACAACCAGCCTTAGAATTGCAGTTGCCCAAACATTTCACAGGTAATACCACTGCTATGCAAGCTATATTGCCAGTTTGCTTCCAAGTTCAATTCCAAGCTAGTTATCCCCTTTAAAGCCGTTCATGGCAGGGGACTAACTTACCTGAGGAACCACCTTGTCCTAACTATTTCAACCTATCCCACCCAGGCAGTCAGGAAATGTTGCAGATGCCATTGGTTAAAGTAATTTGACTGATGGGATCATTCTCTGCCATTGCCCTTGTTAGGAATATAATCTAACGGTTGGGTTGGCAATATATAAATCATGTAACAATGTTGTACCTGTTTCTTTAAAGCATACTGTAAAATGTGATTGGTTGCTGTTTTCCTCAATCCGCCATAAGAGGGAGCCAGAACGACTGTTAGCTCTGTTTGTTAGATGCTGGGATGATCTGATCTGAGTGTTTTTGGAAGTTGGAAGTGCCGTGAGCTATTGTAAGTTTTGCAACTGTTTGCAAACTTTGAGTACCGAACTGATTATATAATACTGGACTATGTTATTTGGATTATCCCTTAACTGAAAGACATTGATGACTGACTGTCTTATCCGTGTATGACTTGGACTGTTTGATGGACTCTGATACCTCTATTTCCACGAAAGTAAAAGCTTATTTAAACTGCAGTGTCTCGGTATGCTGGATTGTGTGTTATCTAACACAACTCTAACAATGCTTCTCTGAAAGTACTCGCTGCCCCAAAGGGGAGCTTACCTAACAGCCCTGCTTTTTGGAACATCTTAACCCTAGAGATGAGGAAGCCCTCACTCTTCTCAACTTCTGATAGATGTCAAGACCTGGCTCTGCCAATTGATATCTGACATTCAACGCTGAGGATGTTTGGTAGCTTGAGGGAATTTCTGCCACCTCTTAACTTTCTAACATCTTAGAAAGACTGAAACAGAGACTGACAGAGCGAAAGAGAGGGAGGGAGGGAGGGAGGGAGGGGGAGCGAGATTGTTTGTCATGGAGAAAATCTACCTATGGCAGGGCTGTCAAACTCGTGGCTGGATGTGTCACATGCTGACCATGCCCTCACCTCATTTAGCGAAGGAGGAGGAAAGTTGCAATATGTCACATGACAACACCGTGATGATGCAAGTTTGACACCCCTGACCAATGGGATTTCTTCTGGTCAAAAACAACTTAATGACATATAATCAATCAATTAATCAAATGCATATGTATTATATGTACATAAAGTAAAATCAAATTTAGTTTTATTCCTAGACCATTTCAACGCATTTTCAGAAGTATATTCCTTAGCAAGTGTTCTAAGAGGCAAAGTTATTCCTGAATTTGAAAAGGGTGGTATACTTTTCTTCTAGGTCCTACAAAGTATATTGTACTTGATGGGCAGAATATATAAGCCGCCATGTTGTTCTTTATAGGTGATGGTAGATCTCCGATTTTGATACAAGACCAGGAATGTGAAAAGAAAGCAGGAAAATACATCAAAGCAAATCAGAGAATAATTCACTTTCACAAGGTCATGGGATCATTTATAAGCATAGCTTTCAGGAAAACTGAGAACAAATCTTTTTCACTCTATTAGCTTACCAGTTTGGTCATGATTAATATTCTACTCTGCATATAACAAAGATAATGTTGAATACATGTCAACACTTCAGTTGTCCGTCAGTTATAACTTTCAGTGAGGTTTCCATGAAATCAGGTTGATGGATTCTCCTTTGAGAAAACGTCTACAGTCCCTCCTGGGGCTGTCTAACATTCAGTTTCTTTTTTAGAACTTCCTTTCTGATAAATTCCTCATTAAACAGTGCTAGTTAAAAACAGCTGCCTATTTTTGACGTGCAGTTATTTCTTTCCTGCCCTGTGGAGCTTTAGTATTTAAGAGTACTGCAGTTGGACTGGCAGTCTGAAAGAAATCTTCCACCGTAAATTGATCTTAAACCTGCAGGTGACATAAACCTATTTCCCCAACTCCGGTTCCTCAACTTTTCATGGACAACATAATGAGAAGTAAAATGCTAAAAAAAGAAAGTGGTTCCTGTTTTTCCTACCACATGTGAGATTAGAAATCCCCTAAAAAAATACTAAATGACATGTGATCACATTCAGGAAAATGACTTAAACGAAGTATCGCATCAGCAGAAAGAAAAATCAGGAAAAATGTTTGAATTGAAGTGTTCTTAGAAATAAATTAATACAATGCATAGCAATGTATAATTTAAATTTTTAGTGAATTCCACAAAACTGGTTCACTTACAAGGACTAGGAAGAAGAATGAAACATTAAACCATTAGTAAAGTACAATAAAAAATAAGTTCAGTAACTTCGTAAATACCAGGAGATGGAAAATAAACCTCTTGACCAGTTGTGTAGCATAATACACACCACAGCAGATACACACCAGTCCTACTCCTAGTCCATTGCCTAAAGTAAAAGGCAGGCATTTTTTTCAAGGCTGTTTTGAAGGGCAGCAGGATCTTTACAAGCATCCGGTAGTACAACAGAGATGATATCCCTCCTGGTTTTCACAAGATGACGTTGCTAATTGAGGGGACCCAAAGCCTGCCTATCAAATCTCATAGGATGAACAGAAGCAGTTGGAGAATAGACAGGTCCTTAAATAATTAAGTTCCATGAAAGACAACCAGTACCTTGCACTGCACCCAGAAGCCTACTGACCAGCCACCAGTGTTTTTGTGTAATAGTAGTGTTTATTTATTTATTAAATTTATCTATCGCCCATTTCCCCAATAGAGCTCCCGTTACTTGTCCCAGCTTCTACCAACCTAGCAGTTAGAAAGTGTGACTCGTCAAAAGGGCGAACGACAAAACCGCGCCCAACTAAACCGCGTCGCTGGCATCATCAATGCGGCAACAACAGCCAGCGCGGAGAAAGAAGGGCGCTTTAAACAGCGCGTTGAAAGAAAGCCAATTCAAATTAAGGTAAGGGTTAGGTTTAGGGTTAGGTTTAGGGTTAGGTTTAGGGTTAGGTTTAGGGTTAGGTTTAGGGTTAGGTTTAGGGTTAGGGTTAGGTTTAGGGTTAGGTTTAGGGTTAGGTTTACGGTTAGGTTTAGGGTTAGGTTAAGGGTTAGGGTTAGGTTAAGGGTTAGGGTTAGGGTTAGGGTTAGGTTAAGGGTTAGGGTTAGGTTTAGAGTTAGTTTAAGGGTTAGGGTTAGGGTTAGGTTAAGGGTTAGGGTTAGGTTTAGGTTTAGGTTTAGGTTTAGGGGTAGGGTTAGGTTAAGGGTTAGGTTTAGGGTTAGGGTTAGGTTTAGGGTTAGGTTTAGGTTTAGGGTTAGGGTTAGGTTTAGGGTTAGGGGTTAAGTTGAGGTTTAGGGTTTACAGCATGCTTCTGTCTCCGCGCTGTTGTCGACCTGTTGATGATGTCAGCGACGCGCTTTAGTCGGGCGCGGTTTTGTCGTTCGCCCTTTTGTCGGTGAACCGTTAGAAAGCACATAAAAAATGCAAGTAGAAAATAGGAGCTACCTTTGGTGGGAAGGTAACAGCATTCCATGCATCTTTGGCATTTAGTCATGCCGGCCACATGACCACAGAGATGTCTTCGGACAACTCTGGCTCTTTGGCTTTGAAACGGAGATGAGCACCACCCCTTAGAGTCAGAAATGACTAGCACATATGTGCAAGGAGAACCTTTGCCTTTACCTTAGGGTGGAAGATGGGTAGCTGGATATACCAGAAAAAGAATGAAGTTACTTCCAGCTACTTTTTTAATTATTCAAGGTGTGTCGTCTGATGTTTTGTGAAATAGAAAGTCCATCCTTTTGATCTTTCCTCTTTATGTGCAAAATGTTCTTCAAAGGCAGACACACACAGCTTCTGAACTGCAACATGGAAAAAGAGTGCATTTGATTCTATTAATTCTAATTCCAAGATGTATGGAATGATGTTATCTTCCCACCAAATGTGGTCCCTATTTTTCTACTTGCATTTTTACATGCTTTCAAACTGCTAGGTTGGCAGAAGCTGGGACAAGTAATGGGAGCTCACTCCATTAAGTGGTGCTAGGGATTTGAACCGCTGAACTACCAACCTTCTGATTGACAAGCTCAGCGTCTTAGCCATATTCCTGCTTCTCTCAGTTTAGACTACCAAGAATGATTGGGAATTGGGCAGTGGCAAAATTCAATTTTTTTTACTACTGGTTCTGTGGGCATGACTTGATGGGTGTGTCAGAGAAAGGATACTGAAAAATCTCCATTCCGTCACCACTCCAGGGGAAGGATTCTGCAAAATTTCCATTCCCCATTCCTGGGGGATGGATATTGCAAAATCTCCATTCCCACCCCATTCTGGGGCCAGCCAGAGATGGTATTTGCCGGTTCTCCGAACTACTCAAAATTTCCCCTACCATTTCTCCAGAATCTGTCAAAACCTGCTGAATTTCACCCCTGGAATTGGTGGGGGGGGGAATCAAGCTTTCCACCAGCCAATAGTATCATGAAGAATGATTCTGCATCTCAGACTCTTCTATAGAGCGAGAAAACTAAGATAGGACTTGTGTCTAGATCCCTACAGGAGGATAAACAATGGCTTCAATCAGTGTTACAACTTTAAGAAGTGAGGACTTCAACTCCCCAGAATTTCCCCTGCATGCACATCTTAAAACTGCCAAGATTAAGAAACATTAGCCTCACTAGATGACTACTGCTAGGAAGAATTTGGTTTGTGGTTGCTTGTCTTTATGATGTAGCTCCCACATTAGTGATAGTGTGTTAGGTTTTCATTTTAGTTTTATAACAGTCTAGTCAATGAATGGAGAAAAGTGATAGAGGAATTGCTTCTGCTTTTCCCTTCAGATGCCTCTTCCCAAAATATCCCCTTCAAAATAAATGTCTGTTTATTTAGGGCAACTAAGTCCTCCAATTTGTAGTGTTTGTGTCCTACGAATGATGGCATAGGTAGGTTGCCACTGGGATATGCACATATTCAAGAGAACATTCCCCTTTGTTTTTAAATAGAGATTTATGCCCCACCCCACATTTAAAAAGCACATTTCCCAATCAAGTCTTGACTGGCCAAATCAAAAAGAAAACTGGAGTAAGGTCAACTAGTCAAAGAAACTGGCTGGAGGATGACTTCAAAGCAATTGACTTGACTTGCTGTCATGCTGTGAATAAAGTTGTCTATGAGGCAGAATTAGGCGAAGCTAATGATTTTGCCACATTTATTTTTTTTCAAAGAAGAGCTTTGTGGTTAACACTGGAACCAGCTGAAACCTTTGGATAACAAACCAACCTTTGTGCTGTCTATGGAGATTCTTGGTCATCCAGGTCATGGTTGTCTCAAAAGTGCTTTTTCAAAAGGCAAGGGGACTTAGGTTTTATTTTGTTTCATTTTTTTTCCTTGAGATGTTTCACTGCTCATCCAAGAACTGAAGAAGCTTCTTGCATGGGAACATCTTTCTCAAAGGAAAAAAAAACTCCAATTGCCATTTGGAAAAGCTCTTTTGATGTCTCCTTTGGGTGTAAAGGTTAAAGGGAGTGTCATCTTCAATCACCCTTTTTCCCATTGGAGAGAACTCTTGCTCTGGATCTAGTGGTCCTGGTCATAGAAAGGAGACTAGTCCACATTCAGATGTAAGGAATCAGGCCCTCCAACAGATATTTCATTTTCAGAACCATCAGCACTAGAATTCCAGATGCATCATGAAGTGTACCTGATATGCATCATGAAGTGTACCTGATGCATCATGAAGTGTACATCTTCAAGTGTACCTGATCATCTTAGGACAACATTGGCAAGGAAAAGTCATCTTCATATTATTCTACTTTAATATCTAACTTGTGCTGCTACAGTGAACCAACAAGAAGAGGGAGGTAGTAGCTGGCTTGTGGGAAGGGTAAGGCTTGCAGAAATACAAGAATGATAATGAAAAAAAAATTAAAAGAGAAGGAAGCCAATACTCTCCAATAATGATGGCGGATGTTCACAATAGCTGTAATGTGCTATAGAGAATATGGAAGATGACCATGACAGAAATATGCAGGAATTATTAGCTCAGCAAAAGGGGCTGAAGTATTTTTTTTTAAAGTGTGGATCAATGAGATAACATTTCGAAATGCTTCAGGTAACTGCTCCCCTCATTCACTGGAGTATAAGAAGGAGGAGGAGGTACAGCGCAATCAGACTTGCAAGATTCTGTTATTACAGCAGTCTCAATAAAAATAGTGTTAGCCTTCCTGCGGAGTTAATTTCCTGGTCTTGTCAACCTAGTGGAACTGACAGATGCTGACCAGTTTTGGAGGAGGCTGAAAAACTGGGTAAGACAAAATGGAATCAGAGTTTCTTGGAAAGAACATGGATGGCTGGCATTGTAAATATTAGAAGGACCCTATTTCTACTTTCCTAATTACATAATTGGTGGGTTATGCCCAATTAAAGAGCAATGATAAAAGTTCAGCAATGCAATGACCTTAAATAAATACTTTGCCTTTCATGCAAGAGAGACAGTCAGCAGGGTCCTGAGTAGATCGCTGGCAAATATCTCCCTACCCCACAAGTCAGCAGCTGTCTGCTTGCATGGCACCAACCCAGATGCTACGTTATGCCTGTTGGCAACTCTGAGCACTGTATTCCAGCCATTTGAATAAACACCACATGTCCGGGTAGGCATCTTTCTTAAGATTTTAATCCATTTGTCTTTTTAAAGACCAGCAACATTTTTGCACTGCTAACAACATATACATATGCATTAATTTAGCAATGCTTGTATATGGACAACTTGTATAGCAGTACACTAAATGGGATTTATTTAATGCAGAAGGAAATCAATTTTAGGGTGGGAGTGTTTGCACTTGTATTTGAAGTAGAGGAGAAGCTGAGAACAGCATTAACATTACAAGATTGCAGTGACATCACTGGATAGGCCCATGAATAAAAGAAAGTGGGAAGAGGCTAGGTGATTGTTTAGGTTACTTCAGTGGTGGGTTGCAGGCGATACACCCCAGTACGGGCATACTGGAGCCTGCCCAGAGCACCGGATACCATTCCGGTACAGTACGTAGGAGAGCCCACCTGCTTGCCTGAGCTCCTTACTTGTCTTTTAAGGGTTCTGCACTTCCGTACACACGCATGGCATGTACAGCACCTGCATGATGCTCCATGGAGCAGCTGGAGCATCGCAGATGCTCGCAGAGGCGCTAAGATCCATGCGGCCGCTGTGTACATGTGCACATGTGCTGTGCACATCGATGTGGACACCGCTGGGCCTGTTCCAACTGTACCGGTTGGAATGGGATCCAGAACCCACCACTGAAACAAACCAGGAGTTTGTGGGACTGCGCAAACCAAGTCTTGTTCCCTTTTTCCATTTATTGCATTTTTGACATGTGAAAAAAAGAGACAAGCTATATTCATGCAATAATAGCCACCATCTTCACCCTTTGACACTCTACAATGCTTTTGCCTTCATTCATGACTTCCTAGCTTTAAACAAAAAATCATTTTTTAAAAAAATACTTCTTTTATCATTCTTCAACTCTTCCATCCTGTTTTTGAGACATCTGTTTTCTACATCAAACTGCTCACTCTACACTCATCACACATTTACTTACACAAGAAAGTGCATGTATATATGTATGTACAGTATCAATACATAGCCCTCATGCACACACACACACATACACAGATACACACACACACTTCAAAATCTCACCTAAATTACTATATGATATAAATCAAGACAAAATTTCAAATTAATCTGAAATAAGGAGTGAAAGGTAACTGACTGGGAAAAGGTAGGATTTTATCAGGAGCATAAACAAGAACCCCAGTCAGGGGGTTCCCAATAGAGCCAGCAATGAAACCATGACTCTTTCCCATGACAATTAGATTTTATGAAGTCTGAAAAAAATAGAAGAAACCTGGAGTATCAAACAAAAGGACACTAATATGATAATAGATCCATAAATCATAAAAACACAGGATTGCAAGGTCTTCTAGTCTACCCCTCTGCTCAGTACAGGTCCCCCATCAATCAGCATCTCTGGTAGATGACCATCTAGCCTCTAGCAGAGGTAGTGGCTGAATAAACAAAGATAGGAAATCCACAGAAAATGCCAAAGATGGAATAGCTGTGGGTGGCAATCACTGAGTGCTCCTTGGACACACACACACACCCCACAAACTCTGAGTTGGCTGAGTTCAACACAGAAATCAAACAATCATCCAAATTGCCAATGTGATAGCTCTCTAAATCTGCATGCAAGAATACAGATGAGATGCAAGGACTGATCATGTTTATTTCCATTAGAAGTAAAATTTTGAATCCATGTCTGCACTTAGACACATCTGTGGGTTCAATTTTTAACAACAAGGAAGATTTAAAGAAACTTAAGCAAAGTCTCTGATTTCCCCCATCTCTTTAGGATTACAAAGACTGATAGAATCTTTGGGTGGTTCTCCTTTAATTGTTCTTTGGAGAATAACAGTGGTCAACATTGCGGCTAAGCACCTCTCTTTTCCTCCAGGTCCGCAAAGATGATTTCGTGTAATCAGATGTTTCTGCCCTTTCCCATCTGCTCACTGATGCACTCATTTATATATGTGTATTGAAAAGTATACAATGAATGGTCTAAGAAAGAGGTAGAGAAGAAGTGATATAATTATTTATGTCAGACTTCCCATTTTTAAACAATTACTTTATTTTAGAGTATTATTTCTCCGCAGAACGTATTTTCCTTTTTTATTTATTTCTTTATTCAATTTCTACAGCCGTCCATTTGTATTTTGTACCTGTCTAGAATAGAAAGATCTATCTTAGGAAAGAAAAGTTAATTGAGAGTAGTTAAATCCCTATGGATAGAGAGAGATGGATGGGTTGATGTATAATTTTCCTAGCAGGGTTCTTGTGTTTTAAAACCTGCATGACAGACACATGTGCTGCAGAAGTTGTTGTTCAAGGGAACTTTTCTGCTCAAAGGCAGCAGCAGTGTATTAAATAGTTGTATTGGAAAAGGACTCCATAAAATATACATTAACTTTCCAAGACTTAATACCTTGTCAACACACTAGCTCAGAAATTGATGGACGTATCTTGGTCATCTGTTGTCTAGAGTTCATTTCTTATAAATGCATTTCAATTAAAACAAAATTCACCACATAAAATATAACAATTAAACATTTAATCTACTAATACAGTCCACTTTATATTGATCTACATAATAAGCTACATAATAATAATAATAACTCCGCCGTTGCCGGTCCCAAGCCCAGATGAGAAAGGAGGAGGGTTGGGGTCAGGTTGGCAACTGGCCCCATAAAAAAACCTCGCCAACCCATACAATATGGTGAAAGAAACGAATAAAAATTTTATACCGCATCGGTCGTCGCGCAGGTTAACAAGGGCCGCGGCGAATGTTGTGGTCCCTGGACATCCGTAGACAAGTGGGCTACAAGTGGACCAGCCAACAAAACAACAAAAATATAGTGCAGATGAAAACCGTGCCAGAATGGCCTGTTACTACAACTCAGAGCCAGAAAAAAGAGGTTATTTAAAGTGAATGTATGAATTATGGAAAGAACAATATCCAGATTCAAATGTTAGTGAACAATGACTAGCATATCAAAGGCAATTTATTATTCAGAATAAAGTGTTTAGTGAAGTTGAACTTGAGGAAATTCAGGCAAATTGCAAAACCAAAAAAACAATGTCACAAGCAGAAATAACTGATATTCAAGACACAACTAAAGACAGATAGTAGAACTCCCAGAAGAAGCTCTCGGGGAGGAAATAACACCACACCACTAGAACCAGTTATCACTGAACCAACTGATGACTAACTCAAAAACAAAAAGAATTGAAGGATAAGATCATGGAGCATTTTCTGCTTAATGAGGAAAGGCAACGTTTACCATCACTAAAAACTGTGCCTAAGAAAATTTTGGCTCCTATCATGAAAATGGTTAATGCAGTGTTTTCAACAATTGAATCAGGATCCATCTTGGAAATTAACCAGTTAATGTACAGCACAGCTGTAATAGTCATTAATGAACTAGGCATTAAAATCAAAGTACCTAGTCACAGAACAGAAAAAGCATCAAAGCCAAAGTGGAAAATCCGATTAGAACAAAAAGTCAAAAAATTAAGGGCAGATGCTAGTAACTTAAAGAACATGCATGAGCAATGGCTTAAAAACAACAAAACCATAGATCGGCTAATCAGAAGATATAGATTGGATACAAGAAACATCAATGAAGCTGTAGAGATTGTAAAACAGCGGATAACAGCAACAGCTAGAAAAATTGAAAGATATGAGGCACGAATCATCCAATATAAAGAAAATCAGCAATTTTGATCAGACCAACAGCGTTTTTATCAAAGTCTTAATATGAATGGTGACACCAAAAGTGAAAAACCAGAAAAGCGGGCCACAGTTGAATTCTGGAAAGAATTGTGGGGAAATGCAAAGGACTACAATAAGGAAGCAAAGTGGATACATGACTTTGAGAAAAGCATTGGCAACAAACAAATGCAAGTATTAGAAATAACAACTGAGATGGTCAAAAATCGAGTAAAAAAGGTAAAGAATTGGACATCACCTGGAAAGGACCAATTACATGGTTTCTGGCTTAAATATCTGACCAGTTTACATGCAATATTGGCAAGGCAACTGAATGAAATTTTACAAAAGGGCCAAATTGATGAATGGTTGACAACTGGAAAAACATACTTGATTCAGAAAGATGCAACTAAAGGAACAACACCTGAAAACTACAGACCAATAACATGCTTGCCAACAACCTTCAAATTACTCACAGGCATTATTGCAGATAACATGATGGATTATTTGGAAACAAACAACATCTTGCCAGTAGAGCAAAAAGGCAACAAAAGAAGGAGCAGGGGCACAAAAGATCAGCTCCTAATTGATAAAATGATATTAGAAAATTGTAAGAACAGAAAAACGAACTTGAATATGGTCTGGATTGATTACAAAAAGGCATTTGACTCACTGCCACATAGTTGGATCATAAAATGCTTAGAAACAACTGGCATTAGCAAAAATATTACATCCTTTACTGAAAAGGCGATGAAACAATGGAGAACTGAGTTGGCAGTAGGGAATGAGATCTACGGAATGGTTAATATCAAGCGAGGAATTTTCCAGGGTGATTCACTTTCACCTCTTCTCTTCATCATCGCAATGATTCCACTATCAGTAATCTTAAAAAAAATGAAATTAGGCTACCAAACAGCCAAAGAAGCTGATAAAATTTCGCATTTACTATATATGGATGATTTGAAACTCTATGGAAAGTCAGAAATAGAAATCCAATCATTGACAAACACAGTCCGAGTATTCAGCACCGATATTTCAATGCAGTTTGGCATGGAAAAATGCGCCACTGTATCCATAAAAAGAGGCAAAATCACTGCATGTGAGGAAATTGAAATGCCCAATGGCCAACTAATTAAATGCAACGAAAAAATACTTAGGCATTCTGCAGTTGGATAACATCAAGCATGGAGAAGTAAAAACTATTGTCAGGCGAGAGTACACCAACAGAGTGAGGAAAATTTTGAAATCTAAATTGAATGGTGGAAATACAATCAAGGCCATAAATACCTGGGCAATACCAGTTATAAGATACACAGCTGGTATAGTTAACTGGACACAAGCTGATTTGGACATTTTGGACCAAAAAACCAGGAAACTAATGACAATGCACTACAGTTTACATCCACGTGGTGATACTGATAGACTATATCTGCCCCGAAAATCAGGTGGCAGAGGATTATTACAAGTGAAGCAAACAGTTGAAGAAGAAAAACATGCACTGGCTGATTATTTAAAGGAAAGTCAAGAACATCTATTAATTGAAGTAAAGAACAAAAAACTACTGAAGGCCCAATAGACGAAACAAGAATACAGAAAACATGTGATAAAATCAAGAATGGAGAGTTGGCAGAACAAAGCACTGCATGACCAATTTCTGGAAAAAATAGAAGATAAAGTGGACAGTGAACAAACTTGGTTATGTTTAACAACAGGTACATTAAAGAAAGAAACAGAGTCACTAATCCTGGCTGCGCAAGAACAAGCTATCCGCACAAATGCCATTAAGGCCAAAATTGAAAAATCCTCTGATGATGCCAAATGCAGACTTTGCAAAGAAGCTGATGAAACTGTTGATCACATCCTCAGCTGCCGTAAAATTGCGCAGACTGATTATAAATTGCGGCACAATTCAGTAGCACAAATGATCCACTGGAATTTGTGCAAAAATTATAATATTAAAACAGCAACAAACTGGTGGGAACATCAGCCTGAAAAAGTCACCGAAAATCAGATGGTCAAGATCTTGTGGATTTTTGCATACAAACAGACAAAATACTGGTGCGTAATACGCCAGACATCACACTGGTTGAGAAAAATAAGGTCACAATTATAGACATCACAATACCAGGTGATAGCAGGGTAGCTAAGAAGGAACATGAAAAAATCGCAAAATACCAGGACTTAAAAATTGAAATTCAACGACTATGGCACAAACCAGCAGTGGTAATTCCAGTGGTAATTGGCACACTGGGTGCTATTCCAAAAGCACTGGAATTACATTTAAAACAGTAAAAAATTGACAAAATCACCATCAGTCAAATGCAAAAAAACGCACTGCTTGGAACTGCACGCATATTACGAAAATACGTTACAACGTCCTAGGCCCCTGGGTGGGGCCCGACTAGTAACCAATGCCAAATCTGGCGAAACAATTGCCCGCTGTGATACAATTGTATAATAATAATAATAAAAAACACAAAAGAAGTTTTACAGCAGCTTCACAGTCTAACAATAGGGATTCCTTCACTTATGACCACAATTGAGCCCAAAATTTCTATTGCTAAGTCAAACGGTTGTTAAGTGAATTTTGCCCCATTTGCAACCTTTCTTGCTACAGTCGTTAAGTGATTCATTGCAATCGTTAAGTTAGTAACATAAATACTAACATACTAACATAGTTAATAACTTAAGTGAATCCGGCTTCTCTATTGACTTTGCTTGTCAGAAGGTTGCAAAAGGTGATACTGTGACCCTCCCCCAAGACACTGCAACTGTCATAAATATGAGTCAGTTGCCAAGCATTTGAATCTTGATCTTGTGATCATGGGGATGTGGCAATGGTCAAAAGTGTGAAAAACAGTCATAAATCACTTTTCAGTGCCTCTGTAACTTCAAACAATCACTAAATGAACTGTTGTAAATTGAGTGTCAGGGTTCCAAATAGCATCCAAAATTAAATCAGAGTCCAAGGCAAAGAATTGCTCAAAGTTCCAATTTATTAAGAGAGCCATGTTGGCACATCTGGGAAAACCCAAATCTGGAAGCTTCCCAGTTTTCCCCATCCAGTTGAAAGTTCAAGATCTTGCCCCGACACCCATATGTCCATCACATGGTCCAATCTTCCACTGCCACGCTGGCAGTTCCACCCATTCAGTTCCAGTCAGGTGCAGAGGTGCAAAGACAAAGGATGACTTTGACTTTCTAGAAAGAAATTTTATTTTGGCTACATAGCATTTAACTCTGAACCATCCCCCCTACCATTTTCCCACAATAGAAACGGCATAGTAGAATAATAGAGAGTGTGGCAGGCCAAAGATCCAAAAGGAATATGGCTGCCTGACATCAAGGTCTTCCCAATTTAAGAACTTTATTACCATTTATTAATCATTTATTTTTTAAATTTATACCCCACTGCATACACCTTGCCTTCTATCGTCAACTATTTCTGGAAGGCTGAGAATTTTCGAGCCAATGGCATTTCTTGTATAAGGTCATTGCAGAGGGTTAGGTCACATCATGAGAACACAGCTCCAAAGTCTTCAGTAAAATGGGCCAGGATGAACACTTCCTTTGTTTAAAGGGGCACCCTTAAAAAATCTTCAGTGCGCCACCCTCCAAAGTTGAATGGAAAAGAAAATAATTCCAGTTATCACCTTATGTCTTTAACTGTATTACCACAGTTAATTTCCTTTTTATTACTTCCTCCCCTTAACTGAAGTATATAGCTGGCCAGTATTCTAAACTGCCAGTTGTTTAATGTTAGCCAAACCATATTGTTGGTTTACTCTTAGCAGAAATCAGATGTTTGCTTTTTCTGCCAAAATATCTGAATATGGATTAAATTAATCTGCTCATTCTCCAGTTATGAAAAAGGCAGTCAAATTCTAGAAGCAACTTTTTCCTATTTCTTTAAGAGAGCTGAGAAGGCCAAATGAGTGAGCTGAAAAAAGCAGATGCTCTCTTGCAGAAGAATCATAAAATCATGAAATATAAGAGATTGTTCAGGAAGGCTGAGTGCTAAGCATACATATGGTGGTGGCAAATTCTAGGCATAAATGGATTAAGCAGCCAGGAACAATTCCCAGTTACACACTATTGCTTTCTGGAGAGGAGGTATTCTAGTCTTTTTATTTCCTTTTTTGTTTTATCATTGTCTCTTTTGAATTATGTATAAATGTTGTTTATTCCTACGTCCCTTTTAATGGCTCATTTGTCTGAATCAGTGGTGGATTCCTACTGGTTCAGACCCAGGGCCAGCGATCCAGGGCTGCCACATCCCCGAACCAGTTCTCCTATGGGCCGTTTTGCGACCCAGGCCAGATCACCGCTACTGGTTCAGCCAAACCAGGCTGAACGAGGAGCAACCCACCTCTGGTGTCAGGCCTGGAAGCCATCTTTTGCATTGGGCCTTCGCCACATTTAATACTGTGGGAAAAGGGGGATTATACGGGGTATGGCAAATACATAATCATAATAACATTCCTGTCCTAGAGAGTCAAAGACATTTTGCCCTGCACCTGAAGGGGTGTGACTGGGAGGCATCTCCAGTTGGGATAGGCTTTGATTGGACCATGTGATAGACATGTGAGTGCTGGGCATTTTAATTTGGGTAGGGAAAACCTGGAAGCTTTCAGATTTGGGTTTTCCCAGATGTGCCAATATGAAATCTCTAATAAAATGGAACTTTGGAGAACTTCAAGCCTTCGAGTCTTCTTTCAATGGGGGTGTTACTTGGAACCCTGACAGGAGGACTAGGTCTTTTGGTTTAAACAATACTCCAATCAATGAACTACCTACTCAGATAATCTATCCGCAAACAACAATCTAATCAAAAAACTACCAAGAAGAAAACAATAGTCTTACCAACACTGACAAGACAAGCCACTGTATATAAAAAGACAGCAAATCTCACTCCCTTCTAGCACTGAAGATTTTACCTAGTCAAGTAAGAAAATGTCTACAAGAAAGTAACCAAGTTCAGAGAGCTGTAAGGATTCTATAGTTCAACCCTCAGCTACAAATATTCACCTCCAGTGGAAACACTAAACCCCAGGGCCAAGAAACAATGATAAAGAAAATCTACAAATGCATATTTTGTAACGTAGGTGACACTACCAGAAAAATCTTATCAGATATTACACTTAGGATGACTTATGCAAGTTATTATTTGCCCCTGTCCAAGCAGACTATTGTCAAAAAATGATAATTGAAATAATAACAGCTAATTTATTTTCCAGGAAAAGACATAAAAAGGGCTCATTCTCTCTCTACTAAGTCTTGGGAAAGTTCATTTCTTTCCATAAAGTAACTAGTTCTGCATTCAAAGAACCTATGAAATGTGAAAGGGCAAAGAGCTTATTTGAGACAATTCAACACAAGAGAAAATTCCCCTTGCTCAACAGAAATAGCTTCAAACTAAGTATGAAGAATATTTAGGTGAAACTCTTTATTATCATCCTTACACAAGCATCTACTATCTTTGGCGTCAGTAACCACAGCTGTGAATCCTCTTGACCCACTGAATCTTGTAAAGTCTCATCATAACTACCAGATCTTTAGCCATACATGTCTCACTCTCTCATGCTGTCTTCTCCATAACTCTCACATGATGCAGCTGGTAAATGAAGTACTTCTTTCTTGCTTTTCACATGGCTGTAAAAGTCATAAGAAACTGATCAGCAAAGCTAGTTAGGACATAATCGTTTATATGTCATGTAATATAAAGGTTCGTCCTAAAGAAGAAAATCAAGTTACAAGTGGGTTACTAATTTTTACTAGTCAAAATAAAACAAAATTACTTTTCCCCACCCTACTACTGGTAGCAGCTTGCATGAAAACAGTGATAGCATGTTAAAGATTGTAAAAATCAGAATGTCACCATTTATTGAAATTGATTTTCTGTTCTTCTTGTAGAAAACGTGCTGCAAAGGATTTGGAAACCCTTGGAACAGTTTTTGAGTGCAGTATCTGTAGAGAAGAATGGGAAACTTTGGGATATTCCTATTATGGTGATCTCAACACTACTTAGAACTACCAGTATTGGGGATTTCCACAATTGCACCCAAAATCATTTGGCTAACTTCTATAGGAAACTGTTAGGCAGAAGGATGGGTCATTTGTAAACAGGATTCCCATTCTGTCTTGTTCCATGATCCTCAAGAACAAACATCAGAACTAGCAGAAGGAGCATCATAGGAGGAAGGTCTCTAAATGCCTCTTTCTGATAGTCATTTGCCTCCCTCAGTCTTTGTTCAGGCAAATCACTACAAAGCATGCCATATCAGCTTTCTCTTTCAGAACTCAGTTCTAGACAGCCGTGCAGTTTCTATTCGCCAATTTATTTTTTAATTTAAAGTTTGTGTGTGTGTGCGCACGCTCGCACGTGTGTGTGCATGCATGTGCAAAGGCATAGTGACAGTATCTGAATGTCCAAATCCTTGGAAGGCAGGTAGTCATCCTTCCCACCCTTTCCCTATAAAAGCTAGGCTACTTGTTGCCATTGTTCTTACACCAGTCAGTCACTCCTAAGCTGATAGACTCTTCCGCATCAAATTGATGCATATAGTAGTACAGTGGGATCTTAGGTCCCGAATGGCTCAAACCATGAACAATTCAGGTGTGACCAAAAAATCAGCTAAATGTATCACTCCAGTCATGAACACATCCTCCACACAGTGATTTCCCATGCCGCAGAGATTTCCCCTTGCACACTATTTTTTTTGGTGTCAGCGCATGCTCAGTCAGTCTTGCTTATGGTCATGACCAAATCAGGTGCCAACCAAGGTCCTGGAATGGATTACAGTCAGTATACAAGGTACCACTATAAGTATTTTATTTATTCCAAAGGTAAATAAGCTTTCCTGGGTCTATTCTTCAGCATGCCTCTAAATGAAATTGTAACTCAGATTTCAGAGGGTAAACCTAAAGGTAGGTAGCTAGGTGTATACACACACACACTATTAGTCTCATCTCAAATCAGCTCCAACAGCTTGCCTTTTACAAGCTCTTCTTTTTGTATGATAGGCAAACTACTTCAAAGAATTTGTATGGACATGGGAAAATAACACAGAAGGGGATTAACAGATTCTGTCAACCTCTATGATGCTTTATGGGTTTGGCTTCACAAATGTCTGTTACAACCCAAGTGACAGTATCCTTATTAGCATTTTACCTTGGCAGCATATATAGGATTCTACCACTTCTGTTCCTGAGATAGCCCTTGGGCAACCCTTGTCATGCTACACAGGCAAACAAATTAATTCATCACACTCTACTGGTTTCCTTCCATTTTTCTAGTCCTTGAGAAAATATGCTCTTCCTTGCAAAACAGCTCCTATAAATTATGTTGGTGTTATACCTCAAGCATTGCTGCTGCTGCTTCCCATACTAGAAAAGTACTTGATCTCATTTAACATGGTTCAAATACTGTAAGAAACATCAAAAAGCTCAGGATCGTCCATTTCCCAGTCATGTGTAAAAAAGCATCTTACAGAATTTACAGGTCATGGCTTACAAGGTGTGAGGTTGTATGTGCTAAGCTTTTCTTATTATGAAATATCTTTAAGGTCTCATGATGCACAGTTCTACTCTATTGTTATTTGTAAATATTATTTTTTTAAAAAGTGTATGAAGCAAATCTCTATGTTTGGAAATAATTTACACATCAGGAGTAACTATTATTTTAAAACATGTTTTTACTATATAAGAGTTATAAATTGCTCCGTTCCAAAGGTTTCTAAGCAGTGACAAATCCAAGAATGGTGTCAGAAAATACATCAATGCTTTAGTAGCTTTCTTGTAGACTTACACAAGGGTCATTAAATCCCTTCTGTTATTTCATGTTGGCTTGAAGGCACTGGGAGAGATCATCCAGCAACTTTAGTATCACCACCCAGCTTTACACCATTATTCCAGGTCTCACTAGAGATGCTATCAAAGTCTTTTCCCAGCACCTGGAAGGTCTGGGTGGGTAAGAAGTCAATATGAACCTTAACAAGATTGAGTGCTTATACTTTGGAATTCCCTTACTGTTCTAGTGACAATGCTGTAAGGAGTTGCACTATATACTTAAAAGAGTCTATGATTTAGGAGTACTCCTAGATTATTGGTTCCTACTTCATCAGCAAATGGAAACCATAGCCAAGATGGCTTTTGTCCATCTCTGCCTGGTGTACTAGTTGCAGCACCTGGACATGAGGAACTTGCCTTTGTGGTTCATGCCACCATCATTTTTCACATAAATTACTGCCTTGCACTCTACATGGAGCTACATTTAAAGACCATCAGGAACCTTCAAGTGATATCAAAGCTCAAATATGCACTGACAGCCAGTAGGATCCATACTATGCCAATGCTATAGGCCTTGCATTGGCTCATATTCATTTAGAAGTGAGACTGAAAATCCTGGGTTTAATCTATCAAACTGTTTTTTTCCCCAGCCTCAAGTTACTTGCAGGGCAGCAATTCTTCCAACAAATTCAAGAGTTTTGGGAGAAACAGAGAGTTATACCCCATTTTCAGAAGGCCACCCTCTTTGCTTCAAATCTTAGTGTTTGGTTATGTTCCTCATTTGTAGCATTTGTTTTGCCTTTGATATTTAAACAGCAGTCTATCCTAGAAATTTTAGTCAAAGCAAGGCAGTTAGTCTACTATTAGAGGAACTAGGCTGCCAAAACTCCACCAATATCAATCTCCCTAAGAAAACAATTGTTAGGAAAATTATCTCTTTCATGTATGTTTCCGGATAAGTTCTATATTTTTCTGTATTTCTTTTTGCCTGGCTACATTGTGTGTGCGCATATATGTGTAAAGCACATGTAAAATCACAGCAATTTCTCTACTAACACCTTGGCAAACAAGGTTGCTTGCCAAGTTTCAATAATGCCTTTGCTTCAAGCAATCGCAGTTCCAAGCCTACACCTGGAAAAGAAGACTTTGCTTTAATTTCCAGCCTTGGCTAATTGTAAAGAGTGAAAAGAAACATATTGGGAGACTAATAAGCCTCCATTTAGATTAAATGAGAACCAAAGGATGATGCTGCCCATAGAAAAGATGCTGCTCTAGCAAAGCAGTAATGTCTGGGGGAGAACAATCAAATGCAGAGAAACCTCCAGAACTAATCAGCGAGTGAGCAATGACAGTCAAGCGTGAACTGCCATCATCTGCCAGGGCTCATCTGAATAGCACAGATCAGCAGTGGAGCTCAGGTTCAGAAGACAGCTGCCTGCCATTTGCAATTAGTATTAGCAGCATGGGAGGAAAGCTGGCTGGCTACTAAAGAAGTTTTTCTGGTGACTTGAAACCGAACTTGCTTGCTATTTTCCCTAACCCTACCATTTCTTTGGCTTAACCCTTTTGCAAACAGATGTTCCACACAAAAGAAACTTTAAAGTGGAAAAAGCAACATTTTGTTTCTTGAATTTAAGCAAACAGGAAGGAAGGAATCAATTTAAATTTGTTTTTGCGATTGTTTTTGGGAACAAAATTTCTCAAGGAAATGGTATACCTATAGATTGATGTTTGCATGATACACAGTAGGCAATAGTTAAATTCATCAGGAGGAGGGCTGTCAAGTTGCCAGCCTGTGGGCTGGATGCGTCACACGCTGGTCACACCTGGTTTAACGAAGGAGGAAAAGTCCCAATATGTCACGTGATGCAGCCATGACAACGTGAGTTTGACACCCCTGTACTAGAGTATGAAGATAGCTTTAAAGAAAGAATGCAAGAGCCATTAAGTAAATGGCAGTTTAGGCCTGGGGATGGGAAAGAAACTCAGGATAACCCCATTTTGATTCTGCTTGGTATAAGAGAGGGCAAAGAGATATTCTGTCAGGCTTTCAAGGTTCATTGTGTATAAAGGCCCTTTAGTTTTGTTGGCTTTAACCTTTTGGAGCCTTCTCAGTTAAAATTGTAATTCCACATAGTCAGTGTTGGGATTCAAAAAAATTTATTACCGGTTCTGTGGCCGTGGCTTGGTGGGCATGGCTTATTGGGTGTGGCAGGGGAAAGATACTGTAAAATCTCCATTTCCTCCCGATCAGCTGGGACTCAGGAGCCAGAGAATAGATGGGGGAGAGGCCAGACAGAGGTGGCATTTATTGGTTCTCCAAACTACTCAAAATTTCTGCTACCATTTCTCCAGAACTGATCAGAACCTGCTGAATACCACTTCTGCATATAGTACATAATACAGTATTACATACTCACCTCAGTTGAAGTTAGAGGGAGATCTGTTCTTACTCCACCCCTCTACCTTCACTCATCCCTTCCGCTACTCACCTCCTTTCTGTAAGCTTCTGGCTACTTTACCTGCAGATCTGCAGACAGCTGCCGTAACTCCACATCCTAAGTTACCAATTACAAGTGCAAATGCAGATCAAAGAGTTTACTTCAACTATAAATCTGACCACAGAGCAGGAATGCAAGAGCTCATGAAAAACAAACCAATCACCAAGATTCCATCTGGATAAATCCAGAAATTTGAGCTGAGTGTCAAATTGTCAAAAATCAGTAAGAAGCCACACACATTCAGGAAGTAAAGTATGATTTTGGAAAATAGTTTGCCAATAGAAGTCTGGTTCCCAGGCTCTTCCTTTTATAACACTGGCCAATGCATTCTTTTTCTTGTTTTAAGTGAGGATTATTTTTTTAGGAGTTTCACTGAACATCTATTCTAATTGGAAGAACACCCATCGGAATCAACATTCTTAGGATTCACAGCAAAGCCTGTAACACAGTGTCTAGAAACCATAGCACTCCCTCGTATACAACGAAAAGTACAGATCTAGTATGTAGATGACACCTTTGTCATAATTTTTGACAAAAAAAACCTAGAGAAGACACACATGAAACTATCAATATGTTCAAAGGAATAAAATTTACAAGGGAAGGGGAAAAAAAACCCACTACCTTCCTGGATATCTTCATCAGCAGAGAAAATGGCAGCAAATTGGAAGCACTATTGAAAAGCAATCAAATGTTCTACTACTCAGTCTCCCACAAAAGGAGCTGTGCCAGAACATTATTCAGAATATAACAAATCCATTGCAGAAAGACAGAACGTCAGAAAAAGGAAACAATCTCCAACCAAATGGATACCCATGCAACTTTATCAAAAAGTGCCTGACCACTTACTTAACCCACTACAGCACAACTAACACAAGCTATGAAAAAGGTAACATTGCCATACATGTAAAAAAAAAAAAACCTGAAAAACCAACAGCCTATTATAACCACACAACATCATAGTACACATACCAACTAAAACCTTCCAGAACATTTTTATTAAACCAAAAGACCCAGTAATCCAAGAAGGGTTGTGGGGGGGGGGGGGACAGGAGTCATCTTTAACATAGTGTTTAAGGTCTGTAATAGCCACCATGTAAAGACAGACAGGCAAAAGTCTAATAGAGGGCATTCATGAACACAAATGGCAATCAGAAGGCAGAGACTTAACCATAGTTTTAATTAGGACACTGTGAGTATCTTAGACCAAGCTAAATTCAAAACTGCTGGGAAGCTTGTCACTCAGACAAATCAGTCAACAATAGGCACAAAGAGACAAACAACGTTTACACACCACTGGAAAGAGACAATTAAAAAAGCCAAGAAGGAGGGTGGAGTCCAGAACACCTCTCCATCACCCAGATAAGCAGGGATTGCCACCAGGCTTAACACCAGATAATCTAACAGCAAACAATACCATAATCAAGGAATACCAACTCAGACAAACACTCAAGCAGCAAACCACCACTTATTCAAGGAATTATTGAAGGAAACAACAACAACACTTACAACAAACTATTGTATAAGAATAGAGATCAAGCCCTACTCCCTTCTAATACTGAAGATGTTGTCTGCTAATGAAACATCTGCCAGCAAACAACCAAGGTCAAAAGCGCTAAGGGCTCCACATCTATTCTATTTAGTCAAGCTTTCTGCATGTGAGATCCGAGAATATTTTCTTGTTTGGACTGTAAATTAAGTGACTTAGCCTGTTGCTGTGCTTCTACAACAGATGGCTGATTACATGACTACTTCAGATCTATAAATCCTGTTTTTTCTAAAGCTTCATATATAAGAACAGAACCTGTCAAGTCTTGATCCTCCACTATAGAGCCTCAAACGGGGCCATAACATTCAACAAGTCATTCAAAACAATGCATACATTGCATCCAAATAATTCTCCAATTTTAGGACAATGAAGGCAACTGCTCTAGGAAATGGATAGGTGCTTATTTGAATTCATTATACATGTGTAACACATTATCTCAAATATCTGCATTTTTCCTCCTAATAGTTCTGCAATCTGCAATTCTTCAGTCTGTTTCTTTTGAAGCAAGTTCATCTCAGGGACAATATGAATATTCACTGTGAATCCAAAAAATATGCACCTTGATTGTAATATAAACACATGCAAATAGCAGAAAGTAACCTTGGAATAGTTTGACCTTCCACAGTCTTGATGAAAACTACTCTCAAAGCTGCTATTTTTTTCAAAAAAGATAGCAATAGCAACAGCACTTAAACTTGTATACCATTTCATAATGTTTTACAGCCCTCTCTAAGCAGTTTACAAATGTCAGCATATTGCCCCTAACAATCTGGGTCATTTTACTGGCAATGAAAGGATGGAAGGTTGAGTCAACCTTGAGCCAGTGAGACTCGAACTGCTGGCAGCCAGCAGTCAGCAAAAATGACTGCAGAACTGCATTCCAACCAGTGTGCCATAAGACAGAGCTCATACAAACAATGCAGGAGCCAAAGAGTTAATATCACTCTCCTTCATACCCCAGCACGGTGATGCTCAGGCACCCAAACAGATTATTACTAATTCAAACAACATGTAGGTTAATGAAGTTTCTGGATGGCAGCCTTCCATGAGAACAGGTCTTTCCATCTTTTGATTTTCTTAATTAGAGCTTCAGAACAACTAAACTCTTTGAATGATGTTAATCTTGTAATTTAGGGAACGATGTCTTCTTAACTAGAGAGCCAAGGTACACAACTTGTAATCATAGAATCCCACATAGCTTTTGGAAAATGTTGAGTGCAGTTCTGCAGAGGTATGTATGTATGTATGTATGTATGTATGTATGTATGTATGTATGTATGTATGTAACAGGGGTGGGTTTCTCGCCCCGTTCCAACTGGTTCAGTTGGAACGGGGCGAGAAACCCACTCCTGATACATACATACATACATACATACATACATACATACATACATACATACAGTTGGTTCATACATACATACTGGTTCAGTTGGAACGGGGCCGGCGGCATCCTCGTGCACATGCGCCATGCATGCATGCGTACTAGCATCTGTGCGATGCTCTAGCTGCTCCTGGAGGATTGCGCAGGCGCTATATGCATCCTGCGCATGCGTGGAAGCGCAGAACTCGTCAAAACCAGGTAAGGAGCGCGGGTGGGTGGGTGTTAACAGAATAACAGAATTGGAAGGGACCCTGTAGGTGTTCTAGACTAACCTCTGTCAGGCAGGAAACCCTATACAGTTTCAGACCAAATTTTGTCCAAACTTTTCTTAGAGATTGCTAGAATTGTGGGTGTTGGAGCACCCACAACATGTTAAGTCATATCATTTCACTAATTCATTGTTCTGCCAGGCAATTTCTCCTTGGTTCTAGGTTGGTTCTCTCCTTGATTAATTTCCATCCATTGTCTTCTTCTGCCTTCAGGTGCTTTGACCCCTCCTTCTTTGTGGCAGCCCCTTAGATATTGTAATATTATTATCCTGTCACACCTTTTTATTAAATTAGATGTAATCAATTACTGCAAACGTTCTTCATATGTTTTAATCTCCAATCACTTAAACATCTCTGTTGCTCTTCTCTGCATTATTTCTAGAGTCTCAACACCTTTTTTAAAATTGTGATGACCAAAACTGGATGCAATATTCCAAGGTGTGGTCTTACCAAGGCATTAAAAGTGGTACTAACATTCCATTAATCTTGATTCTTGATACCCCGTTAATACAGCCTAGGATTGTGTTGGCTTTTTTGGCAGCTGCAGCACTCTGTTGTCTCATATTTAAGTGATTGTCCACTAGAACACCAAGTTCCCTCTGCTGCTAATACTATTGAGCCAGGTACCATATATTCGTGACCCGTCAAAAGCGCGTTCCACAAAAGCGCGGTCGACGAAATCGCGTATGTGACGTCATCACAACGTGACGAAAAAGATCGAAAAATTGAAATAAAAATTAAATTACAGCAAGCTGATTCACATAAAGGTAAGGGTTAGGTTAAGGGTTAGGGTTAGGTTAAGGGTTAGGGTTAGGGTTAGAGCGTTAGCGTTAGCGTTACGTTTAGCGTTAGGTTAAGGGTTAGCGTTAGGTTTTTCGTTACGTTAAGGGTTAGGTTTAGGGTTAGGTTTAGGTTTAGGTTAAGGGTTAGGTTTAGGGTTAGGTTTAGGGTTAGGTTTGGGGGGGTTAGGGGAAGCTTTTAGCTTTATTTTTACATTTTTCGATCTTTTTCGATCTTTTTCGTCGCGCTGTGATGACGTCACATACGCACTTTCGTCGACCGTGATTTTGTCGTCCGCGGTTTTGTGGTAGAACCCCATATATTCTGTACCTGTGCATTTGATTTAGAACCTTACTTTTCTTACCATTGAATTTCATTTTGTTAGATAGTGCCCAACGTTCAAGTTGTCAAGATCCTTTTATATCTTGAGCCTATCTTCTGGGTTGTTGGCTATTCCTGCCAGCTTGGCGTCATCTGCAAAGTCTCTTCTCTCATCTAAATCATTTATTTAGTGAAAGACAGTCATGACTGACTTAAAAATGTGTTGTATGATCAAGCTGAAGGTATTTGCTCTTATATGCACCGAAGCTTATTCCAACAACAGAATTTTGTTCAAAACAATGCTATAGGGCACTGCGTTAGGTTAACCTATGACTATCACTAAGTGTTGTATCTTATGATTTTTGATGAATGTATTCTATTTTATTTTTCTTTATGTACACTGAGAGTATATGCACCAAAGACAAATTTCTTGTGTGTCCAATGACACTTGGCCAATAAAGAAATCTAAGCTATTCTATTCTATTCTATTCTATCCCATTCCATTCTATTTTCATTAGTTTTCTAGGCCTGCTAACATAGCAGAGTTAAAGCAAGAAATGCACGAATATGCCAGGGGATAGGAAGTGGGAAGATGGTTTGTTAACACTCAGTAAAGTTGGACATAACAAAAGATTTAAAAGAAATTACATTCCAGGAATGACCAAATCCCTCTATAATGAGAAGGTCACAGGACAGCTTTATGCAGTTACTCTGTTGCTTCCTGTGATGGGGAACCACCCTCGTTTCAGATGCATGCAATATTTTGTAACCCTGCAAAACTTGCTGAATCCACCGAAATTGCTGCCCAGAAAAAAAGGATAGGAAATAATCAGCACTTTCCAACAGCTCTTTCAAAACAAAGTTTCAAGGAACAGAAAGGCATTACAATCTTTGAGAGAAGATAGCTCTCATAATTGTGTGACTAGTGAATCTACTGATTCACTCTTCTTTGTCCTTTACCACACTGTTAGATTCATAACCTTGGCTATCATTAACTTTACTAATATTAAGTTTTATTAATTATTCATTTAAAGTTTGTATTTTATCTTGCAGCTAATAAGCATAGAGCAGAAGAAGACTGGGGTAGCTAGGTGTCGGCAAAGGTTCATCATTCAATAGAAGGTTTATCATTGACCCTGTAATCCAGCTGTTCCTCTTTTTTCTGTTGCTGCCTGTTTCACTACCGCTTTGGGGGAGGGATCCATGCTGTGGCAGGAGAAAAGGGAAGGAAAACTTGCCATTCCATGTCTTTTCCTATGGCTAGCTTCTGTGATTAAGCAGGCACTGTACAGGAGACATAAACATGTAGATATTGCAGTTTTTCTCTGATTCTGATGTGAATAACTATGATAGACATGTCTCAAGGGTGCTTTTTCAAAAGGCAAAGAAATAAACGCAGTCCAGTTGTGTTTTGAAAAAAAACTTTTGAGACAACTATGACTTGGTTGATTGAGAATCTCCAAAGACATTTATGATATACATACACAGTCTTCTGAAAAGTCCATGCAATTCTCGGTGTGTTTGTGTGTGTGTGTGTGTGTGTGTGTGTGTGTGTGTGTGTGTGTGTGTGTGTGTCTTTCATATGGCTGCCACAAAAAGTCAAAAGAGCAGCATCTGTGTCAGTGGTAATTTCTGAATTAAAACACTGGTTCACTAGGTTTAAAACAATGATAATATATTTATACCCATAGAATAAAATAATCACATAACATTGTTTTATATCAATGTTTTCCTAGAGAAGTTTTATTTATTTTTGTTTATTCAAATTTGTTATAGCTGCCCAACCACAATGGATTCTAGGCAGCATACGAAAAAAAAACACCCAAACCAACTCCTCCATACAAAATTAAACTACAAGACAAACAGACTAAAATGATCGAAAAACCAACCCTAATCAAAATAGCCCTGTCCCAATACATTAATAAATTAATATCTGGGATCAAAACTTCAGTATAACTGCTTAAGAAAAAAGCAGGTAGGGAAAGCATGTAAAACACATTAACCTTTTGGAAATTTTAGCTTATCTTAGCTCAGTTCTAGATGACATGTCCTGGAAGGGAAAAAAGGGGGGGCTGACAATGTAGGAGTTGGCCACGTTATGAGTCAATAAGAGCCTCTAATAAGATGCATTATTTTGGGTGTTTGCTTCCTGGATTTTTCATAATTATAAGCTTTTTGTCTTTTTCTGTTTCTATTCGTTGTGCTATTTTTTTTCTTTTTCCTTTGCTCTTTTTTTTTTTTACAAAAATATCTTTTTAAAAAATATAAATGGGATGTAAGGATTTTAATATTTATTATTTAAATGAGTTTTTTTTTTCAAACTTGGTAAATTTAAGAAGCATGGACTTCAACTCCCAGAATTCCACAGCCAGCATAGTTGAAGTCCACACCTCTTAAAATTACCAACTTCGAAAACCACTGATCTAAATTGACTTTGGCATTGCTTGATTCCAAAATGATTCTGACCAGCTAATATAGGAAGAGAGCAAGATGTGGAGCTTTTGAAGGAGAATCAGCATTCTGAAAGTAGTAGGTCATATAAACAAGGCACATTGTGTGAAGACTAGGAATTATCCTTCCCAGAATTACAACAGATTGAGGACTCACAAAAAGAACTGGGTTTGAGCCAAATGAGAAAATATTGGAAGATCTATAACCTGAAAAGATTACACATCTCTCACCATCTGAGGCTTCTCAGATGTTGCTAAAACAAAGTTCAGTCCAATAGAAAAGGGATGATTTTTGTTCACCCAAAGGTGAAAATTCCCAATTTTAATCCATAGACCTGTGATGGTGAACCTCTGGAACACATGCCACAGGTGACAAGCAGAGCCATATCTGAGGGCCCTAGCTTCAGTGCACATGTCCGTGCTGGCCAGTTGATTTTCAGCCTTCAGGAGGGTGGGGGAAGCTGTTTTCACCCTCCCCATGCTTCAGGAAAGCCTTGGAGCCTGTGGATGGCGAAAAACAGGCCCAACATGCCTACTGGAAGTCTGGAGGCTTCAGTGATGTCTGTGTGCATGTGTGGGAGGCGGGGCGGAGGGCATTGCATTATGGGTGTGGGCACGCACGGACGTGCCCTTTTGACACCCAAGCAGAAAAATGTTCGCCATCACTGCCATAGACTATCCCTCCTGTTGTCCCAAAGATGCTTTCTCAAAAGGCATCGAGACTTTCTTTGTTTTTCCTTCTTCAGAACTGAAGAAGATTCTTGGATGAGAAGCAAAAACTCTTCAAGGAAAAACAAAGAAAGTCCTGTTGTGGTTTGAAAGAGCACCTTTGGGACAAGCATGACCCGGATGACTGAGAACCTCCTGCTCATAGAGACAGTAGTGAAAACCTCTGCCTATCACTTAACCTCTGAACTGTCATTTGCAATTATTCTTATTCTTCTCTTAGTAGTATTTTGGTTTAAACTCGGATTATGCCAAGACACGATGCTCTTTTGACGAGTCAGTTTTCTCAGCTTTATGAGAAAAACATTCATTGTAGCATTTCATGATTTTTATCTTGGCAATTGTGGTTGTCAAGCACTGTTTTAAATCCCTTCATCCTCTCTAACTACTTCTCCTGAAATTTATCAGCTTACGTTTCTCAGTATTTTAAGGCAGGGACTATATTTTTTTCAAAAAAGACCTTCCTAGAAAGCACCCGTATTTTCTGTTCCATAAGACACTTTTTTGTCTTCCAAAAATGGGTGGAAATGTCTGTGGTCTTATGGAGTGCATATTGCCAAAGCTCTGGCCACCCACCTGCTCCCACAATTCTGTCATCTGCACACCCCATTTTCAGCCTCCATGCACCTCATTTTCTGCCTCTGTGTGGGACACCTGTCGCTGCCGTCTATCTCCACTGCCGCAATTCACCCAACAAACAATGGTGGGGGTGATAGGTGGCAGCAGCAACAGTCTGGAACAGCTGATTGGCAGTATTCTGGGAGGCCGATCCAACCGCCAATAGGTGTCCTGCGGCCAGTGGCAGTGAGCGGCAGCAATATCCAGGGAACACTGGTGAAGGTTCCAGTGTTCCCTGGCAGAGGCAGCAAACACAAAGGAGGCAGCAATAGCGCAGTTCCTGGTCGACCAGTCTGCTGATTGGCGGGGCTATGGGAGGCTGGGATCCACCTTTCACTCAGCTGACTGGTGACTGGTGCAATGGAGCAGTGCCCTGATAAACCACGTGCTGGGGCTGGGAGGTAGAGGCAGATTTTTTTGTTTTCTTGTTTTCCTCCCCAAAACAAAACAAAAATGCAAAGGTGCATCTTATGGTCCAGAGCGTCTTATGGAGCAAAAATACAATAATTCCCAAATAAGTTTAGCATACTTTAAAAAAACAGGACATCCAGGAAAATCAACCCAAAATTCCAGCTGTACCTGTTTGCCTTCATTGCCACACCCACTAAACCTCCCACCTCTTTCCCAAAACCATTACATTTGATTTTCAGGCACCAAATCATTGTCCTTACCTGCATCACACAGAACAAGCAGATGATGGAAAGCTGTTAACACTGGAAACAGCTTAGATCTTTTCAGCATCTGCAGTTTATGGGATTTGCATACCATATTTCTTTTATTTCCATTTAAAAAATAAAGAATGACTAAAATCCCAAATAGCATATAACAGTATCATTTTCCAAGTTTCATTGTGAGGCTTGCCAGTTCTCACATTGCATTTTTCCTGAGAAGAATGGAGAATCCTGTACGGCATCTGCTCAAAAAGATAAGCCTGAATTTGAGATTGAACGTTCCTGCCAAAGGAAGGAAAGGGGGGAAAAAACACTAATCTGTTTCTTTCAATGTATTGTTGCAAAATCTATGAAGACCCCTCTCGTTTTCAAAGTTAATCTTTAGACAAAGTGGCCTTCCTTTCAGATAAAATCCAGATTTCTTCAGAGACCTTCAGTTATAGAGTCTGGGAATGACCCCTGCTGGCAAAAAGTGAAAAGTGCAATGGATAAACAGGAAGAAGAGGGGATGAGAAAAATTGAGGGCTGAATGGTGCCAAGTAATGAAGTCCTTGATTGAAGGCCACAGTTGTTTGCTGTGGTCCTCAGCATTTGTCCTTTTCCTGTTTTGTCTGTTCTCTGGCCTTTGTACATCTGCTGTTTCCTTCCCCAGGATGCACATGGGTTCCTAATCCTGAGAGAGAATATAGAGAGGTGCTCCAGGATATGATCTCATTCAAATGCAGCTGTTGCCAAAAGCTTAAACATTGGAGGTAGCATTCTTCTTCATACCTTCATATTTCCTATCTGAAGTTGGCCTGATTTGGTTAATGGGGATTATTCAAGAGAGTTGTGAGCATGCTTTTAAAAAAAAACCTCTTCCATGCTATTGTCTCACACAGGTTACTATTGTGAGAATAGAAGAGTTACGGATGGTATTTCGAGCCTGCTGACACCACTGGAGGAATTTATATCTTATTACTTTGAACCCACAAGTAGGCCAAGATAACTCTACTTTTTCCGTGAAAATTGCTACTCATCAAACAGTTAGGAGTTCTGCCAAACGTTGTTTTGTTGCTGTTTACAGCTTTATTATTTTTCTGTATTGTGCTTGATTTATTTTGTGTACCAGCTGGAGCCTTTGGAGGGAGGGAGTTTATAAATCTTACAAATAAATAGGGAATGAATGCCTTCTAAGACATGCTGGATCAGTAACAAAGAGGTTTAATTTTCTTTCTTGTGTTTCCGTAGCCATGATCTATCATTCAAAGTGATGGATTCTATTCAATCACTTGTTAAATAAATAATACGGTATTGAGCTCAGCTTATCCCCTGCTTTTCTTTTATTTCAAGTCCAACTTCCAGTAGTTCCAACTGCTGACATGTTTGAGTCTTAATTGCTTCAAGGGCCTGTGGCGAATTAAAATATATTTGTTTCCTTATTTTTTTCCCTGCTGAGTCTCTATGACGGACTTCAGAATATGCAAGTACTACCAGCACTCCCATTTGTAACATCTGAAAGCAGCTGTGCCTTCTTTCCTGAAGATCATGTAAGTATTGTACATGTATGTATAGGGTGTCCTGCTCAAGCAAGGGGTTGAACTAGAAGACTCCAAAGCCTCTTTTATTATTTGATGTTCTATGATCCCAGAAAAGGCAGCAATTGCATTTGGTTATTAAAGTAAGTCTGTGTACTCCAAACTACATTCTGGAGCATAAATAACAAACAACCAGAGAATGAGGAATTAACTTTAAATAAAACAAAACTTTAATCAAAGTATTTCTTAGCATTGCTGTGTGGACCGCCATCTTACATGGACACTTACACATAAGCTATTTCCGCTGACCAAGCTCCCAATATCAGTACTTGGATTGGTGGTGTTGAGGCATCCTACTTTTGCAAATGAGGCACTAGCTGGATTTATGTCACTCCTTCAACCCAACATTAAGTAGCAATGCAAAACAGTCCTGCTTTGCAGAGTTATTGACCAACAGCATTTTAACAAAGCCTGTTATCAAATCTCAGGTCATGTGTCCTGTTCATAGTGTAGTGTCTCATGTGAACAAAGAAAATTGAGTTGAGAAAACTAGGATGATAAATTAGGAATATAATATCATGTTAACATGCTCTCTTAATTGTATGAGAAGGAAAAGCAACTATGCAGCAAATAAATCCAATTTTGAACTTTTAAAGAAAAGACAATGTAATGCCAGCTATTTGGCTAAGTTACTGTCTTCCTGCTCCCACTGTAAAGATGGAAAAAAATATTTCTATTGCTTTCTCAATAGCTTCATGGAAGCATTCAATATGTTCACCTTGTTTATTGCTGAATAAATGAATGTTAGTAATTTTTCCTCTTTTTCTTCCTGCTCAAGCTCATGTTTAAGGAATTTAAGCTTATATTAGAGTCAAAGGAGGAATCATTCCAAAGTCCACCAAACACTAGGCAGTTAAAATAGATCCTATTCCTCAGCCAACATGAAGCAGAAAGGAAAGCTGAAATAAAGTTTATACATAAACATTTCCCTGCAAAGAATAACAATTGCCACCACCACTAGTTTTGGAAGTGGTTGAAATGGAAGAATTTACTAATGTCTAGGTCTGAGAAAAATATTATTTGTGCAATGTGGTGTTAATGTTGCACTAGAGATGGATAATGTTGGGAAGAGATGAGCTTTTGGCACACATTGTCACTCCTAAATCAGCACCAATTCTCATGTTATCTACTTGTTGGAGATTAGTGCATATCGAGAGCTCAGTTTCTTACGGCTAACTGTGAAAGACATCATTTGGATTTAATACAGCAGAAACCTACATGGTTTGTGTACTTTTGGTGGCATTTTCATGTAATTAGGATTCTTATGAAGGATGAGAAAATGAAATGACTCCCAGTTTTTTGGGGGGGGGGAAATAAAGTGACACCCAGTTGTTTGCTACAGCTAAATTGAAGAGATTTTACTCTACATGAAAATGCAGATTCCAGTTCAAAAATTAAACAGGGAAACATTAATTTGGAAGAAAATTACAATCATCGTATGTCTTTTATTATAAAGGACAGTATTTCAGAACGTTGTCCTTTGGATTTAATTATTTTTGTTGGTTTTAGAGTAGAATACCAGAGTTGGAAGGGATCTTAGAGGTCTTCTAGTCCAACCTGTGGGATGTATATAATTATATTCTCGATCGTTTGTATAGTGTTTTAACTGCATTTTGATTAAACAACACATGCTGCAGAGACCTGAAAATCAGCTGGCTGGCGGGAGCCACACGGACATGTGCGGTGGAGCTCATTAGGGATGACAGCTAACATGCCAGTAGAGAGGCATCCGCTTGCCACCATAGGTTCACCATCATGGTCCTATGCTATTTGTTTTTGCTTCTATAAACTATGTTGAGCAATGTTCACCTCACCTCACCAACTGAAATCCAAAGCAATTTTTACTTTCCATCTACCCTTCACCCAGACAGTTTCACTCTTACAAAGTTGCATGTTGAATCCAGGCCTTGAGAGTAACCTTAATCAAGTCCTGTCCTTTATGTAGGGTTATGCAGCAGGCCCAGACAATGGTAATTAAAATTCTCCTTAAATACCTCAGTTGTCTCAATTTTGGTGATATGCCAAAAGTATTTGCTCACCCATCCAAATAATCAGAATCAGGTGTTCCAATCACTTCCATGGCCACAGGTGTATAAAATCAAGTACCTAGGCATGCAGACTGTTTTTACAAACATTTGTGAAAGAATGGGTCGCTCTCAGGAGCTCAGTGAATTCCAGCGTGGAACTGTGATCGGATGCCACCTGTGCAACAAATCCAGTCGTCAAATTTCCTCGCTCCTAAATATGCCACAGTCAACTGTCAGCTGTATTATAAGAACGTGGAAGTGTTTGGGAATGACAGCAACTCAGCCACGAAGTGGTAGGCCACGTAAACTCATCCAACATCAGTGTGTGACCTCACAAATGCGCTTCTGGAAGAATGGTCAAAAATTCCCATAAGCACACTCCTAAATCTTGTGCACAGCCTTCCCAGAAGAGTTGAAGCTGTTATAGCTACAAAGGGTGGACTGACGTCATATTGAACCCTATGGATTAGGAATGGGATGTCACAGTAAGTTCATATGCGAGTAAAGGCAGGTGAGCGAATACTTTTGGCAATATAGTGTAAGTACCTTTACGTATTATTAAATATGCATAATTTAAATGTAAATTCTAAATTTTTACTTCTATATTTTACTCATTATTCCATATTTTTATTCATTTTTTATTTAAAAGGAAACTGTTTAGATAATTCATTGTGGCACTTAAATAAACTCTGTAAAATTAAAAAAGGATTAGTCTAAATTCGGGGGCAATTTATTTCTTGATTTGGGAGAAGTAACCTTGTAAAAAATTAAGCAAGGAATTATGAACACAGAAAAAATATAAGCTAAACATGGTCGAAATTTAAGAATTCTAATATTCTCCAGGCAATACATAAAGCTGTCCAAAACATTATATTCTTGGGACTAATAATAGCTGCAGTTTACTTCATCATTTTTTAAAATTAATATAGCACCAGCACCCTCTAGTGGACTTCAATTTTAGAAGCTTGGCAAAAAGTAATGAAGAAAATGTTAGCTAAATAAATGTCTATGGATATTCTCAGTCATCCAGGTCATGTTTGTTCCAAAGGTGCCTTTGCAACAGCTGGACTTTCTGGTTTTTCTTTGATGGCTCTTCTTCTCATCCAAGAAGCTTCTTCAGTTCTGAACCAAAACATCTTCAAAGAAAAACTAGAAACTCCAGTTGCCTCTTACAAAAGCACCTTTGGGACAAAATGTTAGCTAGTTATCAAAACCTTTTTCTTTCCTTTTAATTGTGATTCTACCCTATGAGATATCACATTTTCTTTGGGAAATGTATTTCTGAACTTATCTAGACCAGAGGTGAGTTCCTACCGGTTCAGATGGTAGAACCAGTAGTGGAAACTGGGTGACTGGATCTCCAAACTGGTAGGCTCGCCACGTCCCTGAACCAATTCCAGGGTTGCTGCAACATCTTTTTTTTACCTTTGTTATGTGCATGAGCAGACCTATTTATAGGCAACTGTGTGTGCACGAGTGAGCGAAAGGAGCACACCTGTGCAAAATCACACACCAAACTGGCAATAATGCAGGCAGAAACCCACCCCTGATCTAGACCAACAGAAGTCTCTTTTCTTTCTTCTTATTTAGCATAAGTTGGTTAGGACTACATAGAGTAGGGAGGTCCTACATGCAAAAAAACATTGGGGAAAAGTCATTGTTTGAAATAGGCTGCTAAAACTTATTGTGGCCAGTCCAATTCTATTGCTCAACAAATGCTCATCAACATAAGTATCCCTGCTGAGCGCAGCAGATACCTATATGCATCATTGGCCTCCTAAACAAAGATTGGTTGGCACTACAAGAATGAAAGTAGAAACGTTTTGTAATTTTTTTTAAGCAAATGTTTTATTATTGAAATACCCGCCCATTATTTGTTAAATCTGTACATGCATTTTTTTTTCATTTGGAAGTGGTTTCTAAAAACAAAAACAAAAACAAAAAAAATCCAAAATGACTCCAGCGTTCTTCTGTTCAAAGCTGAATCCCAGACAACAAGGACCATCGCATAAACACCTTATGAGTGAAGTTTATCAAATGAAGCATGAAGTGATGCATACACAGCCTAGCGTTACAATCCATTTAAAAATGAAACGGCGACTGGTGGATGATGGCAGTAGAACCAATCTGGACCATTATTTCAAATAAAATGGCCAACGTTTGCTAGAATGTTAAATGTGAAATTATTCAAATGCTGGACTCTGAATCATCCAACTTTCTTACTGCACAAAAACTAGCAAAATCACCCCTTGTTATAGTTACAAAATTATAATATTTGTAAGGTAGGAAAGCATGGGAATGCAGGTACTCTTAACTAGATTTGGTCTCTAAATTATCTCAGACCCATTTCATTCTCCCCAAATAGACCAAGATCAAGTTTCCTATTTGCAAAAACTACCTTCTGTGCTGTGAGATGATGGAACGAAGCATTCATGCTTTGATCTATACATTAATAATTGTTAATGTAAGGAACTTGTAGTTCTGGTCATGTTAACTTTTCCTGGTTGCCTTCTTTGGCACACCTCAAATAGAAGCTCTTCACGCAAAACCAGAGCCATGGTGTCAGGAGAGAATGCTAATGATACTGTGACCACAATCTGGTCTTTCTTTTTCACAGTTTTATGTACTAGCATCCTTTCCTTAATCTGGAAAGGAGAGATTTCTCTTACAAAACTGGGCTGTTTCCTTGCATTCACTTTAGAATGTAGATGCTCGCATGGCTTTTGAAGAGAGAAGCATCTCTCAGTAAAAATATCAACAGTAAGTTCTTCACAGTGACTTCTGCAACGTGGGTTCTGGTGGCAAATACAGTGACTCCAAGGTCACATGATTCCCAACTAGAGAGGCAAGAAGAGCTATGTACTTTCCTTGGTACATATAAACTAAAGGCCAGAAAAAGTGCTCCCTGCCACTACTGGCATGAAGAATAGTCAATTTTGTATAGTTCACCATAACAAAGAGAAGACAAAATTACAGAAGATTCAGAATAATGTGAGTGGAAATATATATATATATATAGTCTCCATCACTACCTCAAATAAAGTTGGCAAACCAGGAGTAGATGTCAGAGAGCCCGGACAGACTCATCCTTGGTTATGCAGTCACTAAAATGACTCCAATGTAATGGACTCCCAAAGGGAGGAGTATGGCAGAAATGAGGAAAAAAAAAAGATATCAGATTTTTCCATATCATACATTCCTGTTCAAAAGGTAAATGGTGGGATTTTAAGCTTGGTGCCTTACAGTCCAATTCTTGATCTGGCTGGTGTCAATTCAATAGATCAGAGGAACTAAAAAAGATAGAGGCATCCGATTATTTAGGGGAAAGCCGTTCCTCTCTCTACGGTGCGTTTTCTAAAAGCATGTGATTAAAAAAATATCCAACCACAACAGCTAAAGCCCCCCTCCCACCTAATCTTCCTCGATGAACAGTATAAGGATTATGTACATATAGCAAACAGCTGCAATAACTGGAATATGGGAATACTCTAAGCTTAGTCACAATTGACAAATGTGGATAAAAGGAAGGGAGGAAGAGGTGCTGGCAATAAAGGTGCAGGTTATCTCACAAGGAGAAGAAGATTTAAATGGCCTGTTTAATAAAGAGAACAGTCAAGATATTAAAAGGAGGCTGCCCAAGTTCCTCGAATAATTTGTCAATACCGCACACCTAATTGAATTGCAGCAACATTGTAGAGTTGTACCCAGAGGGATGACAGTCTGGATTTAAGAAAGGGGGATTTCGTGTGGGGCAGCTCTCAAGACCAGCAGTCTCTCAGTACTTGGGCACTTTGGTGTACTCTTCAGTGTGAATGTTCTTGCAGAGGCAGATAGAGAGCACCATTCCCAGCAACTGCAAGAGAAAAAAAGGAAGGAAGAATGAAAAGGATGGTCCTTTGCACTCATAAAGAAATGGGGACTCCCTGGACAGAATTCAGTTTTCAGCGATTGTTCAAATTTAGACCAAACACATTCCTATAACGGCACGTAAGACTAACCAAAGTGCATGTTCTGGTTTTAGCAATACCTCTTACACTAGTGCTTTTACAGCCCTCTCTAAGTAGTTTACAGAGTTGGCATACTGCTCCCAACAATCTAGGTCCTCATTTTACCAACCTTTACCAACAGGATGGAAGACTGAGTCAACCCTGAACCAGTGAGAATGGAACTGCCGAACTGCTGGGCAATCAGCGAAGTAGTACTGCATTCTAACCACTGCACCACCACATGTTTTATCTCAACACCCTTTACAGTGGTGAAATTTGATTTTTTTTTTTTACTAGCAGTTCTGTGGGCAGGGCTTGGGCATGGCAGTGGAAGGATATTGCAAAATCTCTATTCCCATCACACTCTGGGGTCACACTCTGGTATTTGTCAGTTCTCTGAACTAACTCAAAATTTCTGCTACTGGTTCTCCAGAACCTGTCAGAACCTGCTAAATTTCACCCCTGACCCTTTACCTTTTCCATCTTCTTGGTCCTCCTCCTCCTGTCAAAACAGCAATCATAAGCTCCTCCAGAGAGGGAGCTATATTTTGCTAGCATTACTGTGAAAAGCACTTTCATTCATGGATGAGTTTTGCTATAGTTAGTTCTTGTTTACTGTCGATCATTGTGACAGGGAACTCCATTGGTAAGCGATGCTTTCATAATGTGGGGCACTACATGACCGCACCAATTTATGATAGTCCCAATAGTCCCCATTGCTGTTGTTAAGTGAATCCTATGAGGTTGCAGCATTCCAGTCACATAATTGCCACCTACAATCTCCTGCCAGATTCCGCATTGACTTTGCTTGTTGGAAGCTGGCACAAAATGTGATCACATGACCACAGGATAGTGCAACATTTTAATTGTGTGCAGGTTGCTGAGCACACAAATAGTGACCACATGATCATCGGATGCTGCAATGAACACAACAATAAGGACTCCTCCTAAGTACCCTTTGTTTAGCATAATTGCAAATTTGAACAGACACTCAATGAGGGGACTGCTCCATTTAATTTCACATGTTTAATAAAATGTTCCAAATAAAAATGTAAGAAGCAGTTAATGAACCATATTCAGCCTGCTGTAACCAATATAGTTGATTTGTCATCATATTGAAATATGTCAGGACAAAAAAGCAGCATCAGCAGATAAGAATTCATACATAATAAAAATAGAAATCAGAAACTTGCTGAGCTGAAGTAAATCTCAATCAGCCATGGGAGAGAGAGAACAAATTGAGAGATTATTACAAAAAAGATGTAGAATTGTAGAGGGAGCAAATAACCAGATCTCCTCAGATATTTGGGTCTTTTGGTATGGATCTATTTATATCTGGTTCATAGTATATCCTCCAGATGCATTCTCTCTCATTCCAACTTTTGCATCTTTGTTTTCAATCACAAAAAAAATATTGCTAATGTGAATAAATTGAAGCTGGTGGGAAAACTTTTAATCAAAGCTATCCTCTTTAAAAGGCTCCAATCATCAGGTAGATGTAGATTATTAAAAAAAATGTACTTTTAGCCAAGATATAATAAACAAATAAGGAATAGAAAGATCAATTCATACTTTTTGGAAAATGGATTATGGAGAATATATTTAAGTACATTTTTCACATGGATATCACTTCTGGATTTTGTGCCTGTGATGAAAAAAAATGAAACTTTGACTATTGTTTTATCGATCAGAAAGATTTGTCATTATAGAAATATGCTAATGTGCAAAGCAAAAAGTTGAGGCTGAGTGTTTTTTATCTTGTTCTGTACTAAGAAAGAGTCAGAAGTCAACACTTTTTTTTCTTTTTTTCCCCTTGTATCTCTCACCTTCTTTTCCCCTATCTTTTTTCCTTCTCTTAATTTCCTATTTTTCTTTGTATTTTATAAATAAATAAATAAAATTAATAAATAAATAGGAAAATTGATTAACTTCCACTAAGTACTAAGTATTCCAAAGAGTATAGGCCAAAGAGCCAATGTACTGTGCATACAGAGAATACTGTGCTTCGTTTCTAAACAGCCACTAACAAAAAAGGGAAGCGGTGGCTCAGTGGCTAAGACACTGAGCTTGTTGATCAGAAAGTTCAGCAGTTCGGCAGCTCGAATCCCTAATGCCGCATAACAGAGTGAGCTCCCGTTACTCCCAGCTTCTGCCAACCTGGCAGTATGAAAGCACGTAAAAATGCAAGTAGAAAAATAGGGACCACCTTTAGTGGGAAGGTAACAGCATTCTGTGCACCTTCAATGTTAGTCATGCTGGCCACATGATCACGGAGACACCTTCGGACAGCGCTGGCTGTTCAGCTTTGGAACAGAGATGAGCAACTCCCCTGAGAGTCAGGACTAGCACATATGTGCATGGGGAACCTTTACCTTTTAACAAAAAAGCTTTTTACAGAAGGCAGGAAAATGAACACTTACCTCAATGACCGCAACCCCCGTGCACACTCCAAGGATGATGCCAAGGTTATCTTGCAACCAATTCTGCACACCTTTCATACATCCCTGGAAGATATGTACCACATCTGATTTACCAAGGTTTTAAGATTATTATGGACAATAATTGCCCAAAGCAGGACAATGTTATTGAGCTAGAACCTGAGTACTTTTGAAGTCTTTTCTATTTATAATGCTATTTTGGATAAGACTAAAAGAAATTAGAAAGCTATTATTTTCTCTTTAGTCCATATTACGTATGTACAGTTGTAGCAGGAATTTGCATGTCCCCACGGATTGGTTTGCCAAGCCGCGGGAAATTTAAACTGTTGTCATTGGCCGGTAGGCTTGCTGAGTTGAATAAATGGAGAGCTCGGCAGCCTGCTGGCAGATAGCATTGCAACAAACAGGGAAATAAAGTGCTGAACGTTTTGTGAGCCTGCCGTCTCTTCCTTACCTGTGGCCATCTAACAGTCCAGGATTCTCTATGTCTGACAAAGAGGGATTTCCCCCCCAGGATATTTTATTTCCTTACTGCTGGCTTGTGACCCAGTTAGAGTCCTAAGGGAAGTTGGACACTGAATTTGAACCATATCCATCAGAAATACGTCTGCACTAGAAGAAAAAATGGCACTTATATATCCCAAGTGAAAAACTAAAATTTGGAGCCAATAATTAACTTAAGAACTGCATATTATAAAAACCTATTCCAGGATTTTGTCACCAAAGCTATTATTAGGATCACAAATTATACTGCCAAGATAACATCAACGCCAAGACTTTTGTTTTGGAGTATATACTATACTACGTCTGTGAATGTAGCATTTGTTCAATGGAGGCTTTTTTTGAAATCAACACTGTGTATGGATAAATAATTGGCTAAATAAATGAGCCGATAAGACAGGAGAGATTGAGGCAAATAAAGTGTGGCAAAACTGCCTCCAAGAATTAAAATGAACAATAAAAATGCAGCCAAATGTATTCTCAGAATGATGGGGGGGGGGGAATGGGCAGTCTGTAATCATGTCAAGGAGATGTCCATGGTTGCATTCACATACCTCTTTCCAACACTTTCCCTCCTACTAGGAAGACAACTGAGATCAACTCAAAAGTCATTACAAAGAATGCAAGATTTTATATTCTCCTTCCAAAAACCTTTCAGACCAAATGTCAAACAAAATAAGAGTGAAGGGAAGAAGAAGAGAAAGCAGGTAAACAAAAGCTGCTCGCATTTTTTCCTCTCTTCTTTTAAAATCAAGAGATCTCTGGTCTTCCCCAAATGAGACACTTACCTGCTTTTAATTGGCGAGTCATCCATTATTGTAGAGTTGGCAGTAATATCCAGGGAGCAGAAACCCACTTCGGATGGCACATTAAGGGAGTCATTGAAGCAAGAGCAAGGAAAGAATGTCTGTTTTTTTCCTGAAGAAGTGTGTTGTTTTTTCCAAGTTTCTGGCCCAGTCCAACCACAGCAATGCAGCTATGTTAAAGGAAAACATCACCTTGTTACTTCCTGTTCAGTGTCACAGGGCCATTATTTTTAATCAAAGAAAACAATTATAATGAAATATGGGGGGATTTTATAAAATCAGTGTTGCTGGAAGGCAAAGGGAATAAACCTACTCCAAAATATATGTTGTTTTTGAAGGGGATAAGTGTTAAGTCCTCAAAGCTACATCGAAGATCCAGGAGTGCGCCTTCCAGGAAGCGCCTCCCATTGGTTGGGCTGTGACAGCCACTTGGCGGGAGAACGCATCCTCACCATTGGTCTGCCTGTCTGACAGCTGCTATATAAAGAGCTGTCAGACAGAGAGTTCCCTGTTGCCGGTTCTGAGTTGCCTCACTTGTTAGCTGTTAGCTGTTAGCGCAAATAAAGGTTGTCCATTCCTACCCACCTTGTTCTCAGAATAGATAAGGGCACAAATGGAATATATTGTATATCTTTTTAGTTGTTAAAGATGAAGAAATATAAGGGGGAAGAAAGGGTCTCCGGGGGGGGGGGTGTGCTGTAATATTAGTTGTTTTTTATTTTGTTTTTATTTTTTTATTTAGATGTACATGTATTATGTTTGTATTATTTGCATTTTTAAAAAATAAAAAAATATATTTTTAAAGTGTCACAGGCCATTTTGTCACCTATCCAAACCACTCTAACTAGACTAATAAAAGTTTCTTGTTTCATTTCTCAGTTATCGTGCTTAGGGGAGGGGGGAAGGGAGATTTGTGGAATGTAGAGTGTTTCATTTCAGAGTGCCAGACTATAACACTGATAAGGCTGTGAGAGCTGAAGCTGACCCAGCGTATCCTAGCAACGGCAGGAGGGGAGTGCTAAGAGGCTCATTACCTGCTAGGTTGGCTAACATGACCTGGGACACAAGGGGGGGGGGGTGGCCAGTATCTAACTTTTAATTATGCCAGAGTTGGCTTGACTTTTGAACCTGCCAATTTGATGTACCCAATAAACAAGATCTTTGAAAAAGCAACAACCTCAAAGTCTTGAACTAACTAGGAGCATAAGAACAAAGACACATTGAGAGCATTCTTCTTTGGCTTCTCTCTTTTGCTAACTATTACATATTCTTTAGTGGAACTATCTCACTTAATAACATGCTATAAGTAGCTTACAATTATTTTTAAAAAAAAACACCAGCAAAAACTGTGATCTATTCTGAGAGAATGTGAGGGGTACAAGAACTGAGGTGAGACAGAGTGAAGTAAAAGCTAACTGTTTATTCTAACCATGTGCTAATAGTACAACAGCTCAGTGATAGGCAACAACTGACTGCCTGTCTGACAGTCCCTTTTATACTCAGCTGTCAGACAGAGCAACTAATTAGGTTGGAGCTAGGCTCCCGCTAGGGGAGCAGACGAGAGTGAGAACTTAGAACACAAAAGACTTGTCCATGTAGTTGCCAAGAGTCAAAACGGACAAGCAAATCAAAGCACACCTTCACCATAATATAGCAAAACTCACTTCCTTTACAATTTACGATAGTAAAACTCAAGCAGCAGATGCCATGTTAATTGATTCCATAAATAAGTTGAAATTACTGATTTTGTGAGTTTGGAATAAATTTTAAGGAGAAAAAAAATTAGTAGCAAGTCTTGTTTAAGCAGAATCATCCGCTTAGTCACATTAAAGGCAAAATATATCCAAAGTTAATATCTGCAGGATCCCTAGATTTACACTGCCATGTCAAATGCACCTCTATTAATTCTAGATAATTCATTTCAACCTGTACACAATTAACAAAATGCCAACAAAATGTCCCTCTTTTAGAGATTTAAAATAATTCTACTTGCCACACTAGAAAAATAAGCAGGAGTGGGTTGATTTTCCCCCCCCCTTTGGGTAACTTTGGGAGTTACTTTATGTGTTTTGGGCAGCTGTATGAATTTATTTATGTATGAAATTATAATATTTATAAATCTTATAATTTTCACTGTTAGGTGTGAGATGGGTAGCATATATTGTAGACATTATTACAATTTTTATTATTAAAAATGAACAGATGTTTCATATGAAAGCATATTCCAATATATGAAACGACTTCACCTGTCTGGAAATGTGAGAAGTTCACTGTGATAGAACTATATCAGTACTTTCAGAAACAGTGCTATTAATAAGAACTACATGGACACCTCAAGGGCTTCTATGGATATGGCTTACAGATCAACTGATAGGGGCACTGGCTGAGAAACTGCCTCCATATAAGGTCTGTTAAGAATTCTATAACCAAAATGGCATTATAGTACAATGAAGCTGGATGCAACATTTCCAGCACGCTATTTGCTTGTGAGTTTCCTCGATCCAATTTCAAATGGAGGGTAACAATTGTAAAATCCAGCATAGCCACCCAAAAAATAGATGCTTCATAAAGTTGTATATTCGTCTACTTCCACAGTGTCATCTGTTAGGTCTCACTCAATGGTATTCTGGAACAGCAGACAGTTAGATTTCATTCTGCTTGAAGATCTAAAGATTCAATGCAATGCCCTGAATTGCTAGTTCTTTGAAAGTGTTCAAAGAAATATGTTACAGAGGAACTTCCCAGTCTCACTCATAAACCCCAGCTTGAGGGTTATTTCCTTAGCATGAAAAAGACCAATTGTTAAGAACAGCCAGTCACCAAAAGATGGAGCTCTTCTACTATTCTCTCCTCTTAGCTTGTGGTTGAAATAGGATTATATAAAAAGTTGGCAAGACTTTTCATTTGTGAAGAAAGACCAAGTAAGCCTTAATTATATAATATACTGTTCTGTATGCAAATAAGAGCAGGTTTGCTGTTGGGAATAGAATATATAAACAGAAACCTGCTGAAAATGGTAATAGTAATCTATGCAATAGCTACAATACTGTGAGAAGAAATTATAACTTTTGGACCAACTGAGAGTTTACTTAGTCCTAAGTAGCTGAAATGAATTTCATTGTTTCATTTCTGGTTTACAAAGACCACAACTGATGTTTTGTTTTGACTTGGAGATACTCTACAGGTTTGTGATTTATGATAAAACATCTTAGTCTGTGAACTAATAGCTTCAATTAAAATATCCTCAATTAGTTTAGGAAGAAAACCAAACTCAAATTTCTCTTATATTGGATGAATGCAATATAATCTCTAAGATAGAGAATCTGAATGGATAAAGAACGTATTAAGCACCAATGTCCAATTAACCTGACTGTATTGGTATAAAAGAGATTTTAAGCTATGGATTGTATGCCTAGTACATGCTCTCTCTACCCCTATCCCCTGCCATGTCTACTAGAAGAGGCAGCAGGCCTGGAAAAGACTACAAATTTGCAAAAAGTCAAATCATACTCTGCAAAGAATAATGCTACCAATTTGGAGGTTGCTTCTGATATAGGGTAAACAACTTCTCTTATCCAAGGAAAACCACTGACTACATTTAATACAAGTCTTCAGTTATGCTTAGGTTTGTTAAAAAGTCCAAACAAGTTCTGCACCACATTTTAATATAGCTTTATTTGACTAAAGAGAAATTGTATATGTGCTTTTTAATTCTCAGAAGAAGGAATAGAACCACATTTATTCAAATGTACGAAACAGTTTTTCTATTAGAAGACATTCTGATCAGCAGAAAAAGGTAACGCCTAAGGGAAATGCGTCCTTAATTCCAGCGTAAAGATTGCATAAAGCCTTAAAAGCCAACTAATCTATCTCCTTTGACTTTGAAAAAGCAGGATAAAGTAGAAAGAGCATTAATGCTTTTGAACTTTGGTTTTGGAGAAGACTCCTGAGAATACTATAGCAAAGAAGAAGAAAAAAGCCAAAAGCCAATGTATCATAGAATAAATCAATTCAGAGCTCAAAATGATCTGGGTCAAATTATCATACGTTGATTACTTTATGCAAAAGACTATAGTTCTTTTGAAAAACCTACAGTATAATCAGTGGTGGGTTTCAAAAAATTTTCAAACCTCTGTGGGTGTGGCTTCCTTTGTGGGAGTGGCTTGCCGGCCATGTGACCTGGTGGGAGTGGCTTGCCGACCATGTGATTTCTTTCTCTCTCTCTCTCTCTCTCTCTCTCTCTCTCTCTCCTTCCTTCCTTTTATCTCTCTGTCCCTTTTCCCCTTTTTTCTTTCACCTCTCTCACTTTTTTTCTTTCTTTTTCTTTCTTCCTTTCTTTTTCTTTCTTCCTTTCTGTCTCTCTCTCTCTCTCTCTCTCTCTCTCTCTCTCTGTGTGTGTGGTGGGTTTCAAAATTTTTTGGAACCTCTTCTGTAGGTGTGGCCTGCTTTCTGGTGGAACCTCTTCTAACCGGTTCAGTAGATTTGACAAACCGGTTCTACCGAACTGGTGCGAACTGGTAGGAACCCACCTCTGAGTATAATGCTAGGAATGGAAGGATAGCAAAAAAGAGAATGGCCAATAATAAGGTGGATGGACTCAGTTACAGCAACGATGAATGCACCATTGGAAAACCTGAAGGACTAAATTAGGAACAGACCATGTATGATTATTAAAAGACAACACCAACTTGATGGAACATAATCCAGCTCTTTATTTATCTATATCCTACAAATATCTGGACCAAGTCAATATAACTGGTAACCTCTTAGAGCTAACATGCCCCAGTCTTATTTTTGTGGCTTCTTACCAACCAGATGCTGTGATAAACTGAAACTATATTAAATGGCCCCAAAGGCTACATACAGGGAAAATGATGTTTAGGCTAGTTGGGTAAGAATGACAGGAGTACAGAAATGATTGCTGTCAAGAGCCATCAGTAGTAGGCAGATTATGGTGGCCACCAGTATCAACCTCAACAATGTATACAAATTGTGAATGGTTCAGGAGCCCTGGTTTATGTGAAGCCTACAAATAAAAATATGAAATAAATCATGTCTGAATTTATAAGAAAACTGTCTGACAACAAGTTTTCACATATGGAACTCGCTAGTAAATGCGGTCACAGTGTTGAAAATGTATATAAATACACTGCCACAATGCAGCTTTGCACCCTGTAGTAATTGAACACGTGAACAATTCCGGCATGCTTCATTTTTTTGTGGTAACACCCCAAAGTATATCTCATGTACAGGACATGCCAAACTTTACATCTGGCAAAGTAGATATTGCATAATTATTCACACATGTCAATGGATCCATATTCTCCACACATGTTCAATTTGAGTTGGACTAGGACTGAAGAGATTCAGGTTCAAGTCTCTGCTCAAGCAAGAAACTCAGTGATCTCATCTCTCTGTCTAATCTAAGCCACTGAATAAAATACAAAGAGGAAATTATGTATAGTGTCTTGAGCTTCTAAAGCAGTGTTTTTCAAACTTGACCTCCTTAAGATGTGTAGATTTCAATTCCATGCATCTTAAATTCCCCAAGTTGAAGACCATGTTCTGGGAGTTGTGGTTCATATAGCTTAAAGAGGTCAAGTTTGAAAAACACTGCTTGAGAGAAAAGATAGGTTGGGATTGCAGTGACTGATCGAATAACTTCCTTGGAGATGCAGTAGAACTTCATATCACGAGCACTGTTTGGTGCAAAGACATTTTAACAAATAACAAGATCTCTTGTTTATACCTCGGTACTGTGCATCTTGAGAATACCAGAGGAAAACAAAAAGACAGTATATTAATGATATGACCCACTATATGAAAGCAACTTTTTCCTCATATACTGTATAGAACTTGTGTGTGGCTCATAAGGTTCTCTACCCATGTACTTCTGCATGTAACCAATCTTCAAACATCAATATGTTTTAATCAGTATGATTAAATTAGATGAAGTTCACTGTTGATGTTACTATTCTCATTGAAGAAAAAGCTTACCATATGTATTATTGACAATATCACTAACAGTCTCATTAACTCTTACATAGCAACTTACTTGTAACTGGACATAGTCCCAAGCATTTTCAAGGGTCCTGTTGGTTTCATCATAAGGATTATAATTCTGGACAAGTTCGCTAACAATCCCAGACATTTCCGCTTTAAGCTAGTAAAAATAATATAAAATATAATTAAGCACTGGTCTTGTAATCCCATCTTACATTTGAAGATATATAAATTACTTGAACTTTATTCCATAATAAGGGAGCCTTTTCCTTTTTTGATGAAGCCCCAGATGTGTCTTCCAGCATGTCCTGCAAGTAAGAACTGGAGAGAGGGAAAGAAAAGGAGGAACAACAACAGTAAATTTTTTCTCTGTCAACAAAAAGAAAGGAAGGGTCAGAACATTTCACTCAATGCTGAAGGATTATGTTTTATTTAAAATGAACCTGTTTTCCCAAAGAGCAATGATTATAATCCATCCAGAGAATTCCTTTCAACTCCTCACATGGTAGCTCTTTCTTACACAAATAGGGCACGGCTAGTCTAGTGAAGAGAAGGACCGAGAGAGACATGATAGTAGTGTTCCAATATTTGAGGAACCGCCACAGAAAGGAAGGGGTCAAGCTATTTTCCAAGGCACCTGTAGGCCAGACAAGGAATAATGGAGAGATTCAACCTGGAAATAACGAGAAATTTTCTGACAGTGAGAGCAACCAACCAATGGAACAGTTTTCCTTCAGAGGTTGTGGGAGCTTCAAGGTTCCAAAAGGAAAAGGCACAGTGGCTACAAACAATGTCTAAGCTGTGATGATGTAATTGTTAGCTATTCTATCAGTATCTTTCAGAACAAGTATGAATATCAGCCTGTTGGTGCTGAGTACTAAGCTCACAGGGTTCATATTGTGGCAATTAGATAATATGGATGCCACAGAGTAAGGAAAGAAACACAAGCAATCAAGTTCTTGCAAAACAGAGTTGCTGCAAGATATTGCCAACTACTTCATATTTGGAAAGAAGGCAGCCATCTGTCCTTTTTGTTTTTAGGACACATGTCTGAGCAAATGGCAGAAACCTCCTGCTGTGTGAGCCCAGCAAGTGTCAAGTCAGCAAAATGCAAACTCATCCCTTGAGCTATGAATGGCACAAGTGTCTGGATTACTATCTGCCAACTGCAAAGACGATGACAAACAAGAACAGTAAAATGTTTCACAATTTCCTCTTAGTGAAACTGGAAATTACCACAAAGGTCAAAAGTTTCCATTAAAAATTAACTTTCTTGGGTTCAAGTCAAACTGCAGTTCATGCTTTCAATTTTTACTTTGTCTACTAGCGTCAAAAACTAAGGTATACCGAAGAATGGAAAAGGAATGCAATTTATAGTTACTTGAATATTGTGCAAGTTTTTTAAAAAAATTATATTGCACCATGTTAAAGATAGAGGGACTTATTGTTATTGATCAACATAGAATTTTTCCTTTTTCAATTTGCTATAATAATGGACATAATAATGGACATGTTCCTGTCCAGTAGAGACATAGGAAAATTAACAATATTAAGATAAACTCAGGACTATTTGCTTTTTGAAAATGCATTAATGTTAGACACTATGGGCACGAAATGGCAGAATTTCTTTTATTTCCTTTTTTTCATTTACTGCATTGCTTTTATTTTCCTTTCATGATAAAAGTGTTGGGAAGTTTGGATATTCTCATTTTCAGGATGACTTGCAAATGTTGCTTTTCTACTGCCATATGACAATGTTAAGGCAACCTACGAAAATCTTACATAAATTAATCCTGAAAAATATTTTCTGAGGAACATGGAAAAGTACCCACAGATTTATCTTTTCCTCTAATGCTGGCCTGAGGCCTAATGCTGAGCAAGGGCAGAAGGATGAATATGTAGGGAGCATTGCAATATCAGTCTGTGATATTTTCAATCTACATTAAATGGAGCTTCCATCAGCAATTTTAACAAATGGAAATAATTTACACAAACTGAGTACTGGCTAAAGAACTGTATGACTGAATCTGGGTTCAAAGAGCAGCATAATTGTGTAAATTACATAAATGGGTCTTGGAGAAAACTTAATTCAAAGTTAGTTTAAAGATTAATAGGGATCCACTAATGAATCTTATAATTCATTAGATCTAAACTCTAAAGACACTCGTGAAGTTTTAAAGCAGGCATTGTAGAGGGGAAAAGTGCCTCTATGTCTCTGAATGAAAATGAAGAAACAATATATGGAATTTAGCAAACTCCTCCAGTCTAAATGCAGAAATATGGAATATGACTCAACCCAGTGTAAGAGAGGACAGATGGCTGCTTTCCTACCCAACAGTCACATTATAGTTGAAACTTAGTCTATTTTCATAATCCAGAATACTGGGAAGAAGAACAGAGTCTGGTATTTTGAACCTCTCCTGCCAACAGAATCTCCATTTAGTTCCCTCAGAGGTTTCCCCACAATAGGCAAAAGAAGAAGAAAAACAAGGCTTCATCTATCCCTGTTATTAAAGCAAGCCTGAAGAAACACATGTAGCCTTCCATCTTTACTGCACAGATGCGAAAACCAAAACCTTGATGGGCGGGGGGGGGGGGAGAAATGAGTGATAGAAGCAATTACACTCTACTGCCAGGAACAAATTTGTGCAAAACCTCCCATATTCCACAAGTAGAAGTTGCCAATGACCGCTCACTTTTTCAAACATTACACCTTATTGAAAGTTGTCCTGACTAGACTACACACATACTTAAACTCATTACTCTGTATTGCCACATTGACTTCTGTAAGTCAAGGTATTGGGAGGAAGGGTGGGGACAATATACAATTGTCTTCAATTTAAACTAAAGATTAAGTATGACTACTCTTAGGTTCTAATGTTATTATCGCCATTACACATTATCTTGCAAAAATGGGTTTAGAAAAATTAGTACATTTTTTAAAAACAATTGTATGTATTTTATATGTAAGTTTTGCATCAGAGCAGTTTTTATTGAGATTTTTGTATGCTTCTCTGATTAATATTTTATTTTTTTTCTTTATTAGAGGTTGCTGCACAACATCCATACAAGTTTAACAACTGAAATATACTGTTATTTCCTCTCATGGTTTGCAAAGTTCAAGTTAATTAAATTTACATTAAAATGTAAACTCAACGTTCAAGAATCTGAAAGACAGTTTTGTAGCTGAGTAAGTGAAATGGCATCCCATTTTTCCTGGTCTTTTGTAACCTCTGGACATTAAAGGCAAAATTCATTTTCTTTCTTGTTTGGAAATTTAAATTCTACACAAGCCATATACTAAATCTCAAAATAGCAAAAATGGGTACAGAGATTACTAAGATTATAAACCAAAAATTAGAGGTTCTTTCCAAGAAGCAGGTTAGTGGAAAGAAGCATATCATAAGAGAAAAAAGTGGTCTGAATGCTTTATTCACATATTTCAAGCCTGCACATTCTATTCTTTTTTTAATTCATTCCTGCAGTGAATTTTTTTCCACTTTTACTTCATCTAGAAACCTATTTTTTTGCCCAAATTAAACTTTTGCTATTGCTTCATTTAAGTTTCTTACACAAAGTTTTCAGATTTCATTTACTGTAGTGGTTTTAATGTCTCAACTGTTGTACAGTTTTGAATTTTAAATTTGAATTTTTTATAATTTCACTGGCTTGCTGAATTGAACTTGTATTACTTTTAATGGAAAATACTTAAAGCATGTAATAAATAGTCAAAGTAGGCCCAGTATTTCTATTCATGTTTATCCAGATTTCTTGTCCAATGCATATAACAAGCAAGAAACTAGTTATCCATTATTTCTCACCTTATTGGTATATCTTTTAAGCAAAGGAAGATTTGAGCAATTAATCATTATTAAACTCTAGGTGATTAACAAAAATTAGCTACTGAAAAAACGCTCCTTAAATTCTATAAAGTATTTATAGTTAGTTGGTGTCTACACTCTGCTTCTTTTTTTTCTTTTCTTTCTATTATTTGCTATTTAATTCTCAGTTCCTGATTTTAAGAATGATGGTAAGCGGTTTTGAAAACAGGAATTCAAAACCCTCTAAATAAAATTACATGCTTTTTTTTCTTAAATATTTTCCTAATTACTTATTAAGAAATTCAAAAATGTAAAAAAAAAAAAACCCCATAAACCAGAAAAATCCATTTTGGTTAACTCACAGCTAATATTTACAGTTCTGTAATTTTTGCTGTTGTAAATTTTGTAACAGAAAGAATCAGATTATCTGATGTGTGTGTGTGTGTGTGTGTGCATGTGTGCGTGTACAGTATGTATGTATGTATGTATGTATGTATGTACGTACGTTGCATTTGTGCTGATAAATAAATAAAGGGAGACTAGTATAGATCTATTTCAACCTATTTAGATAGATCTATACTAGTCTCCCTTTATTTATTTACCAGCACAAATGCAACACAAAAATGGTTTTCTGCCTGGAAGGCTCCTAGAGTGGAGTTGAAAGGAAAAAGGGAAGCAGTATGCTCTCTCCAGAGGCGGGTTCCTACCAGTTCGTATCTATTCAGTAGAACCGGTTCGTCAAATCTGCTGAACCGGTTAGAAGAGGTTCCACCAGTGGACCCGGAGAGCAGGCCACACCAACATATTTGGGTATCAGGTGCTTTGACATAACTCTCTCTCTCTCTCTCTCTCTCTCTCTCTCTCTCTCTCTCTCTCTCTCTCTCTCTCACTCACTCACTCTCTCTCTCTCTCTCACACACACACACAGAGAGATATCCATCTAATCAGGAACAAATCAGATACTAACATTAAAACACTAAATTTATTTTATTACTTCATGCAAATTACAAAGAATGGCAGCAATCCCAACCTAAATGAAGAATGTCAGATTGGAAGAGTTAGAGTATTTTTTTAAAAAAACAATGACTTCATAGTGATACTTGCTGAAAAGCTGCATGTCTAAATCTTGTTTTTAAGACATTACTTGGAAATTCATAAGAATCAGAACAACAAAAACTCAACTTCAGCAAGGAAACAGGGATATGAAATTGGGAAAGAAAAGTGTCACTTACTGCATTCCTCTGGAAATAGATCAGAAGGCCGGCAGCTATTTGGGCTATGAGGATCAGCAACAGGCAGGTAAAATACTGCAAAATAAATCAAGAGTGTTTCTCATATTTGTGACATTAGTACTTGCTATAAAGACAGTCCTGAACTTACAACAGTTAGTTTAGTGCCCATTCAAAGTTACCACACCACTGAAAAAAGGGACTTATGACCATTTTCCATACTTACAACCATTGTAGCATCCCTATAGTTACATGAATAAAAATCAGATATTTGGCAACCAACTCATACTTATGACACTTGCAGTGTCCTGGGCAGTGATTCGATTCAAAAATTTTTACTACCGGTTCTGTGGGTGTGGCTGGGTGGGCATGGCAGGTGAAGGATACTGTAAAATCCCCATTCCCTCCTGATCAGCTGGGACTCGGGAGGCAGACAATAGATGGGGGCGGGGTCAGTCAGAGATGGTATTTACTGGTTCTCCGAACTACTCAAAATTTCCTCTACCGGTTCTCCAGAACTGGTCAGAACCTGCTGAAGATCACCTCTGGTCCTGGGATCATATGATCACCCTTTGTGACCAAGCAAAGTCAACACAGAAGCCAGATTCATTTATCAATCGTGTTACTAACATAACAACTGCAGTGATTCACCTAACAACTGTGACAAGAAAGGTCGTAAAATGGGCCAAAACTGATTTTAACAACTGTCTCGCTTAGCAACATAAATGTTGGGGTTACTTGTGGTCATAAGTCGAAGACTATCTGTACCACCCCACAGGTGAAGTTCTTCAAGGGGGGGGGAGGTTCCTATGGAAGACAGTACAACCAGATGCAATAGGAAGCTTCAGCTATAAAGCCAGAATGCTTTCTTGCCAGGAGCCTGGTGAGTATCTGCTGATGCATCAGAAGGAGATTTATTTCCATTTTCTGCCTGTCTGAGCACAATAAGCTAACAGAATTTGCTAAGCTTGCTTCCATGAGGTGTTTTAATGGAAACCTGGCACAGACAGGGTAGACAGGGTAGCTGAACAGGTCTGAAATAGTGCAAGAGTCTTTACTGATCTTTTCCATCCTCCTTGAACATCCCAGACTTTCAGTCTTTCTCTGGAGGAAGAGAAGCTTGCTGGTAGACAGCAAGAGATGGAAGACATTCCTGGGTGAGATTGCAGCCTTCTGCCTCTACTGTAAGATCCGTTCCCATAATTAAAGACAGGGCAATTTTGGCAATCGTGGAATGAATATGAAAAACACACTGATTTGTCACCTTCTTTAAAAATAAAGATGGCAAATACAAATATGGAAAACCTAACAAGTCAACAAGAATTCATAAACAAACAGCAACATCATAATCATCAAAGAGTTTTCAAATTGGACCTTCAAGTTTGGGGCTTAGACAACTTAGAACTACGCCGCCTTCGGTCTGACCTGAGCGTAGTACACAAAATGGTCTGCTAGAATGTGCTACCTGTCAATGACTACTTCAGCATCAACCACAACAATACATGAGCAAACTCAAGATAAAGCGCTCCAAACTCAATTGCAGAAAATACGACTTCAGCAACAGAGTGGTAAACACTTGGAATGCTCTACCTGACTCTGTGATTTCATCCCCAAATCCCCATAACTTTAACCTTAGACTGTCTACTGTTGACTTCAGTCCATTCCTAAGAAGTCTGTAAGGGAGCGTGCATAAGCGCACTAACGAGCCTACGGTCTTTGTCCTAATGTTTCTTTTTATTCATATCCATTTCATGTATCCAAAATCATGTTTATACTTATATCTGTTATCTTACACATGCTTGACAAAATAAAAATATATGTACTGCTTACCAGTCCCAAGAGGCAGCGAATCTCATTGACCGCTCCAACACAGCCCAGAAACCCCATTAACATGGTGAGAGCTCCTACTCCAGTAAGAATGTATGCTCCAACTTTTGTAGTTGATGATGAGGTCTCTGTGGAAACCCAAGGAGGGGGGGGAACTACATATAACAGATGCACATTTATTATGTTCCAGCAAAGCAAGATAATTGTTCAAGAGAGATAAAGCACTCTGCTTTAAGTTCTGTAGCCAAGAAATCAAAGCACTGGACAACAAACAACTAAATCCTGTTACATTGCGCTGGGAACTGAGCACTCACTTATTGGTCATGTGATAGTGAGAAATACACAAAGCTGTATTTTAAAAGAATGGTCGAGAGAGAGAGAGAGGAATTGACCCAGAAAGATGGGGAGAGGATGAAAAGGCATTACAGTGGGAAATATATAGGGAAGTGAAAACATAAGTCCCCATTGGTAGGTTTGCGTGTGGGAAAACCAAGATTAGCTAACTTAGTTCTTCTTAGACTTTAATAAAACAAGAAAAGATTACTAGCCATGTTAGAAGTTGGTTAGAAGTTGGCATGTCTTTTCCAGATTTTTCTTGGTGATAAATTCTTATTGACTTATGTTTGGATGACCACTGTTGTATCCCCAAGCCATGCTGCCTGGGGTTGATATAATATCCAGTTCAAAATTTGATATGAGTACTACCAGTGGTGGGATTCAAATAATTTAACAACCGATTCTCTGCCCTAATGATCAGCTGGGTAGGCGTGGGTCGGTGGGCATGTGACCGGGAGGACATGGCCAAGTCAATGTCACTCATGTCAATGGGTGCTTAGGCTTAGCTTTACAATATAATAAGGGTTAACTGGAGAGGCAGTTTCTGTAAGCAGGGCAATAAAGATTAGGGTAGAAACACCAGAATGTTTCCTTCTTGCCTTCCTTACAGGATTAGCCCTGTAAAGTGGAAAAAAACAAAGTAAGATTTCTTCCAACAATCGGTTCTCCAAACTGCTTAGAAAGTTAACAACCAGTTCTCCCTAATAGGTGCGAACTAGCTGAATCCCACTCCTGAGTATTACATAATCCATTTTGACTTAAAACACATGTGAAATATTCAGTAATGTTCTGTTTTTTAAGATGTTCAGCTTTAGAACAGCACCCAGATGGAAATTCTACACACTTTGACAAGTTTGTCCCATCAAATGCTGCTGCCTTTTTAAGAAAGCAGGCTAAGCAGAACACTGCCTCAACTGGGCTCTTGATCTGTAGCAGTTCCTGGTTTTCCGAGAAACAAAATTCACAGACTTTGCTGGCATAAGGCTACTAATTTCTATTCCCTCTTGCACAATTTTTCCTCCACTTTTTTTTCCCTGGGAAAAATTCCAGACTAGCACAAGAGGGAGGCCTTTTTGGCAACAGAATGGAATGCCCTGCTGTGTCAAGTTCCTTCCCAAACTCTCTGTTAAGGTTACCAGGGAAAAAGGAGGAGGAGGAAACAAGAGAGTTGAGGAAAAAAGAGTCCATCTGGAAATCTCTGGGAAGGAAACAGGAATCTCTGCATGCACAATCTGATTACAAAATAGAAGAAAACTTTTTTTAAAAAAGAGTACTCTTATATTAAAGACTACAAGAACACAGTAACAATAACTGCATTTCTTTGATCTGCCTAGCCTATAGAATTATAAACATTTGGTTTACAGATCACAAGAGAAAGCCAGGTCATGTTCCAATTCTTTTTTTACTGTTTAAAACTGTAGATGAGTATTAAAGGGAGGCACATCTTAATTCAACTTGCCATTTTTGTGTCTGGCTAATTCTTCTTTATACATAACATTGCAGAAGTGATCCAATTAAGAATAGTTAGATATGCAAATATAGAAAGCAGAAATAGTGCAAACTTAACAGGAAAAATATCTTCTTTTTAAATCATTATAAAAATCTGCTAACTTCTCAAAACTATCCTCACATTTCTGCTAAAAGGGATGAAAATGATGATGAAAAGAATTTTTCAAGGATAATACCCTTGGTCTGACCTACTGTAGCCTCACACAAAAAAGCTGCTTAGCTCTAGAAAGCTTTTCTAAATCTAGCAGGAAGCCATCCCTGCTTTGGACTTAGATCTAAAGATGGGCTGTTCTTCAGATGTACAGTACTTCTTTTTGTAATTTACTTTCAAAGGCAAGAAAACTATACATGAATCAATAGGAAACTTAAAAATTTTCTTACGTAGAACTGAAATGAAGCTTGTTTTGTCCACCAAAATCCATATTCCAAAACCTAGGATGACAGCACCCAGGATCTGGAAAAGAAAATTCAGTTACTTAAAAAGATCATATTAATCTTAAATTTTGTTTTCATGAATTTGTATAATGAGAAGAGTGTCCAAAGCAGCTCACAGAAACAAAACCTAAATTTGAACTATGGGAAAAAATAGAAATAGGATTACAAACTACAAAAAGTCATAGCTTTTTTTTTTATTTCATGCCTTTATCAAAATTATTTCTGCAAGGGGTCGGGTCATTTCCGGCAGTAAAAGACAGATGGTGTCTATGTAAAAACATGCAGTTCTTTAAGGAGGGGGAAAAATCTATTTAGTCTTTCCAATACATGTGACAAATATATTGAACCCAGTCATATCTTGAGTATCAGAGAGGTGACGCAAAGACATAATTAAAAATAAGAATCAGCACTGACTTGGCACTTAATCAACCAGACAATCTCTTACAACTTTGCCAGAATCATTCCAATTTTCTTACCAGATAAAGCCAAATATTCTCTTTAACATAAAATTAAAAATTGGGGAAAGAAAGAATGGCTCCCTGCCATTTTTCTATTTTCATATCACAGTTCTTCTCTCTTCTCACACAGTCACATTTCTTGGCTTCTAGAATCATACAAATGTCTCTGGGCACTCAGGAAAATTCCTATTAATGATGGTGCAATTCAACAAAGGTAGAACATTTCTGTGGGTTACAGTTCCATTCGGCCTTTATAGCCAATGAAGTTCCTGTTAAGGAGTGACATAAATGCATAAACAGAAGTATATACTGATTGCTGAGATCATCATGTTTTTTTCAAATGAGATTTTTTTTTTAAAAAACAACAACAATGCTTAAGATTTTAAATGAATAGAGAAGTGTGCTTCAGTTTTCTACATAGGTAACCAATCCACCATGCAAGCCTTCCCAAACAGCATAAAATGTAACACAGGTACCAACTTGAATGTTCAGTGAGAACAAGATTCAAGTTTCAAAGAATGCAAATGATCAGCTGTCTGCAAGAAATATAAATCCTTCCATTTCCCATCATTCAATCAGAGCTGAAGAAGCTTCTTGGATGAGAAGCGAAATGTCTTCAAAGAAAAACCAGAAAGTCTAGTTGCCTCTTGAAAAAGCACCTTTGGGACAACTATGACCTGAATGACTGAGAATCTCCATAGACGTTCAAGTTTATAATTTAGAAGACAGCTTTGCATACAGGCTTAACAACACTCCATAGGTTCTCAAACATCCCTTTTCTTTCTAGCATGTCATTAAATCTCAGACTGATTACTATGCTTATAATAAAGAACACAACGGAGCTACACCCTTTGTATGAATGATAAGAATACAAGGAAACAGCTAGAGGACTAAATAAGGCCCTCCATGTATAATTGTATAGAAACAGGAAGAGCTCTGCAGTCCCTTACAAAGGATATGTATGCTAAATACTTGCCTACCAACCAAATTCAATGAGGCTACAAATCATACAACAGTCATACCAGCAGTAAATCCAGTGGCACAGTGCCACATCTTGGCAAGCAGGTTGCAAACACACTGCAGTGCAGCAGTGTGTTGTAAATGGCTGCCAGCTGGCAATCTCCACCCATCATCAGAAGTTGCCATCAGCACCAGTTGAGAACAGGGCAGCAATTATTATGCTGCTGTAATTCATTTTTGCTCAGCTAATCGCAAAACATTCCTGGAGATGGATAAATAAATCTGGACAATTCTGTAGACTTCCATGTCAAAACAGAATTCAGCTGCAAGACAAAAAAGACATTAACAATGGAGGAGTCCCAATTCCTTCACTAGAAGATAAAACTCGGGCTTTCTTTGCATTACAACTCCTCTGTATAGGGGATGAATAATATCAAAACTGACAACTGTTAAGTTGCATTCCAGGGTTTATTTTATGATTAAATAGGAGCATCTGCATTTTGCAAATTGTTTCCTAGAAGGAACAGTAAAGGGGGAAAAAAGAGATCTTGTCTTTAATAGATTTGACAAAACTAATAGCACAAGAGTGCTGTTGCATTCCATGAAATATCAGAAAGGATCCATCTCAACAGAAACAAAACAAAAAAAAGTGGACCCTGACTCTTTTTCCTCCTTCCAAACTGGATTCCCAAATTCTTGTTCTCCTTCCTTGTTCCCATGATAAGGAGATTCCCCCACCCCTCTGGGAATTGTAAAATTCCAAATGAGGAATTTTTCACGGTTAGAAAATTTGTCCACAAGACAGGGCACTTCAATTATGGTCATTTGAGCTACAACCCTGGAGCAGTAACTAAATTAATTGTTTTGGACACAAGTGAGAACTCCTGCTGTATTACATTCCTAGAGGGCTGTTTGTTGCCAAGCAACAGAAAGAAAGCCAGATGGACAATGTCCTCCTATTGACCCTTATATCTGGCAGTACAGGTGGTCCTTGACTTACAACAGTTCATTTAGCGACCATTCAAAGTTACAAAATTGACTTATGAATGTTTTTCACACTTATTCCCATTGCAGCATCCCCATGGTCATGTCATTTACAGTTGGATGCTTGACAACTACTGTCATATATTTATGACGGTTTAGTGTCCCGGGATCATGGGACCATCTTTTGTGACCTTCTGACAAACAAAGTTACTAATTTAACAACTGCACTTAACCAATGATTCACTTAACAAACATGGCAAGAAAAGTTGTAAAATGGGAACAAAACTCACTTTGAAAATTTCTCATAACTTCTGGGCTCAATTGTGGCCATAAGTTGAAGACTATCTGTATAAATTAGACCATCAACACAATTTTGGGCTCTGCAATCTTAAAAGCTACCAGCTTCTCTCTTTTGGTCCATCCATATTTTCTATTAACCTCTCCTAGCCTTCTTACTGTCCACCCACCCCATTTCTTCCCATAAAGAATGTTAATGCAAAGTTTGAGGTACCTCTAATCACGTCGTGCCTTGTGCCTTTATCGTACAATTTTGACCACATCATGGCAATTATTCAGGATTTGAGAAAAATACATGACTAATATATTTTACAAAAGGAAAATAGGTGACTAGTTAAATTACAGCAGAGGATTATTTTTCTAACAGATGGGTGGGAATGTTTCCTCTCTGGAAAGAATAATAAATTTCTGTTGCAAAAAAATGTAGCATAAAACAAAAAGCTGTACCAGCATTTAAATGTATAAACATGCTTGCAATGACACATGTAGTAGGACAAATTCATGACTTAAAAAACCCTCTCACAGCTACTCATAATGAATTTGGAGAAATAGAACAGCTTTAATTTTGCAATGGGCAGAACAATTATGAGAAGTATTGTTCCTTTAATGAAACACACTATCATGTTCAGCTTATGAACTAAAACACTAACAGCAAGAGAGAAAAAAGGAGGAACGAGTGCAGAGTTGAATACACTGATTCACTGCGTGGCAAAGTAGAGCTATTATATGTGGATTGCAAAAATCTGGATGACTATTACATGACAGCAAGGAGAGTTTTTTTTAATCTTGTTTGTCGGATCAACTGACTCTAAGAATTTTTGCAGCCCAGATATAGTTATCCCAGAAACACTACATGAAATATGAACAGCAAATCATCTTTTAATATTGCAGTGTGCCAACAGCACTTTAAAATGCAGAGACTGAGATCTTTCCAGCTGTGGTTCTGAAATGACTTGGATGCTGTTATTGCTCTGGTTGCCAAGGTTGTGTTTGAACACCACTTGCAGTACTGTTAAGTGAAATGAGTTACACATTCATAAATAATGTTCTGGCAAGTCCTCCAGAGTCTGTTCCCTCTGCCCATATGCTACTCCAGATAATATAAACTGTACTTTGGGACATGTGCAGAATGCTTCATGTGTGTATACAACTGAGACTGCTAGTCAGTCTTGCAGCCTTCATTTTAGAAGCAAGATGGTCAAGAGACTTTTTATAAATGTGATTGCCCATGACTCATATCTCCAGAACTATGGATAGATAATATTCATTATACCAGATTATGTGAAACAAGTTTTTTTAATTATAACTATGTCTAGGGTAGCCTTGAGGACATACTAACTCAAAAAGCAATGGGCTGAGGTAATGGTCATAGCTTAGCGGCAGCACAATGACCAGTAGACAAGGTGTGGTTTCCAGAAACTCAACACTGAATCTCACTAGTGATGAATCCATCTGATCTAGTAGATTTCCTGTTAGACCTTCCACAATGGGCAGTAGTTATATGTATAATTTATTAGGAGGTGCTTCTTAGAACACAAGCATTACAAATTCCAAGACAGGGCTATCATCCCAAATGTTTTCTACCCGCAGCGATAAAGAGTAGCTCACATAGATACTTCCTTGAACATCATAGGATGGAAAAATAAATCCTATGCACACTTTGCCTGTGAACTCAATAAAATTTCATCACTAAGAAAATGAAACATTGTCCTATTAAGGCAGGGGTGTCAAACTCATGGCGTCATCACGATGTATTGGACTTTTTCCCTTTTTTTCGCTAAACCGGGCCTGGGTGTGGCCAGTGCATGATGCATCCGGACCGCGGGCCAGGAGTTTGACAGCCCTGCATCAAGGTGTCACAGAAATAAAAGTCTAGCTTTATTTTATCATTAACTACCCACAAGATTCTGGTTCAGATTCCCATAGGCTGTCATGCCTTAAAATGGAATGAAAGATCAGATTTCCAAATCTTGAGGCAAATTGTAGAGCCATGGTAGGAACCAAAGAGAAGAACTCGAGAAACCAGCTGCTTCCTCTAGTCTAACCAGGGGGACAGTCTTGATGGAAAGAATTCCAGTCATTTATTCTCCTTCAGCTTCTTCCTCCCTACTACTTGTTTCCCTCTTCTGCCAGTTCTCAAGGGACTTCTCGCTTCTTTCTGTGTGTGCTGTGGGAAAATACTTTGCTGCTCAGCTCTGGAGTTATTCAACCACACAGCTTTGATCCACCTCCTGTCAGCTCAGAACCATCTCAATAGAGCTCTGAGAATTTACTTGGCTTCACGAGCACAAGTCAAAAGGAAGGGAAAGCTGGGAGGGAAAGACTGAAAATATATATTTCGCTGAAGTACTGTGGCAACCCAACCACACAAGCAGGGATTATCAGAAGACAATGCTCTTTTGTAGACCATTGTAGATTGGCAGCTTCTCCTCCTCAATCATTCAGTTTAAGTCCCTTGAAGTCCCTTGTTGTTTGCCATGAAAATGTTGCCACAGAGACTGGTATCATGTGCCACCTGAAGCTTCAAAATTCAAAACATTTTAAAACATCAAGTAAACCGGAATTACCTGTCCTGCTGGTTCTCAAAATAGGCTGCTGAAAATAACTTCCTGGTTTTGTCTCTCACACCCTACAAGGGAATATATGGATCGTCCCAACCTCCATGTCCCATTTTCTACAGTAGCATTTAATTTAAGGTATATATCTTAAACACAGTGCATGTCATTTTCCTGTCATTTGTCTGTGGATAATGATGAATTAGGGAGAATTAAATATGTTTTCTGTGACAGAGATGACCTAATTAAACATTATTTTACTTATTTCCTTTTGAATCACATTTTTTATCCCCAGGTTATTCAAGGAGACTCCTTCTTGACCTAATATTACCCAGCTAGTCCTTGACCTAATTTCCATTATATATAGAAATCATAAAATTTTTGGCTGCAGATTTGCTTTAATTCCTATATCTTCCATTGCCAGAGTTTATTAGTATAGCATTACAGATTGCAACAACACTAGAAGACATTTAAGATATAATAGTGTTTGTATCCTGAGAAGCTCAGACTAGAGCTACAACAAAAAAGACTCAGTAATTACACACACTCTCCAAACTAAGCATTATGACCCTTTGAAAGCAAACATGAATACAATGGACACTCTGTTTAAGAACTTCTGAACACAAGATTGCTATATACAGGAATTAGCTGTGTCGTCCATTAGTCTGAGGACAAGTTCAAATGGGTATCCAATGAATTTTACATCGCCTACTGACACAAATTCAGTCCTATCCTCTTGTAACAATTTCTCTTTAAAGAGTGTCTTCTTTTGTATGCTAAAACCATGTATAAATGACCTTTGGTCCTTGGCAGCCTTAAATGGAATGCTGATTGCTCAGAAGTTAAAAACAACAAAGTATACAGCATAAGGAGGGGAGCGGGGAAATAGTGCAGAAAGCAAATTGAAAAGCCGTTCCAGATGTGTGCCAGATGCACTATCTGGGCAAGTTTTATTGTACGCAAGCTCTGCACAGCCCAGAGTTAGAAAGTGGCAAAGAGAGAGGTTATCCACAACTTGAGAAAGCAAACCTCTCATTTTACCTAGTGATTTAGTAGAGTTGTGGGGCAGCACTAAGCCTATAAAAGGGATGTACAATTACATGGATGAAAAGACTCAAAACTCAAAGCAATACTGCAAGTAAAATCCCAATACCACAAACATCTCTTGCAACGAAGTTGCCCCAGCTCATAATGGTTATCTGAATCTCACTTTATTTTTCATTTTGCTATGTCCCCCTATTCATCATTGGGAATTCGGCAGTCATATAATTTTTTTTAATGTTATAATTTCTACCATTTTATGTTATTTTTTTAGCAGTTTCTTGTAATAAGTTAACCCACCGTTAAGATCCATTTTAAGTAATAATCCTTCTTTGAAGCTTTCCTTTTTGGAATGTATTTTTATTAAAAGCTTTTTCTCTTAATATAAAAGTCAAATAGAAATAAAATAATGGAAAGGGGGGAAGGAAGAGGATAGAGAACACAGAGTGAGAAAAGAAAGAAATAAAGAAAAAAAATCCCATAACTTCCCACTTTTTCTGATGCAGTAAGATGCATAATAAAGTAGCAAGTTTTTAGTTATACCAAATAAGAACTACTAGCCATTTCTATAGTGGTAACCCACTTAATTGTTGAAACCCAAAGTTAAAATTTCATTTTTCCCTTTTTCATGCAGAAAGCCCCAAAATGGTTCCAAGTAACCACAAAATTATTTACATTTTGTCCCTAATTAGTACAGTCAAATTTGCCATCCCCACCAGTTCCATTATCTTTTCAATCCTTTCTTCTATTTTAGGAGTTAAGGCTTCTTTCCATTTCTGGGCATATAGAATTCTACAGCCCTTTCAAGCTTTTCAAGTATCTGAAACTACATTGACTGAGAATAATATTTCCCAAGCTTGGCAATTTCCAGACATGTGCATTTCAACTTCTAGAATTCCCAGTTAGCATCACCATTGCTCAGAACTCTGGAAATTAAAATCAAAACATCTAGAAGTTGCCAAACTTGAGAAATCTTTACCTAGAAGAATGGACAGACACTGCAAGAGGAAGAGGAATCAGGAGCCTGTGGCGCAGTGGTTAAATGCAGCACTGCAGGCTACTTCAGCTGACTGCAGTTCTGCAGTTCGGCTGTTCAAATCCCACCAGGCTCAAGGTTGACTCAGCCTTCCATCCTTCCGAGGTGGGTGAAATGAGGACCCGGATTGTTGTTGGGGGCAATATATGCTGACTCTGTAAACCGCTTAGAGAGGGCTGAAAGCCCTATGAAGCGATATATAAGTCTAACTATTGCTATGTCCATAAAATGCAACTGAAATTTTCTTTACTGGGAAATAGATGTTGAAAAACAGGTTATACTGCCTAGAGCTTTGATCCTACTATCAAACATTTCATCATGTATTATTTTGAAATGCAACATATGGCTCGCTAGTCATTACAAATACAATTAACTCACAAACATAGCGCTTCAAAATCATGTCTTAAAGGCAACTTATGACAATTATACTGCCATTCTCGACTTCCCAGAAACAGGAGATTAACATTTGAATATATTGGCCAACATTGAATGATGCTATTGAAATACCTAATTTTTAGGGAGCTTTGAATATGATGTTCACAAAACCTTGTTAGACATATGCATTCTTTATAAATGAGTTTATTTGCTTGAATTTTGTGATGTGTGAAATTAAAAAGATACTAGACTGCATTCAACAATATTTAAGGAAAGGCAAGAACCAAACTTTTGCTTAGCAAGTTATGCTGCAGCAATGAGATCAAAAGGTTGTTTAGTAACCTAAACACAGCACTTGTGATGCTGTTGTTTTTGACATTTATGCTACTGGTGGGAAAACAGATAATCAGGGTAGATGAAAGGTGCAGTCAAACAATTAGACCCCTTAAATAATGACTGTCACAGGGAAAAAAGATGAAGGGACATCCATACATTTGAAAAAAAGAGGTTATGATCAGGTACTCCTTCAAGTGTGGGAAAAATCCAAGAGACTGTTAAACTGTGGGGTAGCTCTTATTTCCCCTGGGATTATATGGAGAAAAGATTTTATACTGCCTAGAAATGTTAGCACATTTTCTGGCTGAATTTCAATAGATAATGACTAGGCCTTTGAATAGATCAGTGGAGATTTATGGTATAAGGACACTTACTTCCATTCCCCATTAATCTACAAAATCAAGAATAAGGTTTATAGAGGAGCACAGAGTAAGCATGTACAAGTAAGCTAAAGAATAATAATGCAGAAAACGTACCTCTGCTTAAGTGTCACAGTGGATGAAACCTATGGCAAAAGAAATCATGCTGGGGGAAAAGCAAACAGGGCTAGAACGTGGAATGAAGCATGAAGCGTGGGAACTGGGATATCAGCAAGCAAGCAAGCAATGACATGGGGCAAACATATGCATTTTGGTATTAATAACATCAGGGTTTGAAAATATCTATCTTCAGTTAAATAAGTTTACAATATGCTATTCTGGAAATGACGACATCAAAAAGAATGGAATGGAACTGGCAGTGCAGAAGAAAGCTGTCAAATGAATTGAACGATTCTGAGCACCAAAAGGTAGAAGAATGACTCTTATATAGATTCAAAGATATATAATCACTAAAGCTCTGGACAAACAATGCAAAACAGGGCAACAAGTTTTGAACCAAGGTACCTCAAATGGGCTAAATTACAGCATGTGTTCAAAATCTAGAATCCATGACTCCCGAGTAAATGAAATTTGGGGAAGTTGTGGTTTCTTCAGTGCCACTGGCTGCTGTTGCAAAAGTCACATGATATCCCTTTTTGACAGTTTCTCAGGCAGTCTTGCAATCCCCCCTCTCTCCCTCACCCAGTAGTGGAGAATTGACTCATCACATATATCAAACTAAGCCCAAGAATGATGTTGAACAGCAGTCTCCAACCTTTATGGCTTGGCAGCCGGATGAGGGAGGAGAAGGGAACTGGATTGCACAAGTGATGAGCTGGCACACACATTTGTGTGCATACCTAACCACTCATGCAGCCAGTTCCAAACAGGTCACAGCCCGATAGTGGGCCACAGCCCGGGGGTTGGGACCCCCCTTACATAGAACATTTCAGCCAGAGTTCAGTTCTTTTTTTGCTTATACAATATATAGAATCTGGCCAGACTAAACCTTACTACTCTCACTCTAAAAATATATTGGAAAATTCTAGCAAATATTTATCCATCCTCTTTTTTTTCTATCCAGTGTTATGATTAATAGTCCAGCAGAAATTCAGCATGTTGAAAACATAGTATATGCAGTAAGAGGTATCCCAAAGCATTCAATGAGCATACAAGGTGTGGTGATGATTCATATCCTGTCTGCAGCAGACACTCTTCAGAAATGGGAGGATTTGAAGGACATCAAGTAGGATGACAAGGTTGAACTACCCTTCTCAATGGGTGGTACCTTATAATTTACAACTATTGAAGATGTCCCTTTTCATCTCAATGTAGAAATATGCTCATCAGTCAAATCCATCAAATATGTCATCAAGTATACCACACAGGGAGTGATCAGGCAATGTTTGCACTGAGCAGAGAAAATGAAATCACACAGTACTTGATAGGCAGATTTAGTGGATCCTCTGAAGCTGTTGCATCAATATTTGGATTTTGAATTTACAAGAGGGAACCAGCCACTGTTCATCTTCAAGCGCACCTTCCAAAACAGAATCAATATTCTTTCAAGATAATGCTGGTGTGCAAAATAATGATATTGGAGAAGGACCACACTTTTACAAAAACACTGTATTGTGTGGATATCCCAAGATTCTACACTTGGACTAATAGGAGATGGGAATGAAGGTGGATTGGGAGAAGAAAACTCCAATACTGCAAATTTGCTTCGACATGTGAGATTTCTTCTTTGGGATGGAAGCTTCATGGTTAAGAGAATGTTGGGAGAATGTTAACCATCTGCTATTGCTATTTTCATCAGCCTTTATCAGTTGTAGAATGAGGAAATGGTGTTGATGTGGACATTTCAGGCATTAAAAAAATCATACTTATGGATAAGTGTTGCCAAGTTTCAACTGAAAGGAAACATGGTAGAATCAGGGAAAAGGAAGATATTCAGATTTCTTACTGGATGTTGGAAAAGACATAATTCAGAAAAATCAAAATGATTAAATAGATATTTTTCTGTCAGCAAAAAGTATGGAAGAATGTGTGAATTTCACCTACCACATTTGACAATCCTGTAGAACTGTTTTCAGAGAACTCTATCATGGTTCCCATCAATGAAATGAGGATTAAAAATCATCCACATGCATTAGCTCAGGGCTGTCAAACTCTTGGCCCAAGGGTCGAATGTGTCACAGACTGGCCACACCCAAGCCCCGTTTAGCAAAAGGGGGAAAAGTCCCACTAAGTCACATGACGCCATCATGATGACATGAGTTTGACACCCATGAATTAGCTGCTTCCCTGGAATGATGAAATAATATTGTTCCTTTAATGCTCTGAGTGAAGGAGCTAATGCCACTCATTTTCCACAGCATGGAAGATAGAATCTCTTGCCATTTTAATAATGAATCTTAATAAGGAATCTTCCAAGTTTGAAATGGGATGATTGTGGAAGAACTCCACAGCAATGTCATTGTAGCAAAGATAAATCCTGATGCATGCAAAAAGTGACATTGTCATGATTCCAACAATTACACTCAATTCATCAGAAGGGGAAGATATGCCTCTTCAGTGGACACAGTTCTGAACACAATCATGTTTTGCTGTCACTATATATAAAGCGAGGGAACAAACCATGGAGAATGATTTATCTGGAAAAAGCAGTATTCCGGCATAGTCAGCTGAATGTGGCAGATCAATCACAATTGTTGTCATCAAAAGCATCCTTTGTTAAACAAGAAGCATCTATATTTGTCTTGCTACAGATCTTTCTTCTTTCATAAAATGATGGGTTTCATTTCCTTTGATTTTAAAACCAAACCAGCAGCAATCACTCTGTTTGTCTGTAAGGAAATATCTCTAAGACGATGACCCAATTGGTCACAGGTTGTTTTGTCTGAGATATATAACCAAATGTCACAATTTCCAAAATTTATGCAGGAACAACAAATACATTTGAAGAATAAATCAAATAGTTCTGTGCTGACATTCATGAAATGATACATCAAGTACCAAAACATATATAGTATTCATTGTAGAGTCCAACAGCAAAATTGATGAAGGTTACTTGAATATATGACATCTCAAACTGGATTGTACTACAAATAAACCAATTCAACCAAACCAGATGGATTCGTAACTGGCTGACCAACCACACTCAACATGTAGTCCTCAATGGAACTGCATCTACATGGAGGGAGGTATGCAGTGCGGTACCCCAAGGCTCTGTTTTAGGCCTAGTACTCTTCAATATATTTATCAATGGATGAGGGGATAGATGGGGAACGCATCAAATTTGCAGACAACACCAAGCTGGCAGGAATAGCCAATTCCAGAAGATAGGCTTTAGATACAGAAGGATCTTGACAGACTTGAACATTGGGCGCTATCCAACAAAATGAAATTCAATGGTAAAAAAAGTAAGGTTCTACATTTCAGCAAGAAAAACAAAATCAGAGGTACAGTATATGTGGTACCTTGTTCAATAGTGGTGACTGTTGAGGGATCTTGGAGTCCTAGTGGACAATCCTTAAATATAAGCCAGCAGTGTGCTGCAGCTGCCAAAAAAGCCAACACAGTTCTAGGCTGTATAAACAGAGGGATAGAATCAAGATCGCATGAAGGTTAATACCACTTTATAATGCCTTGGTAAGGCCACACTTGGAATACTGCATCCAATTTTGGTCGCCACAATGTAAAAAAGATGTTGAGACTCTGGAAAGAGTGCAGAGAAGAGTAACAAAGATAATTAGGGGACTCGAGGATAAAACATATAAAGAACGCTTGCTGGAACTGGATAGGTCTAATCTTATGAAAAGAAGGACTAGGGGTGACATTATAGCAGTATTCCACAAAGAGGGAGTCAAGCTATTGTCCAAAGAACCTAAGGGTGGAACAAGAAGCAATGGGTGGAAACTAATCAAGGAGAGAAGCAACTTAGTACTAAGGAGAAATTTTCTGACAGTTAGAACAATTAATCAGTGGAACAGCTTGCCTCCAGAAGTTGTGAATGCTCCAACACTGGAAGTTTTTCAGAAGAGATTAGATAACCATTTGTCTGAAGTGGGGTAGGGTTTCCTTCCTAAGCATGGGATTGGACTAGAAGACCTCTAAGGTCCTTTCCAACTCTGTTCTATTCTATTCTAATTACATCTTAAACAGCCAACAATGAGGAAAAACATATTTCTTTACTTTTGCTGCAGACTGTGGTTTGGACCACAACTATTTGTAGCCAAAGTCTGTTTCAGATTCAAATTTGAACATGTAGAAAATATGATATAAAAAAAATTATGTTCAGCTGAAATTAAGGAACAATATCATTTTGCTTAATTCCATGGAAGAACAACTAGATAGGAGAAAGGAAGAAATGTAAAACATCAATAAACCAGCACAATAAACCAGTTCAGAAACATGTTGCATATAAACATTAAAAAACTGAAAACAAGGAAATAAATCAGGAACAGAAGAAACTATCCAAATCGCTGAACCAGAAAGAAAGCTAAAATTATGGGCAACAGAGATGAAGCAAATGAGCTAAATGCAGAAGTTTAACATAAAACTAGAAAAATAATAAAATTAGATTTCACAGAACATGCATGTAAATTTCAAAATTACGTATATTTATCCTTCATACAGTAAAACTGTTCATTGCACTGAATACGAAAAATTACGGAAATACCTAAAAGAAAGGGGCATTCCAAAACACTTGATTCACTTGTACTATTCTATCAGTTTTTCTGTTAAATTTATATATTGAGGCAGTTTTGAGGAACTTTAATTTAGATGAATTGAAAATTGAAATAAAAGCATCTAAGATATCTACCCTATTTTTCAGAGTGTAAGACGCACCAGAGTATACAACACACCAAGGTTTTGAAGAGGCAATTTTTTAAAAAGTAAGTAGGTAGATAGAGGGATAGAAAGGGAGAGAGAAATACGGTAGGTAGGGAGAGTGTGTGTGAAGGTAGGTAGGTAGTGGGATAGAGAGAGATAGATAGATAGATAGATAGATAGATAGATAGATAGATAGATAGATAGATAGATAGATAGACAGACAGACAGACAGACAGACAGAGATAGACAGAGAGAGAGAGAGGGAGATAGATAGATAGATAGATAGATAGATAGATAGATAGATAGATAGATAGAAATACAGTAAATAGATAGGGAGCAAGAGAAAGTAAGTAGGTAGGTAGGTAGAGGGATACAGAGAGAAAGAGAGAAATGCAGTAGGTAGGTAGGGACAAAGAGAGTATGTGTAGGTAGGTAGGTAGGGGATAGAGAGAGAGAAATAGAAAGAGAGAGAGAAATACAGTAGATAGGTAGAGAGAGAGAGAGAGTAGGTAGGTAGATAGAGGGAGAGATAGAGAAAGAGAAATACAGTAGGTAGGTAGGAGGAGAGAGAGAGTAGGTAGGTTGGTAGGTAGAGGGTTAGGGAGAGAGAAATAGAGAGAGAGAGAAATACAGTAGGTAGGTAGGAAGAGAGTAGGTAAACAGGTAGATGTTTCCAGGTGTATTTATCCATGTGCTGGAGAAGGAAATCGCTGACAATCTGCAGCACCTAAGACTTTGTTTCTGCTGCCACAGCACTTGATCAATGTAATTCTCATCAATCAGTTAAAGAGCTTTCCAAAAGGAAAAAAAAAGTTTTTGCACTCTGCAAACCTCCCCAAAACGGCCTGTTTTTTGCCAATATGGGCCCGTGTTTTTTAAAAAGGCATGAATCCCCGGGGGGGGGGGGGGCTTGCAGAGTGCTCCTGCGGGGTTGTGGGGGGCAAAAATGAGCAAAAAAATGGCCTGTTTTTCATGAAATCGTGCCCGTTTTTTGTCAAAAAAAAATTGCATGCATAGCCTTATGGAGGTTTATAGAGTGCTGCTGGGGGCTGAGGGGCGCAAAACAGCAGGTTTTTTACTCATTTCCACTCTCCTCAGCCCCCAGGAGCTCTCTGAAAGCCTCCATAAGACTATGCACGGCCATTTTGGTGAAGGGGGTGGGGTTTCGGGAGGCAAAAAATGCTGTATTCAGTGTATAAGACGCACCCAGATTTTCAGCCTTTTTGAGGAAAAAAGGTGTGTATTATACTCCAAAAAATACAGTAGATGACATTGCTATACTGTAAAAGTGAATAGAATATAAAAGTGAAAGCAGAAATTTAAAAGATGAGATTGCTTCAGAACACCAAAAATAATATATGGTAGTTGTGATGTTAATTGGAAAATCAAAATCAGTAAGGAAATTAATCATTCCAGAACTTTTTCTCAGGTCCATAACTGAATAAACAAAGACCTCAAAGTTAAACAATTGGAGAACTGCAATGACTATCATGGAAATGATTTCAAAAAGCAATGTTTTGATACCAAATGCAGAATAATGAACATGATCATTTTTCCTATAACTACCTACAGTTGCAAAACACAGTTTGAATAATAAGAAAAGAAGATTAAAAAACCAAGACTCCCTCAAATTATGAGTTTGGAGATTATTACCTACATCCCTTGGACAGCAAAAATGAGGAACAAGAAGACCAACATTGAACTAGAAATACCACTGGAATCTAAGATTACCAAGCAGGCTGACTAATTTTGATCATGTCATATATTTGAATTCCTTTCAAAAATCAATTATAGTAGGTACAGTTGAAGAAACTACAAAACAAGACCAGCAAGTAACATCCTTGAGAGGTTCCATCAAGCAAAATACTGCTTTAAACCTAGAAATATTAAATAAAGATGTAAAATATTGGAAAGAATTTAGAATAATCCATAAAGTCTCTGAAAGTTGGATGTGACTGAACAGATGAAAAGAAGCAAGCAGAGGAATCAGTTCAATATGATGGTGCTTTCTGAAATATGAGGCATGCATTTCATCTCAATAAAAATATTTTGATGTTGGTATTTTCTAATATGGTGTACAGTGTTTAAAAAATGAAAATATCTTACTACTCCTAGCAACTAGCAGAATAGTTATAGGTCTCAATCCAGCTATTATGCAAAACTGCCAACAAGTCAGTAATAATGTACATTTCAAATCTCATTTTTATTTCCAGTTTGTGATTCACCATATTTTACCATTAGACAAATGCAAAAATGTAATCTAGATAAAATAACTTGGCTGAGTCTTGATGAAATAAATAAAAATAAAAAGTAAAGCTAGAAATAAAACATACACGTTAAATAGTTTCCTCTAATAGTTGGCAGTTCCAAATAAGCTTACCAAAATCTTCATTTTTATTATCTTTATCCTTTATTAATATTTAAAAGATAATTTAACCCTTTTTCTTCTTATAAACAGCCAAGAGAGAAAGCATGGGTTACAAAATCTTCTTTAGAATATACTCAACGTTTAATTGGCTAAAATATTGTAGAAATAATAAGTTAGAAATGCACCATGTGGGTAGTATTTAACTGGTAGTCTTCTGCAAAGGTTACCACCACCCCCCACCACCACTACAACAACAACAACAATAAAATAATACATAAAGCAAAGGGTGGTCGAGGACTCCTACAAGTAAAACAGACTGTGGAAGAAGAAAAACACAGCTTGAATGATTACATCCAGAAAAGTGAAGAACCAATGATTAAGGAAGTAAATAAAGGAGACTTTTTAAAGACAACTAAGTCAAAAGCTGAATATAAGAAAGAAGTAATTGAGAAGCGAGCTGAAAATTGGAAAAACAAAGCTATGCATAGCCAATACTTGAAAAGTATTGAAGGCAAAGCTGACCAAAAGCTAACTTGGAACTGGTTAAGATCAGGAGCACTGAAATAAGAAACAGAAGGCTTTATTTTGGCAGCTCAAGAACGAGCATTAGCCACAAACTGCATGAAGGCAAAAATCAACATGTTACTACCAACAGCAAATGTTGCCTCTGTAATGAGAAAGACAAGACAGTCAACCACTTGATCAGTGGGTGCAGCAAAATTTCACTAACTGACTACCTACAACCCCATGACCGCATTGCTAAGATCATTCACTGGAAATTGTGCCAGAAGTTTGAATTTGATGACAGCAAAAACCACTGGGAACGTCAGGTTCAGAAGGTTTTAGAGAATGAGAAAGTCAAGATCTTGTGGGACTTCAGAATTCAGATTGACAGGCACTTGGCCCACAACACACCTGACATAACAATAGTTGAAAAGAAAAAAGTATGGTTCGTTGACATTGCAATACCTGGAGATGCACAAATTGAAGATAAACAGCAAGAAAAAAATCACAAAGTACCAGGACTTGCAAATTGAAGTTGAGCGACTGTGGAAAAAGAAATTGTGTGTTGTCCTGATTGTAATTGGAGCCCTTGGAGCAATACCTAAAGGGCTACCTTGCTATTTGGAAATTTTAAATTTATCAGACTTGAACATTCTGATTCTACAAAAAAACCACCCTACTTGGAACAGCTTACATCCTCCGACGTTACCTTAACAGTTCCTTGGTTAGGAGTTGAGCTGTTGAGCTACCAACCAGTCCCAAAGGCTGTGAATCTCACCAAAGATTAACCACATAATAATATAATACATAAACTTATTATAAAAACCACATGACGCAGTCACCAAAATGATTCCTGGAACATCCGTAAAAATTACCATGCACCAGGAATGAAAAACTGAACACAGAATTGAAAATAGTAAAACAAGGGGTTAAAATATTGTAGGATTTCTGGATACAGATTGATGCTCTTGGTTCATAATGCATCAGATATAACTGTGGCTGAAAAAATAAATTATGGGTAATTGATGTGGTAATACCAGGAGATAGTATAATTGAAGGCTAGGAATTGGAAATGATCACAAGTATTAAGATCTAAAAATTAAAAGATTATGGTATAAATTTGCCACTGTGGTCCCAGTGGTTTTGGCATGTTAGGTGCCATACCAAAACCCCTGGATGACACTTAGAAAACCTGTGCATTGACAAAATTTGTATCTGTCAATTGCAAAGAGCCATTCTGCTTGGACTGCACATATATTATGACAATCCAGGTTCTCAAGAAGAACTCAATGCTTTTGAAGGTCAACACCAGCTAAAGAAGTGGCAGCTATGAATTCACATTCTTGTGAACAGATAATATATATAACAAGATTCCTCCAAACCTTTCATACCAAGCCCATATTAGTGCTGGCTGCAAAGAACTGTAATTTAGCAACTTTTAGAGACATCCAGATTCAGTGCATTTCCTATGTGGCCCTTTTTGTATAAATTTATATCTTCATTTAAAAAAATCAAGATATTAGTACTTTTGTTAAAGGAGCCCATCTAAAAAGGGAGTGAAAGGGGAAATAGTCAATATTTGTGACAGCTCACTGCAAGAGCAGGAGAGATCTATTAGTTAATAGATTATATGGCCCTCTGCAATTGAATGGTGACATAGAGAACTTTGATACAGACATCATTTTTAACAATAGTTGATCTTTATGTCTAGTCTCTTTTTTCCTGATTTTTGTCCTAGAAATAGATTTACTGCCCATCTTGACCACTGCAGTGATGTTGCATAAAACAGAACATCCTTTTAGAATGGGCTTGATTAACATGTGTTGGCTACCGATTTGGCAGTGTGCAAAAGAGAGTGTACAACACAAAAAACATTTAAACCAAAACTTTTACAGATAATACACAATCAATACCATGTCTTTAGCCAATGGTTTTTTTTTTCCTTTGAGAATCATTTTATATGGGAAAAATGTAAGGCATTCATTATTCTGGCTTATTAACAAGTTACTGAGTTGTGAAATGAGACCATTAACATAATATTTTGATGATTTCAATAATACCGAAAAGCTAAATAAGTCTAAAGTTCTTAATGAAGTTTAATCATCCAGTTTACATTATTGTTAACTCAATTAAAGATATCTTCACAGAGTTGATTAGCTTAAATTGCATAAAATGTTTCTATTATGTATTCTATTATTCATTTGCAATATGCCCTTTATATGGGTCATCATAAAACAAGGTAAGACAGTATCCTGACTACAGTTAACAATATCTTTGAATACAGTAGCATTTTAATACCCTCCTAAATGTTTGAGAGTCCCAGAAGTCATTAACTATTCCTCCCAGTGGCTGGGGACATGTTACTGAGCCTATTTCCTAAACATTTGGAAGCCATCATGTTGGCTAATTCTTCTTTAGAGTAATGTTTTTAAGGGGGGGGGAACCCTTAATGTCCAGATTGTTACCCAGCCCTCCATATCTTCAATATTGCTAAATATTCCTCAATTCAACTGAATATAAACATATTTATTTTTCCCTATATGATCATTAAACATCACATTCAGTTTATGCCTTGTGTTGGTGCCCTTTGGCAATGACTTTGTGATAGCTGAAACCCTTGTTTCTAATAAGTCTTATAATTTACTTGCCTAGCTGTTAGGCAAGGAAAGAGAAGGGAAAACTTACGTCCTACCAAATGGTGCTGAACTACGACTCTCAAAAGACTCAGTATGTGTCATCAATGGTGAGAAATGTCCTAGGGGTAATTCAGCAACATCTGGAGGACCACTGATTCACTTCTCCTTGCATAAATCCTCTCCGTGATAAAATTTAAAAGCAGCGTATTCATATTCTGTCTGCAAATACTTACAAAAAAAAGGAGGTTGAAAAGGAAAAGAAAATATTTTGTGACTTTCAGGCAGCCTGATGCCATCTTTCTTCTTCTTCTTCTTCTTTTTCTTCAGACCTAGGAAGTAGAAGGAACTAGATGAGTGGCCATCTTTGATATTATTTTGCTCTTTTCATCCACCCCTATTGCACATCAGATATGCCAACTAACTCAACATAAGATTCACATTGTCTTTCCTTTTTGGTATTTGTTTTCCAATAGATGGCTTGATCTGTTAAAAGGAAATGTTCTTATGTTTCTCCTATTCAAAATTTGAAAGAAAGAAAAGAAGGAAGGAAGGAAGGAAGGAAGGAAGGAAGGAAGGAAGGAAGCCTTCCAACCGTACACAAACACAAATGAAACAGCTGTGCAACATGCTTTATAGTTTGTGTTGATATTTCAAAGTTGGAGACCAATGCTGAATAGAGACAATGTGCATTTGCCTCATCTAGTCAATCATCAGAGACTTTCATTTTCTTTCATGACTCACCAAAAACTTACTTTTTCCGTAATGTTTCCGTAAAGCTGTTAAAATAGGAAATCAGCTGGCAATTCTCATGACCCGTATTGAGCAACTAAAATCTGACAACATCCTTAATGACCTTCCACAACAATGCAACAGGAAATAAAACATGACAGTCTTAAGAGCAGCTAGTCCTTCAACCTGCAACAGATCAGCTCAGAGCTTCCTTGTGAGAGATAGCAATTCAGCAAAGGATAGTGGAATAAAGCCAGATATTCTGCCCCGTCTAAAACCTGCTTCTAATCCTGTTAGGTTATTTAGGTCAATACCAAGATCAGAATGGAATTGGAACATCTTTCTCCCCAGGCACTAGCACATTGTAGTATCTTACACATTATCTTATATACTACATTACATACTATGTATTATACTCCAAATTAAGGAGGAAAATATTTTCACAGGATAAAGAAATGGAATCACATTACTGAGAGTAGCTGAGTGAAGCATGAATGCAGATAAGTTGCTGTAGGGTATGGTCAGCCTGTTTTCTAAAATTGGTATTTTCTATCTTAAGCATTTCAGAAACAGCTATTCTTCTTTCCAAGATAAATAAGGGGAGGGGGAGGAAGGCAACTTAGGAAACATTTTCTTAAATTTAAATTATATACACATTGCAAAAAAAGGTAATTGTTCCATGTATTTTAGTAGTGTAAGTATAACTGCTATTTATACAAGCAGAATTTGGTTGGGAGTTAGGCATCCACTCAAGATACTGCTTGGGCAAAATTTAAGTGAAGTTTGCAAATGCCACATTCAAGAATCATCTTCCAAGCAGAAACCCTTCAGCAAAAACCCTAAGCTCCCAGCATTTTTAACTAGCAGGAACAACAGCTTGGAAATCTGGGAATTGAAGCTCCAACATATCTGGAGGATGCAAGGTTGAGCATCAAAATGGTTTCCCATAGAAGATGGCATAATAGGTTATTTTATTTAGGACAATGCTAAGGCAATGCAGGATTTCTAGACCTATTTAACTCAATACTTGGGAGTTCACACTATCATGCACATCTTGTTCATTTGGGCTTTATCAGAAAATAGATTTTTTTTCCTGTAGATGCAAATTCACAATCTATTCATTCCAATTTTGTAATATAAAACTCAGCCTTCTTTTTAGAAAAGCATACATCAATAAGACCAAACACATAGCATGTTTTGCTGCTCCACCTCTTTCTTCCTCCACTGCCTCAGCTTCCAAATAGCCTACTGAAAGAAGTGTAAAAAGATACTGTGGGAAAGAGAGAGAAGGGTATGAGGATATTTCCAGTTTTTTTTTTCAATGGAAAAAAAATAAAAGAATTTCGAAAGCCACTGCTGAATAGCTCCTCACGAACCCCAGGGAAATCCATCAGACAAAGCTACCGCAAACTGAATCAGCACTGCATTATTAGTTCAAATTCCTGTTTCACATATTAATGCCCAGCTATCATGTCCTGCAACATGCACAATATTATAAGTACAAAAGGCCAACTTTGGACTTCATGCACAAAAATTGGTATAAGCATCTGCCCTAGACCACACTCAACTCAGCTATAATCTGAAACTTTCCTAAACAGAGTTAAAACTTAATGTATCTTTAACAAACCATATTATCTTTAGCCCTAAGTTATTGAAAGAACCATCACAAATCTGTATCACCAGAATTTCACAGGTTCTTTTAACTATACTCAATTTACTGGGCTCCATACCCAAAAGAGCCAACAACACAGGTCCCTAAATACACACAAGCAAGCATTCACAGCTATATTCACTACTTACCCCTACTCCACTCTTGGCCACTACTATTACTACTGCTATTCCAACTACTTCTCGTGAGTCCTATTATTCCTACTAGAGAAAATTATCTCTTTCTAGCTACTTCAGGCTGATTTACTTCTACACACAAACACCTCCTTGCCTCTCCTGTCTTTCACACACCACAATGCTCGCTCAGCACAGCACATTGTCCTGCGCACTGGGGAAAGGCTTAAACAGACAGGACAACAACAGCACAGGTGCTGGCTATTTTCTGGGTAGCTTGCTCTTTCTCACCCAGAATCAGTGATATTATCGATCCATCAATGAACAATACCATTGTTTATATATGTATGTATGTATGTATGTATGTATGTATGTATGTATGTATGTATGTATGTATAGCTGATGAGAGCTAAATAGCTTGAAATAGATCTATACTAGTCTCCTTTTATTTATTTATCAGCACAAATATAACAAATATTTATTTATTTATTTATTTATTTATTTATTTATTTATTTATTTATTTATTTATTTATTTATTTATTACTGGGGTGGAGTCTATAACACAACTACTCTTCTATATACAAACTATTGTTGGCCCTCCCATGTGAGAGGTACAGTATTCTGCAGGAGCCAATCTGGGTTGGCCGCCGGGACCAAAGATTTAGTCTTCCATGCTTTCAGTCTCATTCTGGAGCTCATCCTCAGACAACTTCTCTCTACCAGAATGTGTTCCACAACATTCCTGCAACATTATCCAGGGATGTATATGTTTGCCTTCATTCAGTATATGCTTACATGCTCAAATAAGAGATTCACAAAAGCTATAGTTGAAAAAAACTAAACAGAGAAACCACTGCACAAAGGAATTTACCTTTCTCAAAGTAATTATTTTTATGATGGGAGCCTCACATTTCTTATAATTATATCCTTTACTGTGAAAACTGTATTCCATTCAAGAAGGGAAATACCATCTCTTGCCACTAAATGATTGGAAACCTTTAATTGCTCTTATATGTGTGCACACATAAATACACACATTGATTTTCCATTCAGAAAGATTGTTCCCTGTGTTAATAAAAACTCATTTTTGTTGTTCTAATTTTCAAGCCCATAATATCTGCTTATCCCAGTAATCCTTTGGGAATGTTATTCAGCTGGGCCAGTGGGAAAACAGCTATCTGAAACTCCACAAGTACGCAATATTTCATACAGTATGTGCATATGTTAGGTACTCTCAAGAATAAATTACTACATGAAAGGATCGTCTGAGCTTGTGCTGTACCTACCCATTGTGCTCATGGCATTTCTCTTTTTTCTGCAATTATATATATAGTAGGACAACCCTCATGGCCTTCCGTAAGAGCCTAAGGACCTGGGTCTGTCAGTTAGCTTGAGGCTCCAAAGACAAGATTTATAAACATAACTTTAACTCCAATCTCTTTAATCAAGCTATTTTTTAAAAAAAGTTAGGGAAGAAAAGCAACTAAATGAGTAAGTATGGTGATCTTTTGAATAAGCCTTCTATATACTTTCCTCATACCTGCAGCAAACTAATAAGCAGTGGCAGAATTAATAATCACCTTGTTTACTAATGGGAGTCAACCCATCCCTGGGGGCAATCAGCCAGGAAGTTTGTAGCTACCAATCAGATTAGGCTTGTCAAATAAAAGTCAAAATGAAATATCCGAAGATGGGTTTACGCGGCTCCAGTACATCACCATTTTGTAATTAAAAGTACACCACATCGGAACTGTTTCATCATCTACCAATGAAACCTCGCAGTTAAATCAGTTGCAAAAATGAATTATGCCAAATATTCAGGAATTTTGAAGCTGGAGAGATTTTTTAGTTTGAATTAACTGGATTTCATATTTGTAAGTTGAGTTCTAAATGCAGAAGGCACAATGCCTGTAACAGCGTGGCACCAGGAGGAAACAACAGAGATCATAACTGCTATTCTAAACTCCAGTTCCTACAAGCCACTTTCTTTTGTGCAAGAAAATGAATTTTGCAGAATTGCATGCAAAATTAGGCACCTGGTCAAATTGTATTCACCACTGAATCTCTGAAAGAATAGAATCTGACACAATCTATATAAGGGACAGAGTTAAACACCACAAATTTGAATGTATACTTAAGTTCAGCTGTTTACAGCTAGAAATAAGAATACAGCAGGTGAAGAATTTAGACACTCTTTCAGTTAATATTCTGCAACAACTCTTTTACAGAAAAAACAATTTCAAATGTCCCAAAGGTGCTTTTTCAAGTGTCAAAAGCACCTTTGGGACAACCATGACCAAATCTCCATAGACATTTAATAATTTCCAATCTATTTCTGAAATAAACCAGAAACTTTCTATTCATTTATTTTATTTCTTGCAACCTTTTATTTGCAGTACTGTTCTTAGAACACTTGCATGCACTGTGTCCACATTTTTCCAAGATCATGCCTTTATTTTTACTCAACTGTAGCCCTATACAATTCCCTGTATCTGAATTATTTCTCCTGCTGTTTCATGGTAATGACTTCTCCATTCATTCTTCAGGTAGCACCTGAAGTGTGTAAGCTTGAGATGTTCAACTGAATGTAGAATAGCTTTCAGAATGTCATGGGTGTGGAAGGGGATTCATATAAATGCCTTTGTATAATTAATGTCTTCTTTATGGCTTCTCTGCTAATTAGGGTAAATAATGTTTCCAAAAAGCACATAAATACATTTTTTTAAAAGCTAAGGAACTTATGACAAAAAAAAAAGATAAGAGATTTATTATAGCATAAGGACTTTATCCCCTGCCCTACAGGGACATGGTGGGTCAGTAGCTAAGATGCTGAACGTGTTTATCAGAAAGGTCAGCAGTTCGGCAGTTCAAATTCCCAGTGTCGCGTAACAGAGTGAGTTCTCATTACTTGTCCCAGCTTCTGCCAACCTAGCAATTTGAAAGCACGTAAAAATGCAAGTAGAAAAATAGGAACCATCTTGGTGGGAAGGTAATAGCGTTTCATGAGCCTTCAGCATTTAGTCATGCCAGCCACATGACTACGGAGATGTCTTCAAACAGTGCTGACTCTTCAGCTTTGAAATGAAGATGAGCACCACCACCTAGAGTTGGGAACGACTAGCACATATGTGCGAGGGGAACCATTACCTTTACAGATACAATAGCTTCAGCTAGAAGCATAATCTTCATTTACAATAAAAAAAAGAAATAAAAGGTCCCATTGGCACTAAAGAATGATGTTCATAGCACTCCAGACACATATTTCAATTCCTAATAATCTATAGCAGGGAGGGCTACCAGGACCACTACCAGGCCATAGTCCAGTGGGAATCGGGCCCTCAAAGTGGTGGGTGAGCATGCAAAGCATCATTCAGGCATGCACAGGATTTAGGTTTCATGCATGAAACTATTCCCTCCTCCCCCATTGCTGAAATTGTGAACGCTACCGCCGCCACCAGGCCACTGAACCAAAAGGGTTGGGGACTCCTGAGCTACAGTATAAATCTGGTAATATTTCTAATATTTATAGAATAAATGCAAAAGAATGGATTCACTTCTTTGCCAAAGTAAATCCCCCAGTCTTTGTACAAAGCAAGCTGAACAGAGACTCAAGGAGAGGAACCAGTTTTGCATATGGGAAGCAGATATGAAGAACTAGTTTCTTTTGCATGAAGTTGTTCAGCCAAGAGTCATTGAACTAAAAAAAACAAAAACAGTTGACAAAGAAAGATTGGGAATGAATAATACTTATCATTCTTCATAGCTAATGTTATTCTCATAGATAATGTGTCACAAATGGAAAATTTGGCTGTATAATGTTATAGTATAGGTTTGTATATATTTTTTTCCTCTAGAAAATTTTAATTCCTAAGTCCCAATCATACTGAAAGATCTTTCACACACTATCATTCCAGTGAGCTGCTAAGTTAACAGTGAATCTGGACTGCACTAAAGAAAAGGATGATAACAGACTATTTTCTCTTTGCAAGTGGAACAATGTCTTGATCAAAAAATTCTATTTACTGTATATACTCGAGTATAAGCCTAGTTTTTCAGCCCACTTTTTGGGCTGAAAAAAGCCGCCTCGGCTTATACTCGAGTCAGTGAAAAATTTGCCCGAAATGGAGGAGAAAAAGGGGCGGGGCCATGCCGCTGGGTGACACTCGTGAATGGCCCAGTGCCCCTGTGAGTTTCCCCTCCCTCTGTGTCAGTTTGCCGCGCAGCGCGCACCGCACCATCCCCCCTCCTCACGTTCTAATGTAATGCAGGGCTGTCTTACGATTCCCCTTCCTCCCCCTCCTGCCGCTCTGCAACGATGTCCCCCCTCCTCCTTGTTATGGCAAGCAGCCACATAGCGATGTCCCACCTCCTCTGGTACAGTGATCCAATGATAGGAATCACTGTGCCGTGTGTCATAGGAGGCGGGACATCGCTCCCGCGGCTGCACGGGACATCATCATCACAGCGGGACATCAGCATCATGAGGTGAGTGAAGTATTTCATTGAATACACCGCTAGTTTACTGTTTTTCTTTGAAATAAATATTCAAAAACATTATTGGTATCTATTTTTATTTTTGAAATTTACCGGTAGCTGCTGCATTTCCCACCCTAGGCTTATACTCGAGTCAATAACTTTTCCAGTTTTTTGTGGTAAAATTGGGTGCCTCGGCTTATATTCGGGTCGGCCTATACTCGAGTATACGGTAAGTATTATAAAAATGCAAACTTGAGTTATATTGTTCCTGCCCTGAACTGGAATCTTTCCGCACCCAGAATACATATTTTCACTGCTGCCTACCCACGCCTAGATACATAACCTCTTGGAAACTCCCTCATGCCAATTATTAGACAGAGACAAATAGACAGACAGACAGAAAGGCAAAGCTGTGAATCCACAGTATATTCTCCTTAGAACAGGAAATAGGGTTCATGCCCAGAGTATATTTAAAGTAATATGCACCAATCTTATAATCATGTTGGCAGACAATTTGCTGCCCCTCTCCCCCTACCGATTCTTATCTTGCAACAGGAAGAATCAAATTGTGGTGTTTGGATAAATCGATAAAAGAGACTAGTTGATTTTTCCTGGCTTCCTCCCACCAGTAAAATAGTACCAGCTGTTACAAAAACAACCAAGTTAAAAAAAGAACAGCAAACAAACAAACAAATTTCCAATCACTTTTCTTAAATGGTTTGAGATTGAAGCAATCCTAGGAAGCTGAATAGACCAGCAGATTTAACAAAAGTAGGAAAACATGCTTCCCACAGCTGATCAGGCCAAAGAAGGAGAGAGTGAATAGAATAGGGCAGCTTTTTCAGAGCCCCAAAACTGCTGATCTTGAGGATTTCCAAATAAATTCTTACCATGTTTGCCAGTCTCATTAGCTGATCCCCAAACTGAGGGGAGGAGAGAGGAAGCTGAAGGAACAAGTAGAAGGAATGTGGGACTCAATATTAAAGAGTTTTCCACTGCAGTACAATATCAAAAAGGGTGATGCAGCAAAAAAAAAAAAAAAAAGGTTTTCCCATTGCATTGTGCAACCTCTCTGCCCTATGACATTGTCAGCTAAACAACATTTGTTGCATTGAGCAGCTGCTGAAAAGCAAGGGAAAACAGTGAATGATTCTTCAGAAAAGAGTCACCAACCACATTACACAACTCATGGGAAGCCTGTCAGTCTATTTTTAAACATGGGTCGAGCACTTTTAACCTAACAGCTGATAGGGTAACTTGGATTGCACTAGATTGCCCCAATGTACAGAACTGAGATTGCCCCAATGTACAGCCCTGCTCCTGGGTGTATCATCTGTTAAGTGGGCTACTTTCTCAACAGCATTAAATCAGTGGGAGGAAGTTTCTCTCCTGTGACATTGCATAGTTGTTTTACAGAAAACCCAATTTGAAAGAACCAATTTTCCTGCTCTGCAAAACAAAATAGCCCTAGAGGACAGGGCTCAGAATGGAATGGGTATGCCATCATCAGACTAACTAGCTAATAGAACCTAGACCCATTGGGGCTTCATCTTACTATGCCAATGATGGATCAGTAAAAGCATGTCAGGTTGCAACCACTGTAAAAAATGTGTGAGACGGTAAAGCATTACTTATTATTATGAGCCTTGGTGGCTAGACTGCAGTACTGCAGGCTACTTTGCTGACTGCCAGCTGACTGCAATTTGGCAGTTCAGATCCCAGCAGGCTCAAGGTTGACACAACCTTCCATCCTTCCAAGATGGATAAAATGAGGACCCAAATTGTTGGGGGCAATAAGCTGACTCTGTAAACTGCTTAGAGAGGGCTGTAAGCACTGTGAAGCGGTATGTAAGTCTAAATGCTATTGCTACTTTAACACTGTGGTGGCACAATGGTTAGAAGGCAGTACTGCAAACTGCTTCTGCTGACTGCCAGCACTTCGGCAGTTCAATCCTCACCAGCTCAAGGTTGACTCAAGGTTGTTTTTTTGTGTAATTTTTAAAAAAAATAAAAAATAATTAATCACCTTGAAACTTGATGCACAAGTTGGGATTTTCTTCATTTAATTCTCCAGAATTAATATTCTCTAGAGTTTAATTGCCTTGCTGATGGTAACAAATTTTTGTTTTGCTCAAACAAGGCACATAAGCCACACAGAACCGAGGCAGAAGATTGCATTTTCACATTTCCATCCTTCCGAGGTCGGTAAAATGAGGAGCAAGATTGTTGGGGCCAATATTGTGACTATGTAAACCACTCAGAGAGCGCTGTAAAGCTCTGTGGATAACTATATAAGTCTAAGTGCTATTGCTATTAACAGAGATATAGCTAAGGATGACTTAATGTTGCCTCAGGCATGGGCTGAAGAACATATGACTGAAACACCAGGAGGACACAGCTGGAAGATACTTCATACAGTGGTTTGATGCAAGTAAGTAAGGGCTCTGTCGAAGATCTTGAGCATCAAATATCAATGGCTTTATCATACGTAAAAAGAGAAAAGGTTTTTTCCTATGGGTTAAACTATGTAGGCTACCTAGAAACAGTCAATATGAAAAATCGTACAGGGATAAGACCATTATTTTTCAGTTCGTCAACCCAGTATAATTACCTACTGAATTATAGCAAGATAATGCTGGCATAATTACAGTATACAAAGCTGGGGAATGGTGGAAGTTATCCAGACAGTTACAAAACATAGGAAAATGTTTTGTAGTTCTCTGGGAATGCACAGCTGAAGCATCCCTAAATTAAAATGGACCAGTACACTTCACTGAGTTTATTCAGATTATTCTAATAGGGAGGAGGGATTTTTGAATAAGACTTTTTATTGAAAATTCTTCAAAGAACATAAAAACCTAAACTAAGCTAACCTACACTAAGAAAAAGTAAAGTAAGAAAAAGAAGAAGGGAGGGGACAAAAAAAAGTACAGAGAGAAAGAATAAAAAGAAACAGAAACAGCTTCCAATTTCCTTTCCAGCAAATATATATAGAATTACATCTATCTTTCACTGCATGGTTACAAAAGAAGTCACTTTTTTCCTACTTTCCAGTTTTTTCTAATCATCAAAACCACAAATCATAAGTACATTTTTCCCCATTTTATGCAAAAAGACCAGGTTTCCAATCAAGCATAAATGTAGATATTAATTCTTCTCTAATCATATTCACCAATAATTCCTCCATTGTGGATAGTGTTGAACTTTTTTCATTTTTGAGCATGTAATCATCTCACTGCAGTTATTTTAAAAAATGTCCCATGATGGCTTTTTTTTGTAGTTCCTTACCCATTAGCTTCAAAGAAAAGTTTCTGGTTTCAATTGTACTTTAACCTTTAAAATCTTCCAATTTAATACTCACAATTCATAAATTCTTCATTTAATCCTCCAGAATTAATATTGTCAAGAATTTAATTGCTTCACTGAGGGTAACAATTTTTTGTGTGCTCAAAAAAGCACGTAAGCCACACAGAACCCAGTCAGAAGACTGTATTTTCACTTCCTACTATAGAATGTTCTACATAGTTGATAACCATTATGTTGACTATGTGATCTGGTTTAAACATATGCACAAAAGCTTAAACCCAAGAGGTAATTTGTTTGCTCCATTTCCTTAACTACTATTGTAACATTAAAAGGCTTATTTCGTTTCGTTCGTTTCGTTTCGTTTACATTTATTTATAGGCCGCCCTTTTCCCTGAGGGGACTCAGGGCGGCTTACAATCAAACCCTTGAAACACCCATAGCACATTGAATCCTCCAATTTACTGTTGCCAATGCACTGGAAAATCCCAATGTGACTTGTCCACTGACAAGTTTCAAGTTGATTAATTAATTTTTATTTAAAGAAGTGTTTTTACAAAGTAAAAACAATGCATATTTTAACAGAAAAGAAAGGAAAAGTGGCAAGTAAACAGAAATGAAAGAAAAAAGACCAAGAAAGAAAAAAACAAAAAGATATTCCATACATTAGAATTGTCAAATAACAGAGTTGGAGGGGAACTTGGAGGTCTTTTAGTCCAACCCTTTGTTCAAGCAGGAAAACCTATACCATTCCAGACAAGTGGCTGCCAGTCTCTTTTTACATCAATTTAGATAGATAGATAGATAGATAGATAGATAGATAGATAGATAGATAGATAGATAGATAGATAGATAGATAGATAGAGAGATAGAGAGATAGAGAGATAGAGATAGATATATGTTCGATTCCCAGGAAGGGTATGGCTAGCTGATGAGAGCTAAATAGTTTGAAATAGATCTATACTAGTCTCCCTTTATTTATTTATCAGCACAAATGCAACACAAATGTAACAAAGGCAACAGTAAAAATAATGGCTTTCTGTTGTGATGGTCTCTTGTGACGAGCCGATAGACAGAGAAAGGAAGCAGTATGCTTCCTCCCATATTTGGGCATACCAGGGGTTCTGATACAATAACATACATACATACATACATACATACATACATACATACATACATACATACATACATACAATCTTTAAGATTATATCATGGGTCCCTTCTTTCCACATTCTGCTCTACTCTAAGACCAATGGTGGTGCAGTGGTTATAGTGCAGTACTTCAGGCTATTTCTGCTGACTGCCGGCTGACTGCAATTTGGCAGTTCAAATCTCACCAGGCTCAAGGTTGACTCAGCCTCTATCCTTCTGAGATAAAATGAGGACACAAATTGTTGGGAGCAATAATTGACTATGTAAACCATTTAGAGAGGGCTGTAAAGCAATATATAAGTCTAAGTAGTATTGCTATTGCTATTTCTAATTATCAAATCATAACTTCAATTTTTTAATGTTTTCACCAAAAAAAAACCCAGTGATGCTGAAGTTCTACATTAAATGCACTGGCCCAGGGTCCCAAGGCTTAGAGGATAATTTCATAAAAATACAAATGTCAGCATTCATAGGTAGTGTTATCATCACCTAAGTAGCATACACCATCACCTAGAAAAACCATATTCTTGGGCCAGGACTAAAGTCAGTCATATTAGCTGTTCAATGTGGTTAAATGTTTATATGCATCTTAACATCCCATCTCTGAAATAACTGAGACACATATATTGCAAAAGACACAGGAGGCTATCTATCTCAACATCAGTCCAAGTGCAGCCTTTATACACTTAATATTTCTAGATTGCATGATTTAAGGCAGTGTTTCTCAACCTTGATCACCTGAAGATGCTCTGCTGGCTGGGTGATTCTGGGAGTTGAAGTCCACGCATCTTCAGGAGGGCCAAGGTTGAGAAGCACTGATTTAAGGAGACACATGATGTTATAATCAAACATTAATTAAAAGCTTAAAAACACTCCAAGCATTAGATTTCTGGATTCTTCCATGTTACTTTTCACTAATCAACCCCCAATAATGGCCTCCATCCTCATTTTCCCCATCTCCTCACCCTAACTCAAACAACCCAACTTCTGACATCAGTATTCAATTTTGTCTAAAGGAGCAACAAGCTACATCTTCTCGTTATGTTGAGTAGCAGTTGTTCAGTCTATATTAAGCTAAAGGGGAAATTTCAGATTTTTTTTAAACAAAGAAAACAAGGAAAATCTTATTAGCAGCATCACATTGATGAACAGATTTTTATACTCACTGGACCAGAACAGAATGGCGCCTATTACTGAATAGTTGGGTGATCCTAATGCACTAAATAGAACAGCATGGATACTTGTTATTTAAAGAATTGGCAAGCTTCATAACCAAGTCCCAACACTGATTTGTCAACATTATCCTAAGTCTCCTCTACCATTTGTTGCACCATGGTCAAAAAGCCACAAGAGCATTTATCACTTTGACCGGAAGAATCTATGCAGATGGAGCTCTGGCTAAGTGAGGGGCTGGGGAAGAACATACATATGGTGTCAAGTACCACAGGAATTTGGCAACTGAAGAAGAGGCTGGATTTATACAGGGAAGTACATATGGAGAACCGGGGTGGGTGGGGTGGGAGGGATTCCAAGGGCTCCAGACAGGCATATGTGTTGCTGCATTTCAGTCCAGATCGTCTGGAGATGGGCTAACTTAAGAACAAAAGCAGGCTGGGTGGCCTCTTCCAATTGCACAGAGCATTATGCTTTAAATTTGGAGATCACGTGCCCACCAAGCCTGAACAGAATCAGATTTGTGCAACTCCAACTTGAAACTTGGACTTTTTAAGAGACGGGGGGACTGTAATCTCAAAAGTTAGGGCTCCCTTTATTATTCCTAAATTCATATAGGCCATTAAGTCGTCGGTAGAGAACTATAAGGAGTACTTAGGATTCTCAGGTTCTTCAAAATGAGCTAACAGGGATACATTTGCTTCTTGTAGCTGAAGGATGGAATAACACAAAAGACCCATGAGCCAGCAAAGGATGGTTTGGAATGGCTGCAAAAAAGCTTCTACAACTGAAACATGCAAAAATAAAATATAATATAAAAAATATTTTAGGCATTTTGTATTTAGGCATTTCAGCCCAAAAGATTCCCAGAAAGGGTATTTTTTTTTAAGACTTAATGGCACATTCTTGCTCTCAAGCTTATAATGAAATTGACCCAGCATAAAATGAAAAGAAATTGGGAAGGAAGAAAAAATAAGCATGTTCAAGCATTTGTTCCTAATTTAGCCTTTTGGCAATTCACACTGAGGAAATTGATGCCATCAAGAATGCCAGAGAGTAGAGAGCTCTAAGCATGAGGCAATAAGAGAACAAAAAACATGTCTAGGACAAACTTCTCTTAAGTATGTATCCAAATCAAGAGTTGTATCTACTACTGCTAGTCCTGTGATGGCGAACCTATGGCACATGTGCCAGAAGTGCCACACAGAGCAATCTCTCTGGTCACGCGAGCCGTCGCCTGTTGGTCTTCCAGGTTCCAGCACGCTAGCCAGTTGATCTTTGTGCAGGCATACAAACCAGAAAACCAGGTGGCCAGTGGACATGTGCATGCCATAAACCAAAAGATCAGGTGGCTGCTTTTCCAGTTTCTGGCATGCGCATGCTAGCTGGCCTTCATGTGCACAGGCATGCCAGAAAGCGGAAGACCAGGCGGCTGGTGAGCATGTGCACACTAGAAACCAGAAGATCATCTTCCCGATGCACACATGTGCACCGGACAACTACTTTTCCACTTTCTGGCATGTGCCCACGCGCATACATGCATGCTCCCATTTCAGCACTTGGTACTGAAAAGGTTTGCCAACACTGCACTAGTTGATAAATAGCTGGAAATATCCACATTTTCCCACATCTGAAGAGACTTAAATTCTGCATTCACAGGGTTTTAACACTAACAACCAAGACTGCACTGCACACCTATTCCAGTTTCCCTTTGACAGGTTGGAGAGGTTTCTTGGAAATAAAAAAGATACACAGTCGGGTTCTTAGATGATTTTGGCAAACTAAGCAAGTTTGGATCTCAGGAACAGCAGACCATCAGAACATTCCAGTGCTGTAGGCTAGACTGGGAATCAGAACCTTATCCCCAACATAGGTTAATGGCAAATCGTTTTCCTACCATTGCCAAGAAAAAAATATGAATGCATCCATGAAATCCACAGGAATTCAGCTTGAGCTGAAGGAAACTCATAAAAAGTGGAAGACCTGGAAGGATTACATATCCAGCAGCTTCATTTGGAGCCTCTATAAAATTCTGTGGTAGCGGAACAAAAGCCTAGCTTGAAAGCATCCAGAAGTTTTTATAAAAACCTTCCTGTGTATGTTCAAAACCAATTCTCCAAACTATTGTCTATCTATTGGCAAAAGTATTTATTGCCTGGAACTATGCTACCCATCAAGATGGTGAATGTTCTCCTCTACTGGGAGCATTAAATGCTTAAAAGCAGCACAAGAAACCATGGTAAGAACTTCAGGACCTCTTATTGTCCATAGTTAATGCATCCCAAGCACCTAGCGATGCTAGCATTAAGTAACTTATATTTGTGTTTGCCTAACATGCTCAGAAGCATGTGCAAGGCTGCCTTCAAAACTAATTAAAAGCATTCTTTAATACAAAATGAGATTTGGATATTTTCAGGGTTAAACCATACTTTATACTTTGAGGCCAGCTAAGCCAACTGTGTCAAACATATGGCCCATGGGCCAGATGCATCACGTGCTAATCACACCCACCCCCGGTTTAGTGAAGGGGGGGAGTCACGATACATCACGTGTTGACAATGTGACGCCCATGAGTTTGACACCCCTGTGATAGGCCAACACTAATTTGATTCTAGGCTCAATTTAAATCGCTGATATTGGAAGCCATAAATGGCTATGAAACTATTCATTGAAAGATCATCAATGTCTAATTGAATCCACCTAAAACAGCGATGGTGAGATTTATTGGCACTGAGTGGGGCCGCAACCCAGAAGAGGAGCTGCTGAAGGGGGATGTGCATGCCAGGAAATGAAGTTCCAGTTTCTGGCGCGCATGCCAGCTGGTCTTCTGGTTTCTGGAGCACATGCACATGTGATGATCAGCTGGCCACCATGCATGCGCATGATGGAAACCAGAGGACCAGCTCTTCCGGTTTCCGGCACTGCCACATACGCAAAGGCCAGCTGATCATCAAATGTGCATGCACGCCACAAACGTAGAAGAGGAACAGGCAACATCACACATGCCAGGTAGCATGGCTCTGCATGCCGCTTCGGGCACATGTGCCATAGGTTTGCCATCATGTACCTAGAAGTTAAGCAGAGCCAGGCCACCTGTTAGTTCGGACTGTCAGAGATTTTTCTGTGGTTGATTGATATTTGAAACATTCTTTCTATGGTAAGCTGGCAGCTATTTTGTTTTTAAACTTTTTGAGGGGGGGGTTGAAACAATAGGATGGAGTTTTTGAACCATCAGTTACAATATGGATATTAGTTGCCCCATTCAAAATGATTGTATATAGTTTTTATGAAACCATTTAAAACATTGCACTATTTTAAATGAAAAACAGAACTAAAAAGATTTTTTTTAAGAAGGCGATATCTGTACAAGATGTACAGATGTACTTTGAGATATTTATTCCTCATAATCAACAGCCTCAAAATTTATAAGAGTTTCAAAACCACAGGCGCATGGAATGACTTTCAAGAATTAACTGGATAAAACGAGACCCAGGACAGGACAGGGCAGCTGAAGGATCCAATAAGGCCTACTTATGTTACCACTTCATCACAAGAAGGGGTGGGGAAGGGAGCAAAAATATGTGAACCATTTATTTCCCTGTATCTATGTATGGATTTCCAGATCAAATGCAATTTACTGAAACCAATTACATTGATTGAGTCAGCAAATTCTTTTCCACAATGGAGCATGATTATCAGGTTAAAATGAAGCTGCAGCAATGACCAAGAGGCTTAGAGAAGAACTTCTAGCCCCAGAATTAGCTATATATAGCTTGGAAGAGAAAGGCATGTTCAGTAAGGTATACAAATGACTGTAATAGTAGTTAGGAACTGTAATCCCAGGGATACTTATTTTTTTTTAAAGCTGCACTTATCAAACATGGATAAATTCCACTATAGTGCAAGAATGAATAAAGCACCTATTTATTTGGCCTATAAGATTAGATGCTGCATGAAGTGAATCTGTGGAGGTAATTATTAAACAGGGAAAAATGCCAAGAAAAGATAAAAGTATATGAATTGATTTTTATAACGTAAATGAACATTGAAAGGAGGTCTTTATCAGGGTTTTCCAATAGCAAGCTTGATAGGACTTCTCTTCAGTCTGGGCCTTACATTAATAGAGGCTTATTGCCATTGTAGGTAACAATGTAATTTCAAAAATATAAAATATAGAGTTCCACAATTAAAATAGGAAGGATATCTTTAAAGGTAGCCAGTTCAGGACGCAGGCTTTCATAGGAGGCACTGCCTACTTCAAATAGTTTCTGCTTGTCCTGTAGAGTCTGTCCCAGGTCCTTTGGTTCAAAAGGCTAGCCATCAGCTCAGTGCACCCTTTCTGTTGCAGCATTTGCTTATTGGAATAGCACCCCATTTTATCCCATCCTCCCACCCTGAAATCTAGATGGCTGTCAAGCCTGAGGATGTTTGGAAAGGCTTGAAAATATGGCAGTTCTCTTAGACTTTGAGGTAGGGTGATGTTGAGTCCCTGTGGAATATTATCAAATTATATATCTTCTCTCTTCCAGAAGCACATGATCTTCAATCCCCTTGTTTCCTTGCTTTTAATGTTGTAAACTGCCCAGAATCTGGTGGAAATGGACAGCTTCTGAATTCAAGAAAATGTATAAATGAAGAAATAAGTGATATGAAGAATACATATACTTCCACTTTACCACAGGTGCCCATGAAGATGGTAACTGCAATAGCCTGATAAACTTTGACCTCTTCTTTACATGTATTTCGCACACAACACCGCAAAATAAAAATTGGGGCTTCCAATTGTGCAGTTGCATCAAAGTCACCATCATCCTGTGGATACTCTCCGCATTCAGAGAAGAGGGTGTTACAGTTATTATAGCAATAGCACTTAGACTGATATACCACATCATAGTGCTTCACAGTCCTTTCTAAGTGGTTTACAGAGTCAGCATATAGCCCCCAACAATCTGGGTCCTCATTTTACTAACCTCGGAAGGATGGAAGGCTTTGTCAACCTTGAGCCAGTCAGGATCAAACAGCTGGCAGTTGGCAGAATTAGCCTGCAATACTGCATTCTAACCACAGCGCCACCAAGCTCTTATATATGTAGTGCTTATGATATAAAGAAAACAGATTAGTGCATTCCCACACAAGCTAATCTAAAGATTCACTTGCCTAAGTTTTATTCAACATATGATAATAGACAGAACACACACACACACACACGAGAAAGACCCTGCTCATTTGCTATTCATAACAACTTCAAGAAACCCATCTCACTAGACAGTGTTTCTTCTGCTTAAGCTAAAACTGCAAAGAAAGCTACAACATGAAGCTGTTGCCAATGCCAGCAGCATCAGAAAGTCCACTGAATTAGTTTACATCTCCCCAAAGCAATTCAAAGGTACCTAATTCAATTCAATGCCTCAAATCAAATCATCAATTCGAACACTGAGAGTGAATCTCTTTTAAATCATTGCTCCAAAATGAGTCTTCACACAGTTCGATGCCTAGGCTCCAGGTGTACAATTTCCTAATACTATTGTAATAAGATAAATATAGATTCCTAAATTACATTAAGTATAAAATTTGCGTGAAAAAAAAATTCAAAAGTTACAGAATATTTTCTACTGACTTCAGAAATTGCTCTGACTGGATTATACTCGAGAGACTCAATGATGCATGAAACTTGAGGTGTGGAAGCCAAAAAGGTAAGGAATGTTTGACGTAGGAAGTTCCACAAAAAGTACTAAAAATTGTAGTTATTGCAGTAATTATTTCATAAAGTTCAGAATAATATAATAATTTTACTGTATGAATGAGTGCAGGGTAATTTAGTACCACTATTTTTCAGAATCTGTGTATAGAACCTGAGTGATACATATTAAATTACTAACCCTGAATATTGTTTTGGTTTCTATTAGCAAAAGATAATCCTAGTTAACACAGTTTTGGGCAGAGAGAAGAAACTAATTATAATGTTACTGAGTTCAACTCAAGAGTTCAACTTATTTCCATTCCTAAGAGAACACATGTTTTTTAAGGTTTAATTACATTACACTTTATGTGGCATAACATGTAATTTTGCATTTGCCCTAGAGTGAGTAAGAACTTTTGGGCATCTTGTTTCTGGTGCTATGATGCAATTGGGGAATAAGGCTACATGCTTAATCTCCATAGTACAATCTTAAAATTTATCAATATTGTATGTCTGTTGCATCTTCTTTCTAGTTTAGAAGAGTCCCTAAAACCCCATGCTGTTCCTCAAATCACTGGAAGCAATTCTTAACTTGCAAGTAAATTATAATTTTTAAGGTTGCAGACAGGGAAATAATACAATGATAATTATATTCACTAGATTCATTTAATTACATTTCAATTTAGATATATGCCTTGTTCTAGCCTTCTTTTTCAGAGAATGACCCCCAGCATATTACTCAAAGAACAAATGTGGCCCTTAATCTAAAAAAAGTTCTGTTTATAGCCTTAATTATTATTTTATTTATTTATCAAATTTATATAGCCATCCAAAGGCAATTCTGGGTGGCACAATTCTTGGTCGCTGGAGGGAGAATAACTAAGGGGACTATTTTGAAAGTTTTTTTTAAAAAAAATAATGTAAAAATAATGTAAAAATACAGTACACTCTATAGGTACTCATATTTGCTGAGTTCCTTGTTGTAGCCCTAAGAAAAATCACTACAAAAGATGAAAGAAACCTGAATTATTTTAAACGAATCTGCAATTCCAATTCTTCAGTCACCGAGGTGCTGGTCGTTATGAGACTAGTTTGTCCATCAAAGGCACAATTTTCCCAGTACTCAAGAAAGTACTTCGGCTTGTGGGGATGTCTTCATTTCCAGTTGAATTTATGAATAGAAGGGAGAGAGCTGCACATTCAATCTGCCAAACACTGTTTTTCCAGCACCATTACTGAAATTACAGATTCAGGTTAGGTGACTGGTCTCCGGTCAGGGCCAGCTTCTACAATCTGATAATAAAGCTGTCTCCTATAATGTCAACAAAGCAACAGTGTAGGTGGTAAGAAGGGTGAAGAAGTAGAACCACTTTCTCAAATCAAACAGGTAAATGCTACCCAAGGAGTTGGCAGTAAAATGGTGGGAGGATCACAATTCAGTTCTGCTATTAATGACAAGAACATAAGTAGCATTTCATGGGGGAGGAATATAATTACAAAATAAGAGCCTTGTTAATTTACTGCAGGTCTTAATGTTACTTACAATTGAATGATTTTATTTAGAAAGACAATTATTCATGAATCAATCTTCTAATCCAACCCTGAAGACTGTCAACCCAACTTCTTCTAGAGGAAATCTATCAAAATAAGCTAAAATAATAGAGAGAGAAAATAGCACTAACAGTAAATCTGCACCATCAAACTTTTAAAATTGATTTGTTGTTTAAAAAAATACAGTACTGGAGTTTCATATGATTTAATAATAATTTTCCAATCATTTTGAGAAGTTAAAAGTAAAACACAATGTTTAGACCTAGAAACAGTCTAAACAAAGAAAAATAAGAATATAGCTTATATTTTCTTAAAAGTTTTATTTTACTATTTTAGATTAGATGGCAAAAGCAAAATAAACTAGCCTCCCCATCAGCGCAGGATATGGGGTAACACTGGTTAATTATATACATACATATATACATACAATTAGCCTAAATCTGTACTGAACAAATTAAAGGAGATTGTTCAAAATATGAACAAGAACTATTTTCTTCTGGAAATCAAATTTATTTTAGAAATGATACTAAATTCAAAAAGTGCTCACATTCAAATAACAAAACTACAGCTTAATACTACTTAAATGAGCCTTCTCCTTGTTTGTGTGGTCTTCCTTTCTTGATCACATAGAATTTTATTTGTTTTGGTACAAGACAAACACTTAATTTTTACTTCCTATTAAGTTGGAGTAAAAGAAATGGTAAAAATTTATCCCCCGTCTTAAAATAAAGTCTATGTTATTCTTCATTCATCCTATTTCTCAAGTTGCAGCTCTTTTCCCCTCCAAAAATATGTGTAATTAGCTGAGATCAATTGTTTAATTAATATGCAAGCCATCACTCTCTTCATAGGCTACATTTTGCACTGTATTACCATTGCAAAATAGAAGTAGAAGCTGATATTTTGGTTGGCCTGTGAAGACAAATAGAAACTTGTATTCATTGGGCTTTATTTTGTGCCTACCAAGCCTTACTATTTGCTTTTTCTTAAAGTTCCTTTTTCCTTATTCACTCCACAAGATGAATTCTGGTGTGGGGCCAGGCCATTGGCTGACTCCCATTATTATTCCCTGCTAATCATTCAAGTTCTATTCTCAGCATCTGAGGGCAACAGCAAAATCAGAAAACCAGGAAGGGGAGGAGAAGCTGCAGACCACCACACATGCTGCATATTAAATGAAGGATTCTTTTGTAGTGCCAAGAAATGTATGCAAGCAATGCTCCCAGGAACTTAACAGGATATGTGGGAGGGGGAGGGAGAGAGAGGGAGAGGGAGAAGAAAGGGTGAAACAACAAGTGAATAGACTGGCCCCAATCTACTACTGCTGATCTGGTACCATACTTTTATCTGATGCTCCTAGAATAATGAGTGCTGATCAGAAGACTCTGAATACTGTGAAAAAATTAGTAGAAAATTTCAGAAATGGAAATGACCTTAAGAATTTCAAAATGGAAATGACACAGTCATTAACCTGTGTCGATTTGCTGTCCCTATAGGTCACTTCCTCTTAATCTTGCATCTTTGAGTGTTTCTTATGTCCTTAGAAGATTTCTGACATATTTCTTCTTCTTCATGTGGAAGAAAGATAATTTAGACCAATAAAGGAAAATATTTGTAGCTCAGGATTGAAATGAGGGCTAGCATTGATGATGTTAACTATTTTGGGTAATGAACAGTAATGGTTTCCTCTTATTTTTGCTACTGGTTCAAAATCAGGAGTGCTCATGTGCGGTGCTTCTGCGCATGCGCAGAATTGCACATGCGCTGCCGCTGCTACCGATTCTTCTGAACTGGGATGAACCAGCAGAATACCACCTCTGGTAATGAAATGTCTGCAAGAAAACAACCAAGCTCAGAGGGAACCAAGATAACTGAGATAACTTAGAATCAGTGGTGGGTTCCGGATCCCATTGCAACGGGAATGTGTGCAGCATGCACAACATGGACATGCGTCCTTACCACCTGCAACGCCCCAGCTGCTCAGCAGAGCGTCGCGCAGGCACCATACGCTGCGTGCGCATGCACAGATGGCCCGTTTCCTTCAAATACAGATAAACAAAGAAGGTGGGCGAGTGGGCCCTCTGGAGCACCATACCGGAATGGTACCTGGTGCTCCCGGCACGCACTGGTACACCCGTACTGGGGCATACCGCCTACAACCCACCACTGTTTAGAATGTGCTGCTTTTTATCATCTGGCTGTAAAATTACAGACCGTGACAAAAACGAAGGTCCAGTTATTAAGCTACTTTCCTAAAATTAAAAAAAGTATCTTATTATTACTGTAAGACAAGCTTCAAACCCTGAGGAAACCAATACTAGATATCAGAAAAGATCCTCAGTATTTGTAAACATATGCAGTACTGTTATATTATATTGTTATCTTTTATCTTTTCATTCAAGTAGCTCAAGCTAAGTGCCCCCAAATTAGCAGCACAGGCTGACTTCTTTTCTACACCCAGCACAGGCTGACTTCTTTTCTTGTAGAGGGGCCCTCAAAGAGTCCACCAAGGTGGACATTTTATCTGACATATCTCAGTACTTTATGCAGAAACCTGGGACAAACAGTGAGGAGTGGGAAAGAAATGTTGTCTATTTCATGAATGCTTGGAAAAATAGATTTGAAAAGGGTAGATAGAAGTTTCCAGTTCAGAGGACCTTTCAAAGTAATATCTTCAAAGTAAACTAGCAAATAGTCAAACTGGCAAAACTTGGTGCTGACCGTATAATTGGAGAGCTGAGTGATTCCAACCAAGCAAGTTTGGTCTAGAATTTGAGGAATGCATTCTTCTGCTAGAGGTGTGAGGAGGCATTTAACGCAGTAAGTATCAGATTTCTACATAATTTAATATTTTTGACTGCATGCACACTATTTCAGTTCCGGGCCTTTCAATACAGAGGACTCTCTTGCAACAAAAACAACACCCCAAACACAAGAGGTTCAACAGGTTTCCAAAACATCTACGTGAAGAGAGATGAAGTAAGCTTTTGGCAGCTTGTGCAGAGGGAGGTTGGGAGGGCAGTCTCGTGCCAGAAGCTTTGCCCATTTTATGACTGCATTAATGTATCACATGCAAACTCCAAAGGGGCAGAGTCTGAGGTTCAACAACAAGACTTTCATCATATCAACAACAGCAGGAAGTTTCTGTAAATCCCAAGAAAGCTATTCTAACAAATATGGAGCAAATAAAACAACAATCTGCCACTCATAACATGATCCTAAGCCAAGTTATTGTTGAACAGCATAGAATTAGCTGAAGAATTCATATTCGCCTTGTTTGCACTTCATGCAATGCCATGATGGCATGATGGAAAGATATATTATGCCACACCCAAAACAATGGTTTTACTGCTAAGCATTATGTGGAAAGCACGTCACTCAGTGTGATCAAAATATCTGGTTTGGGCAATAGGGAGCAAAACGACAAAACAGTGCTAAGAAACATCTAAATAAGCCTTTGAGTCAGGACTGACTCTTGGGCACTGCCTGGACAAGTCACTCAGTGTAATAAAAATTAAAATTAAGTGATTTTCTTGAGGTAATGATTTTAGATTAAGCTCTAGCCTTTAAAAACATTTGAAAAGCCAAAAAGGGTGCAATTCTATCATTCCAGACTACTCTTTCAGTAGCCTCACAGTCTTGGTCTATATCAAGATCTCCTTAGTGCCACAACTTGCTGCAGCTGCTCACTGCTCCTTCATCAGTTCTTCATTTGGAAAATATTTATAAGTTAGCCAAAAATCTGGGAATTATTAAATAATTAGCAGAAGCTAAAATTGTTTCATACTGTTCCTTTCCATGGAAAGAGGGAAATTTTGCTCAGCCAATTGTCTTTTCCACATGCATCTTTTAACACATGAAGTTCATTTTCTTCTACCACATGCTTTCTCAGCATCTTTCAAGAATATTATTTCATTTTTATTGTTGGTCCCTACTGTCCAATTGATGGTAGTTGGATAAAAAGTAACACTGCAAGCTTTCCTCTCCTCATCTGTAGAATTTTTTATTCCATTCATTTCTCATATTAAAACTTGCTTGATACATGCTTAGAAATTTACAATCCTGTGCTGCAAAACAATATTCTTCCTCAGAAGAAATGACAGCTGTTTAGAGGCCTTACGTGCTCCAGTTGGAAACCCCCAAAATTTACAATTGGAAAACAGCAAAAACATAGCAATTATGCATTATTAAAAAAATATATGGGAAGATGCAGTTATCTCTTTCCTCTAATATAAACACCCATGAAGATTCACACAAGGAGATTAGTGCAAATAAATAAGGTATGAACGTCAGAGTACAGCTGTTCAGAATAGTGGACTCCAAACACTTCAGGCCTTCTCCCCTCTGAAGATTAAAAATCTGCTAGTATTTAATAGATACATAGCGTCAGAATATTTGTGAGGATCTTTTTTTCCTCTTTCTCAATAGCTTCATGTATTTTACAATATGCCCTGGACAACCTTTTTTTCAAGTTGTGCTATCATCCGATCCCTTTTAGATGTGATCACTACAAATCAATTACAAAATTAATATAGTAAATTAGAAAATGTGCCGGAGATAACATCTCAAATCATGTCAGCCTCACTTTCACTTCTGAAGTTTTAATGATGTCATAAGCATCATATTGCCAATCCCTATCTTGTTTCAATAAGCCTATATCTCATCTCTTGCAAAAGCTAACAAAGCATTCATGCATTTATGAATAGGAAAGCAGTGGTTAGAATGCAGTATTGCAGGCTACTTCTGCTGACTGACTGGCATTCGGAAGTTCGATTCTCACCAGTCGAGGTTGACTCAGCCTCCCATCCTTCTGAGGTTGGAAAAATAAGGCCCCAGATTATTGGGGGAAATATGCTGACTCTCTGGCTCAGAGAGAGCTGTAAAGCATGGTGAAGCCGTATATAAGTGTAAATGCTATTGCTATTTACAAGGACTTGCTGTCTGCATGGCGTATCAACCAGCAGTTTTTCTGCTGCTATGCTACTCTAGGAATGCTGCACATATGCATAAAACATTATGACACATTGGCAATCAGGCTGAACCTTTGGTGTCTCCACTTTAAAAAGGAACAGAGATGGATGAGAATCTGGAAAATGCTTCCGAAAAGAGGAAACACAATGCATATAGGCTGAATGTCTCTGTGATAGAAGGGCACCCTCATCCTTTGCCCCTAAGTGGCCAGAGAGGTTTTTGTCATAAGCAGATTGAAGTCATGTGGAATAACAAGTTTCTCCAGACTGTTATCTTTTTCGTAAGATTCACCATATCTGACTCATTGTTTACAGTTGATCTGAGCTATCCTCAAGGCCTCAAAAAAAAAACAACAACCTTACAAGATTTAAAAGCAGAGATGAAACATTTCCAGAAGTGACAGACTGGGGTCTTTTGACCTTTCCCTGTGAGGGGGTGGTATTGAAAAAGCTGAAGTTTATGCAGGCACCCATTTGTAACCATAAAAAAAATTGAGAAGAAAACACTTTTCTCTAAAATGAATCATCTGTAACTTGGCAGAAAACACTGCCATTTGGATTTTTCAACAGCATGATTTTTTTTCCTTAACACATTCCTCCTTCTTCTCTGTCTAAACTTTTGTATCTGTAGACCCTATAGCAGAAACAATTTCTTCTACTAGACACACCAAAGCAACTTTCACACATTGTGTAAAACCATCGTTTGCTGATACAATTGGCAGAGTCCAACAGACCTTGCTAAGCATGCTTTACAATCCAAAATGACTAGGTTCAAACTGTCACTAAGCCTAAATCAAACAATCTCTAATTGCACAACTATGAAATCAAACTGAAGGGTGTTTATAACAGAGTAGAGAGGTGTGTCATGGCAAATGCTGCCAAGTTTACCATTTTCTTTAGCAGGCTGTCTTTTCCATAACAGTATCAGTGCACACAGTGTTTAACACAGGAGTGCATGCCAAATGAAGTCCATGCAAAAAGAAGACAACAGACAGTGTTTTGAAGGCAGTTTGGAACATATGAAGATAAAGGGGATATGAATAGCACAAATGCATTACATTTTGAATTTTAACACCATCTATCTCCATCTACTTCCAAAAAGTTCTGGCTATCCTGTACAATCAGACTGACTTGGCATGCTGAAAGGGGGCCTATGACAACTCTCCACAGCCAACTTGCCGCCAGGGCCAACTCGCCATGGGAGAATTTGCTGTGAGACAAATGTTACACTAATATCAAACAAAGGATACAAAAGGAGGGACAGAACGTTAGTTGTGATGAGTTTTCCTGCAGCAAGTCGGCTGTGGCAAGTCGTCCCATAGAACTCCAGGTATTATCTAACAAACTTATGTTTTGGTAAGAGACCCAAGAAATAAACCTTCTCTGTTTCAGCATCCACCCTCCAGAACAGCAACCTCCCAGAAATCTCTTAAGGCCCCTAGCCTGCATATGTTCTAACAGTCTAACAGGATTGGTAGGATTCCTATGGGAATATTTATGTTAGGTTTTATTCTTTATTGCTCTGTCTGGATGTTATTGTGCTTCCTTCTTTGTATTATTTTGCATTTTTTCAATGTTCTATGCTACTCAGAATCACTGTGGAATCCAGCATTGTTATACTGTACATAGCTGGGTAAATATACAAACCAGATTTTTTTTAATGGAGGAATATATCTCACTGCTTAAAATGTATACCCTTTATACCCCAATGGTCTCAGCTGCTGACTGAAGTCAGAGAACTGCGTGCACAGGAAATGTTTATGAATGTTACAAGGCATAGCTTTGGCTGGTCTTCAGAGGGCACAGTACACAATAGTCACAGAAGCAGCCAAAGTCAGCTTGAGATCTGACCCTAAAGAGCTGAAACTATCTCTCCTTTCATACCTCAATTGGCTTTTCCACATAGTGGAAGTTAGATACACACCAACCCTCAAAACACAGTAATAACAGAGGCAGGGGGAAAAATCAGTTGGCAGAAATCCTAAATTTTGCAAAATACAGTTCACCCTAGACCAGCTCTTCCCAGCCTTTGAGACAACAATTGTGCTGAGACGACAAATTCCCAAAGTAATCAAAGTTGTTGTTTCAATCAGCATGAGTACTTGAGCCTCAATGTATCTGGAGGGCACTGCATTGGCTTAAGAGCAGACCTCTTCAGAGTACACAGAACACAGCTTGATCTACCATAGTCTACAACCTCTACTAGAAAAACAAGTGGAACATTAAAAATTAAGGTAAATTACTTGAGACCAAAATAGAAACCTGTGGCTGAAGATTTTATGCAAGGCTGATTTCCCCCATTGACACTGGCAAGTAGCCAAAATCTTCAAACTCAGGATGTCTTAACTTCAAGAAATCTCACCAAGATGGAGCAATTGTAAATAATGTGATTGGATAGAAGGATAGATAATGTATTAAGTAGGCTGACAGCTAATGGATGAGATTATGTGCATATACTGTGATTGTATGGCCATAACAGCTTCACGGTGCTGCACTATTTTAAATGCAACATCAATAGAAATATATTTAAAAAGAAAAGAAATTTCACCATACAAGCTAGGAAAAGTTTAATGTACTTTCAGATGCGAGAGAAAAAGCAGTACTTCATAAACCATGCTTGACTCATGGTTTGCATAACCATGGTTTGTTGAATAGACCACAGGTGTCTAGATTCACACTTTACCTTGTCACAACATTTACAACTACAGCAGCTGAGTTCACCCATCACAATATGCTGAAACCAAATAAATGCTGTTTCAACCTTGCCAGTCTTTTAATCTGAACCAGCACTGTTTTCAGGTAGCCAAGAACATACATTTGGCATCCTCATATGTCCAGTACCCAGAACACTGGTCGATCAAGCTCCTGCCTATTCCTCAAACCTTGACTGCAATTCAAGAAAAACCAGTAATGCAATATTATAATTCCCAGAGTATCACTATATATAGAAAGGTATTTCTAAGCAGCAAAATCCATTTCTGGGGGATAAGGGAAGAGAGACTGAAGATTGGCAAGAAGAGGCAACATGAAAGCCGACAATGAAAAGAGAATAAAATTCCACAACTCACTTCTCGATGCTGGGAGGTACAGGGAAGATTGGCTGCAATCCTTCACTCATCTGAATTGAAACCACTCAGTTTTCTTAGGCAGATGGAGAACCCTTGGCAACAGGTACATGCAGGATGCCAGGATCTTAATAGTATGAATGCTGTCTATGATTAAGATACCTACCAAATTCATCTGTGGCTTGTTCTCTTGGATTTTAGATTTTAATTCATAATGATGAATTAAAAGAAAACAAACATCACATGAATAATGCAGAGCCCATAGGCCTTGTTACAACTGAATGTAGAAGATGTATATGCGGGAATGATATATATTGTTTCCAAGGTGCTATAGATGGTCTTGTTAAACGCATACAAAAGATAAGAGAATATTATAGCAAATTTGTCTGGGTGCATAACCTCATTCTATTGTAATGTTCAAGTTGGAAAGATTGACATTTACTTAATGGAATAGCAATCCTGCCCACCTACCAGTTTGAAAGCACACAAATGCAAGTAGATTAATAGGTACCACTTTGGTGAGAAGGTAACTGTGTTCTTATGCCTTTGGCATATAGCCGGCCACATGATCATGGAAATGATCTTTGGACAACGTTGGATCCCTTGGCCAAGAAACAGAGATGAGCACCATGCTCTAGAGTTGGACACAACTGACAGTGATACCTTTATCTTTTAATAGCATCCAGCCCGGTGGAAGGTAGGTTTTGTTTTGTTTCTTGGCACTTTGAAGCCAGTGTTGACAGCTGGCAATTGCCTGGATTAGTCCCTGCAGTTTTCTTGGCAAGGTTTTGGGGAAATAGTTTGCCCTTGCCTCCTTCCTAGGACTGAGAGACAGCAAGTGGCCCAAGGTCACCTATCTGGCTTTGTGCCTAAGGCAAGAATAGAACTCAATGTGTTCTGGTTTGTAGTTTGATGCCTTAGCCTTCTAAACTAGCTGGTGAAAGGATATGGGGTTTCCCCCCCTCTATTTTGGCATAAGTCATAGTTTAAACAATCTGCAATTCAACTCATTCTTAGAAAGATTCTAGCTTTGGGATATTAGATCAGCTTAAACCTACTGCAGTGTTATTTGTCATCCTTATGCTATTTTGTTTAAAATGATGCTGCTATGTCATAGACTGCTGCACTATGCAGATCCATTTCTTCTACCAGGATTTATATTTAACACCAAAACTGAGAGGTTCAGTTAGATAGGATATTATTTGCAGTTTGGTTAGGTCACAATATAAAAAAACCTAATGTCTGGAGTCACTGTTCATTGCATGAAATAAACATTTTCTTACTAACTTGAAATATTTAGATTGCTGCAGAGAAAAGTATGTGCGTATGCAATAATCAAGTATCTGACTGTAACACAAACTTGTCCAGCATGTCTGTTAAGATTAAAATTCCTCATATCTTTTGGCAAGATGATGCTACTATAGAAGTTGTAGACCCAACATAACTGTTACCCTGTGAAAGGACCCACAGGGTAACAACTGTCCTATGCTATATATGAAGTGCTCAAGAAAAACTAGGATTTGTTTTCCTTTCTGATGAGGCAGGCCTGCTTCTATAGCAATTGGTTTTCATGTAAGAACTGCCTCTGAGTCACCACTTTATATCGTCTGTATATAATTTGAAGGATTACAAACCAACTTCTCTGGAATGGGTCAGCTGAGAATGCTTATATTTTTATGAGGTTTTGCAGAAAGCTAGTTTCTGCCTTGCATGTTAATGAGCCCTTTGCATGTAGAGTTTCAGAAAATTACTTGGTGGTTGTTGTTGTTGTTTTTTGAACTTTCCAAGCTTGGCCTAAATCCACCCATAAAATTGCAAGCCATTAGTTCCTGAAGTTTCCATTTCAGTGTTATGGCTATTTGGCATATCTGTATGCCCAGCCAAGAAGCATCCAAGACTACAATAGCAACAAAACAAAAGGCAAAACATTCAAGCCAACCTCATACTCATTGCATATAATTTAGTTCTTGTCCATATAATCTGAGACAGCAAGGTAGAATTTTTTGTTCAGAAAATGTAAATGTACCCACAAATGGAAGCCATTGTAAATGGATTAAATGGAAGAGATAAACGGTTTAGTTAGTAAATTCAAGAGTTACCAAATGAAGCATGTAATTTGCATGTGGTGATCCAAATCTACAGGGAAAAGTATTATTTCTATTGAAGCATGTAAAATTCTAGGCAAGTCTGCTTCACTTCTTCAAGGCACCATTCTCCACATTAAAGTTTTGTGAGAGCATCCACACCCATCATCTAAGTTGCTATGATTTACTAGATTTATATCCCATGTTTCTCCAGGATTTCAAGGCCGGCCTACAAAGGCCTTTCATTTCATTTTATCCTAACAATAGTCTGAGAAATAATGTCAGGGCCAAAAATCACCCGATGAGCTTCCATCCATGAGAGCAAACTTGAACTAGAGTTCAGTGTCAGGCCTGGAAGCCATATTTTGCATTGGGCCTTCCGGCCTGCCAAATTTAATGGTGTGGGAAATTGAGAGGGGGGATTATATGGATTTGGGTTAATGTCAGGGTTTCAAGTAACACCCTCAATGAAAGAAGACTCCGAGGCTTGATATTCCTCAAAGTCCCCATTTTATTAGAGATGTTCTATTGGCACATCTGGGAAAACACAAATCTGAAAGTTTCCAGGTTTTCCCCACCTAGTTGAAGGTCCAAGTCCCTGCCCAGCACCCACCTGTCCATCACATGGCCCAATTAGGCATGCATCAGATAAATCGGGGATGCAAAGGTGGCTTCCAGCTCTGACATCAAATCCAGTACCTTAACCACTATACCTCATTAGCTGACTTGTATTCCACAGGATGCGAACAGGTGGGGAAATAACAGATTTTAGAGTTAGGAAGACAAGTTATATCTTAGGAAGTAAATACTAATTTCTTAATAGCATCTGCCAATTCTTCTTATTCGTTGCAGAAGAATCCATTTATTTATATATTTAAAGTATTCCTAGCCTATTTTTCTATTAGCAAAAAAAATCAATTTTATCCTAAATTTTAAACATAAGAAGATAACTCTCCTAAGCAACTTGAAAAAGATCCCCAGTTACATCAACACAATGACATCCTTTTCTGAGCTATAGTTACATAGGACTATAATCCATTAAGCACCTAACCACCAACATTTCGATCAAGATGGATCAGGAAAATCTTAGAGGTGACTCAAATTTGGTCAGGAGAACAATCATATTTGACTACAAAATGTACCAACTCATACAGTTATTTGCCCGAATTAACTTAATTGGTTTATCACTCTGAACAAGTGAAACTTCACTTGAGAAAGCTGCCTTTGTTGGGATCCTTCAGTTGTTGTGATAATGACCATAACAAAGTTCTGTCCTAGAAACCAATGAGAATACTGCTGCTGTTGCATTCCAATTTCCCTAAGAAGCCCCTAACAAATCTCTATATATGAGACCCAATTTTGGAGGGCCTCAATTTCTTCATACCTCCAAATTACAAATGTCACACAAATACCTAGGCCAAATTAGGCCACTTCATTAGCAAATATGATTGGCAGACAAATTCAATTATCACCAGGAGACACCACTAGTTGAGACAATCTTGGAAGATAGGGGCAGGTGGAGATATTCAAGGATGCGTGCCTCAGCATACATCTTCTGGGTCACACCTAAGGGTTTTTTTAGTAATATAGTTTCAAGGCCAGGCCCTTTTGTCTATTTTTCCTCTTCAACTGATTACATACAATCCCCCAACCCCACCCCTATATATAAAATGATGATTTCAGGGATTATTTTTTTAAAAAAAAAAACCTCCAAATATCCTCAGACTCCCAACAACCAACTATTATGGAATTTGTGTCTTATGAACTGGAACCAGTACCATCAGCCTACAATTTGAAGATTGACTGTTTTTGCCAACTTTATCAAGAGCTGCGGTGGCATAGTGGTTAGAGTATACTACGGCAGGCTATTTCTGCTGATAACTGGCTGTCAGCAGTTTGGCAGTTCGAATCTCACCAGGATCCAGGTTGACTCAGCCTTCCATCTTTCTGAGGTGGGTAAAATGAGGACCCAGATTGTTGGGGACAATATGCTGACTCTGTAAACCGCTTAGAGAGGACTGTAAAGCACTGTGAAGTGGTATATAAGTTTAAGTGCAATTGCAATTTATGGCAAAGTAACCCACTAACTCTTTCCACACACCCATATATACACTCCTGAGGGCCTAACCACACAGGACAGCAAACACTTAATCAAATGGGTATGCTTTTATCCTGAAAGAAAAAGAGGCAACTGGTGAAGTGATCTATTGTAGTTACTCCTCTCTCTCTTCCTCTACCGCAAAAAAGATGGAAGTTGAAAAAGAAAGCAAGAACAAGACCTTTCATCAAACCTTGGAATTTCCCTTGCCCAGCCAGTTTTCCAAGATCCTCGAGTTTTCTGAAGACAAAAAAATGAAGTGATTCAACAAACAAAGCAAAAATGTAGAAGACCTCTAGATGGCAACAAATAGTTTCCAGCATCAGTGAAATCCAGTTGTTCAGAACTTTGCAGGTCCATTATGGCAGGTGAGGTGTAGAGCCAAGAAGCAAACAGCCTCTGTTGTACACTTGATTTGCTTTATTCTGGGCAGTGTAGCATGTAGATTTGGCCCTCCAGATTCATTTTCTCATTTATTACCTCTTACTCCAAATACTTAGAACTTCCAGCCACGTGGCAGCTGTTTTACATATTAAACCATCCTTTGTTTTAACCATAATGTGTTGAACATACAGTAATAATTTTATTTACTCACAAACCATTGAGGTGTCCATCAAAAAAACAGCTAAACTAACTCAATCTTAGCATATGGGAATCCTATCTCACAGTTTTCCCATGTTGTGTGAAACTGTATAAGGAAATTGCTTACTTTTGATTTAATTTTTATCAACTACAGCAGAATGGTTTTGAAATCTTGATCTCTGGTTTTATGAATTGGAAACTTCAGTGAATCAAGCAACCCTGATTTAGCTTCTGTGAATCCGGCAGGCAACAAAACACAAAAGGTTGGCTGCTAAAGAAACAACCATTTTCTCACTGGTAGAAGACCTCCAAGGACCCTTCCAAACTTATTATCTTGTGTTCTAAGATAGCAGAAGAGACTCAACCCAGAGGTTCAAATCTTTCCTACTGTATTATTCAAAGTGATAGGACAGTGAGCAAAACAGCTGCTCTTTCAAAAAGAGAGCTGTCACATCTATATATTTGCTCAGTCCTTATGAGATTCCTTGACCTTCTCAGTAGGACTTGAGGAAGCAATACTACCGCTGTTCAGCATTTGCTTACCTCACTTTCCCTCTCCCCTCTCCCATTCTTCCCCCAATGAAGTGCTTTCCAGGTGTGCTGCGCTAAAACTCCCATCATCCCTGTTGAATGATGAGTAATTAGTATCTGACATAACACCAGGTTACGAAGTTGGGAAAACTGGAATATCTGCATGCTCAGTCTTTCTCTTTAGACAAGGAAGTAAAAAGGAGTTTAATAGAAAATGACGGAAAAGATAGGTTGCTTAGTTGCTCACTCTCCCTCGATGTTAAACTGAGCATTCTACCTGATGACTCACCTTTTCAAGCAATAATAAGAAGGGCTGGACAATTTGAGCTTAGCACATGGTTCCAAGAGGCCAGGTGGCTACTTCTGTGATGACCAAGCCTCTAAATTGCTCTGCCTAGAGAGGGTATAAGCAGGATGAGATGGCTGCAGAATGCAGAAGTCATTCTCCATACTGAGATGCACCAGAGAGTGAACAAGTAAACACAAGTATCTATTGTTTGCCTCCCTCTTTCTTCAGCCAGGAGAAGAGAGAGAAACCTGGGAATTTCCAGCCTTGGGCAGAGGGAATCTCCCTGCCCTTCTGTGGCAGTAAAAAAGGAGCACCTTGTTCCTTATTAGTGGTTTCCTTCTCACTCACTCAATTAGCTGTTTTTATCTTCAGAAGGAGGGTGTAAAGTTTAAAAGCCTCTTTAACATTCAATGGCCTCCAAACTGACTTGCTTGCTTTTTATTCACCCCTGGAGAAAGCAACAAGCCAACACTTTGGTTTCAGCAATTTGGCAATTTGCTGGACTTCAGCCTTCATGCTCAAATAGCAGAGAAGTGGGGGGGGGGGGGTGTTGCTTGCTTTTCTGGGAGAGCTTTTCTGCCAGTCACTGAACCCACTCACTTCTTACACCCTGAGTAACAGCCAGACAGCTTCCAAAGGCTATTGCTAATCAAGGAAGAGGTTTAGTGTAAAAGGAACCCACCAACTGCCGTAGGAGGGGGGGGGAGTTCCCACCAGTGCTTCTTCAAACCGGTGCCAAACCTGGAAAATCCCTTCGTTTCTCAAGTGGAACCATTTCCTAGCAATGCCCCTAATGCCGGGAACAGTCTTCACCTACTGAACTTCTACTTGTCTTGCCAGTATTGTCCAGAGAAGCAGAACCAGAACAACACAGCCTCAAAACTATTCGGGGAGGGGGGACTTTTCTCTTCCTCCTACCTCCTTCCTTTCTTCCCTGAAGAAACAGTCCATTGCCCTACCCAATACATTATAAAGAATCGAGCTTCGGATCCTCGGGAATAGGAAAGGACCAAGAGAGACACGAGAAGAGGCCCCCAGATTTTTTAAAAAAAATCAGTAGTCAAGCTGGCTCTCCGAAGTGGAGACGTGGACCTTCTCCCCCTCCTTTCTCATTCCCAGTCCCTTCGAACATAAATCATTGCCCTGCACAATCCTTGGATGCCTTGAGCGCGCAGTAAAAAAAAAAAAAAACTGGGAGAAAAAACTCTGCTCAGGGAGAGAAAATGATCCGCCGTCATGTGAGAATCCTCAGACACGAAATTTATAATAAGAAATGGAGGAGGGGATTTTAACAGAGGGAAGACGTACGGAAAAGGCAAAAGCGACGGAAGATCCTTGGGAGGAAACTGAAGGGAGACACTCCCTCCGTCCAGATGAGCCCCCCACTCTTAAAGGAAGCGGCGGCGGCCAGCAAGGGCAGGCAAGCCTCCCTTCGCGGACCCCATCTGTCCTCGCTCCCCCCACCTACCCATCCCGCAAAACCACGAAGTCCCGCAGCCCGGAATCGCCCTCCACGCAGGGACAGCAGCAACGACGTCCGGCGTTACCTGAGACCGAAGCCCCTCCGTGCAATGAAAGCGCCCTGGCTAGCCTCGCGGGCGCAGAAAACAACGCGAGTCGAGGTGGCTTCGGCTCCGCTTGGCTACGATTCTCAGCCCCAGCTGCTTTCAGTCCGCTCGAGAAGAGGAGAGGAGGAGGTGGCGGCAGGAAGGGCCAACCTCTGGGGCAGCCCAGAGACGCCTTCCACGTTTTAACCCTTGCTGGCCCGAAAGCAAAGGCAGCCCAACAACTCCGCTCGTAACCTGGAGCCGGGGGGGGGGGGAGGTTGAACGACACGCCTTGTTTTCCACGTTGACTTTAAATTCTGCCGATCGGGTTGTCCACAATGCCGGTGGGACCTCCGTTCCCCCCCCCCGCTCGCGCTCTTTTGCCTCCTTCCTTTGGATCAATCAGGTTTTCCCAGTATTTGTTCGTAGCTGCGTTTTCGCTTCTCCCGGGTTAGGCGTCTAACACGGGAATTTCTGATCCCCTTCCACGCGTGGATATTTCGGGGTAAGCCTATTGCTCCACTCCACCCACCCCCGGGCCTCGTGGTCGCACCTTGCTGTGAACTACGCGCGTGCAGAATAAACCGTGGTTAGCTAGATGGCCCTCCGCGCTCCTGGATTTCTCAGACTTATGATCCAGATTCACCGCCCGTGAGCCAGACCAAATAAGCCGCCACAGTGTAGCGTAGTAGTGTAGTTCGGATAACCAGGAGTTACGGTGAGTTGGGTGCGGGGAAAGGGGCGGGGAATTCCGGCACCTAGAATTACACACATTTCTCGATCACGTGGCAGCGTCTCTGCAGGTGCACCGTAGCCTTGGAGGCGAGGACTCTCTCCTGCGGTTTAGACGACGGCCAAACTCGCTGAGATCTGGGCATTTATTTCATATTTTCAGGAATCGAACAGAATCTTCTACATAAGATTCCAGCACTTCGAATTAACAGAACAAGGAACTAAAGAAGGAACTAAATGCATTGTGATCCAGGTCACAGCCTGGCGTCCTCCTGTCCCTTCGATTATATATGCAGCTTTGGTTAATATCCTCAATGTTCCCTCCAGGCAGAGACACAAACTATTAAGAAATGCCCTTTGCATTTCTTAATAGTTTTAGACATGCCTGCGCGTCATCCAGAGTGTAGGTGGATGGAGGGGCACCAGAATGCCTGAAAGGATCGGCATTTAAAAAAAAAAAGACTGAAATTGCTCCACGCAGCAGCCTTTTTGCGTATACAACCTGTTGTTGTCAGTGGCCATGCCAGAGGAGAATTCTGGGAATCGTAGTGCTGACTCCCACACTGCGGAACACATCGCCGGGCTGGGGGGGGGGGGGGGAGTTATATGTTTCAACGGGTTGGGAATATCTAACTTTTTGGACAGCCAAACATTTGCTGAAAGTAACCTTGCTTATCTTTTTCGGGGAGGGGAGGGGAGATGGGAATAAACCTTCATGGCCGCTTCATAATGCTGTAGTTAATAAAGTAGAAACTCAAGCTGCATCAGAGTATTTTAAAATGCATGAGTAGGGCGTCTTCTCCAGCCAGCTGGAGGTCATGGCAGCTGCAGCTTTGTTTTATTTCAGCCTGTGCAATAATATTTCATGAATATCGGTTTGGGTCACAAATATGCCAGCAGCTGCCACCAAGAAGATGTGTGGCAAATAAAAAAAATTAAAAAGCTATTCTGGGTCAAGTGGGTATTTGATTGCCAACTGTGCCCAACAGCTGGGCAAGGGCTATGATTCACAGAAACAACCACTATTTTCCTCCTGGCCTGTTGGTTTCCCACCTGCAAGCGGTGGGTGTGGCACTTTGAGAGAATTCCAAGTATTAATTCTCCCTAGAAGCTTCAATCCGGGGATCTTCCTTGGTCCAAATAACTAGAGAAAGCCAGGAAGGGAAGATTTGTCACTGCTACATAAATTTGAGGGATTCTCTTTGACTGGCATGCCTTTCCCCAAATCGGTGAACCTGGTCTTTCCTAAATTATTATATTTTTAAAAACCTTTTCAGGGTGAAATGTGTGTTTTTGATGAACTGGTTTTCAGTATTCAGGAACTATCCAATAAACAATTTTTACTGTCTTTACTGAACTACATCCATCTTCAATCCATTTTTGCAGCCTTTAGAAACCTCTGACCTCCAAACCTTGGTGGGAAGTGAAATGTTAGCCTCCAATAAACAGAGACATTCAGAGAAGTAAAACCAAACGGAACCATCATGTCTCAAAACTGGTAATTATCAAATATATGTCTTTCAATGCACTATTACTGTGTATCACTTATTACCGTCTTAAATGGGTTCATCTGAATATCTTTATTCCCTTAAGGCAGTGAGTCTCAACCTTCCTAATGCCGCGACCCTTTAATACAGTTCCTCATGTTGTGGTGACCCCCAACCAAATTATTTTATGTTTTCTGTATTTTTTCAAAAATGTGTGTTTTCCAATGGTCTTAGGCGATCCCTGTGAAAAGGTCGTTCGACCCCCAAAGGGTCCCAACCCACAGGTTGAGAACCACTGCCTTAAAGTAAAGGTAAAGGTTCCCCTTGCACATATGTGCTAGTTGTTCCCGACTCTAGGGGGCAGTGCTCATCTCCATGAACCAGTGATGTCCGAAGAGCCAGTGCTGACTGAAGACATCTCCATGGTCATGTGGCCAGTATGACTAAGCACTGAAGGCACACGGAACACTGATACCTTCTCACCAAAAGTGGTTCCTATTTTTATACTTGCATTTTTACGTGCTTTCGAACTGCTAGGTTGGCAAAAGCTGGGACAAGTAACAGGAGCTCACTCCGTTATGCGGCACTAGGGATTTGAACTGCCAAACTGCCGACCTTTATGATTGACAAGCTCAGTCTCTTAGCCACTGAGTCAATGTGTCCCTTTTTATTCCCTTATATAATCGTATATATCCAAAAATGTATAGGACATTTGAGTGTGTTGTCATTGTTCACAAATGTTTGAAAAACAAATTCAAGTATTGTAAGTCTTCATATAAGTGTTTGTTGAAACAGGCCCTCTCTCATTTGAGAGTGTAAAACATGGGTTAATATTACAGGAAGAGAAATTGCAACCAAAAGTTAAGTGAATAAGTCTGAACAGTAAGGACAGGTCAACAGAAGAACCAACTTTTCAGGGAAAGGGGGTGGGCCGGATCCCTTCACTAGATGTTTTAGGCAGAGAGCAGATAGCCATCTATCAGCATAGCCTTCATTTAAATATGTGTATGCCCCAAATGGAGATTGGACATAGGGACCTAATGGCATCTTCCAGCTTTAAGATTCCAAAAATTAATATAAATTTTAAATCAACTATAAATTTTGTCAGACAGAAAAGGCCAGGTTAATGATGGACATTTTAATCCTCTTTCTTGAAATCAAAAGGAATTGTATTTTATAGCTTAGACTGTGGCCCCCAACCTTTTGGACACTGCTTTCTGGCGTGCCGTAGCCCGTGCCATTCCATGGACCAGAGGTTGGGGACCCCTGGTTTAGGAGTAATACAAAAGAAGGCATCTTCTGTATTCCTTCTAAGTAGATCTTAGAAGCGCTAGCAAGAGAGGATAGATAGATAGTTGTTGTTAGTTGCAAAGTCGTGTCCGACCCAGTGCGGCCCCATGGACAACGTTCCTCCAGGTCTTTCTGTCCTCTACCATTCTCTGAAGTCCATTAAGCTCACGCCTACTGCTTCAGTGACTCCATCCAGCCACCTCATTCTCTGTTGTCCCATTCTTCTTTTACCCTCAATATTTCCCAGCATTGCACTCTTGCCCTTGAGTCCTTCCTTCTCATTAGGCAGCCAAAATATTTGAATTTCATCTTCAGGATCTGGCCTTCTAAAGAGCAGTCAGGGTTGATATCCTCTAGGACTGACAGGTTTGATCACCTGCAGTCCAAGGGACTTGCAGGAATCTTCTCCAGCACTATATAGTTCAAAGGCCTCAATTTTTTAGCACTCAGCCTTCCTTATGGTCCAACTTTCACAGGCATACATTGCAACTGGGGAAACCATAGCCTTGATTATACACAATTTGTTGGCAGGGTGATGTCTCTGCTTTTTAGTATGCTGTCTAGATTTGCCATAGCTTTCTCCCCAGGAGCAAGTGTCTTTAATTTCTTGGCTGCAGTACCCATCTGCGGTGATCTGGAGCCAGGAAAATAAAATCTGTCACTACCTCTTCCCCATCTATTTGCCAGGAATTGAGAGGGACGGATAAATGGATGGATGGATGGATGATGGATGGATGGATGGATGGATTCCAGAAAGCAATTTACAGCCAGTTTCCCAACGTTATCTATCAAGATTATGGGCCTCAAGGGCAATCTATTCAGATTACAGTCTCAATTACTTCAAGTCTGTGACTGTTTTACACCAAAGCAGCCTTCTGCAAATCTTGGTACTGATCAGATGGGGTTGGTCTTCCATTTCCAATCCACAGACAGCATGAAAGTCCAGGTCCCAGAGGCATCTGATTGGGAAAGGCTGCTGTGGATCATATGGTGAAGCAGACCAGGAAAAGTTAAGCTTGTAATGGGAACAATCTGTCATATGGCTTCTGCAAATAACACACACCATAGGCTAAGTGGTTGGCCTGGCATTGTGGAGAGGAAAGTTCATGTCCAAGCCCAATCTTCAGCTACGGAAGTACATTAGGTGTTGTGAAGCCACATTTCCCTCTTTAATCCAGGGCTATGCTTGTCTATGGAGATGTCAATTACCCAGGTCATGGTTGTCCCAAAGGTGATTTTCCAAAGGTAACTGGACTTTCTTGGGGTTTTTTCCTTGAAAACATTTTGCGTCTCATACAAGACACATCTTCAGTTCCAGAAGCTTCTTGATGAGAGTGAAACGTCTTCAAGGAAAACAAAGTCCAGTTTGCCGTTTGGAAAAGCACCTTTGGGATAGGGCTATACTTGCTTTTATGAGTCCTGAATATACTACAACCACCTCATGTTTTGTAAATGTTAAGTATATCTTTTCATGTGACAGCTTTACAGTGACAGCTGCACTCACTTTTGTTGCCAGGGGTTAGACATTAATGGTTGTGTGTTGCATTATTTTGAGGGGGCAACACATTTACACTCTTATACAAGCCGTATACCCGCTACTTTACATTGTAGCCAAGTGTCATTTCTTCAGTGTAGTCACATGAAAAGATATACTGTAATATTTACAAAATGGGAGGGGCTGGTACTCACTTCTGTGAGATACCGTAATTCAAACAAATATGGCAACCATTTTGAGAGTTCAAAAGCCAAATAAGCCCCAGATCTGAGAAAAGGTATTCTCTCATTGAAATAAAATGCAAAGATTTAAACTGAACAAAAGTTTCTCTGTTAATATACTGTATCCCTAATTAGGTATTTCAGAGTTTGTTCTCTTTTTTGTGCTTTTCGAGCATCTGGCAAAACCTGTGAATCCTTTCTTTGAAAATGTTTTTAATTGTTTTACAAAGGAAACTAATGTTCAAAATTTATAATAGAAAAGAATACATAATAATAACATAATAATTCAGTTTATTAAAGTTAGCAGTTTTGGCATCTGGAGGTCATAAATTAGGCTGTTCATCTACATTCAGTTGAATGAAAAGCAAACTCTCAATAATAGGTTAGAGAAAATAGGGTAACTTATTTATTTTTTTTCCCCATCCCAAGTTCATAGACCTCTAGAAAGCTATCCGGATCCAAAGGATCTGTGAACCCCAGGCTAAAATTACCTTTTCTATTTTAAGTTTTAAAAAAAATCAGACCAATATTCTGAACACTTAATCTTTATTTGTCAGTCCAGTAGTGTGATTCATCCAGAGACTAGCAACTTCACATTATCTTCTTCTGACAAATCTGCCTCCTAGCTCCTAGCAACAGGACAATAATAGTAATTGTCAATTTATCATCGTCCAGCTTGAAGGACTTAACTTTGTGACTAAAGTGCAAATTCAAGAGATCCAATAGAGATATAGAAACTGATAGCTTGATATATATATATATATCAATATATAAAACATATATATATATATGTTTTATCAGTTTACTTCATCTAAGGGGATAAGAACTATTGTCATACCGTAATCAGCTTGCTGGCAACTATCTTGTTTAAAATGAGTCACTAAAATTTGTTTAAAAGGCCTTTCCTTTTGTGAACTGTAAAAAAAGAAATCAAATGCCATTTAATAAAACAAAATGTTTGCCTAAAGAGGTGCTACTAGATCCCTTCCAAATCTTTATTTTTTGAAAGGTTTTTATTTTTTATTTTTCATAACCACTCTTACATCATTAATCTTACAGTGTGTCATCTGGATACAATCTTTGTGTCATCATATTAATAGTTACATCATTTAATCTATTTTTATCTTACCTTTACCTTTCATTTGCCTTTTAATTCAACTCCTCCCCCATAATTCTGCTTCTTTCCCAAATTATTCAATTTCTGTTTCTTTTGTCTATATTGATTTGCTATCCAGTGATAAAAACATCCTCAATATCTTATAATACTTGATTCTTCCTTCTCTTTAATTGTCACATTAATCTGTTCATTCTGCACAGTCTAATGTTTTTTTTAAATTACCTCTCCCCTTCTGAATCTTGTTTACAATAGACTAACACAGGTCTCCTCTTAGGTTTCCCTACAAGGCTTCCACTCCAGAATACCACTTACAGCAGGGGTGTCAAACCTGCAGCGGCACGGCAATGGCACGTGATATTGGAACTTTTTCCCCCTTTGCTAGACTGAGCATGTGCATGGCAGGTGTGTGACACATCTTGGTCCGTGGGTCACAGGTTTTGACAGCCCTGACTTAAAAGATGATTCCACCTTTGGAGACAAAACCAAGCTGGTCCAGTTGTTACCCAAACAAGGCAAATGCCTGGCATAGTTGTGCTACCATTAAGTGCATGTTTAAGCTAGAGTTGCAAGCTGTGATCTGGCAGTCTTCCCATGCTTTCAACAGCTGCACAATCAGTAGGCACTCCACACACAATGCTTTCTTTAAATCAAGAACACACTGCCTGATGAAATTGTCCCCCAAACATTTTGCTAACGCTAAATGGGCTGCAAAAATGAAGAGCACCAGTAAAAAGGTAAAGGTTCCCTCGCACATACGTATGTGCTAGTCGTTCCCGACTGTTTTCAAAACCAAAGAGCCAGCGCTGTTTGAAGACGTCTCTGTGGTCATATGGCCGGCATGACTTAACTCTGAAGGCACATGGAACGCTGTTATCTTCTCTCCACAAGATGGTTCTATTTTCTACTTGTATTTTTTATGTGCTGTCGAACTGCTAGATTGGCAGAAGCTGGGACAAGTAACGGGAGCTCACTCGGTTACGCAATACTAATGGCAATTTGAACCATGAACTGCCGACCTTCTGATCCACAAGCTTAGCCACTGAGCCAGGCATCCCATAGAACACCAGTAGGTAATATCAAATAACTGTTCTAAATCTTTGGCTGCCATCTAATGGCATCTAGATATCTACTACACAGAAGAATGTTACCTAGGTAATGAAACAGTCTGCAAGAAAGCAACCAAGATCAGATAACCAAGGATCCCACATCTAGATATACCTATTCAGCCAGAGTGCAGGCTAAAAAAAATCACTATTTGTTTTATCAGGCTGTATGTTTAGTTACAATCTGAAAATGGTTTATAATCAGGGATGACACTCCAATGTGTGCTGCATTTCAGCCTGCACCCTTAACATGCTTTCTATTGACTGAAGGCTACAAAATAAAATTAAATTAGGCAATTCCAGTCCCTTTTTATTCCTTTGCATCTGAAAGACTTTATATCTAATCCTTTGGTTGTTCCTTTTAGCATGGAAAAAACCTAGATATATCTTACTGCCATTGCCTAAATGGTGAATCAGTTGTCAAAATGAATATTATTTGAAACCAAAACTTTATTCAAGACAATAGGTTCATTTGTTATCACATCATTCTCCCCAATAATTTCTCCCATCTTAACATGTGGTTTCTTAATTTCATTCCATGTCTTGACATAATTATTTGAACTAATATGCAATAATGTTTGGCATGATAAAAACCATTTTTTTAACTTTTTTTCAAGAAAGCGGTTTTTGGCTGTCCCAAAAAGCTGCTTTCTTGAAAGCAGCTTTTGGCTGTCCTGCTGCTATGTCTGACATAGAGGCGTCCCACCTCTATGTCAGACATAGTGGCGGGGAGGCCAAAAGCCACTTTCTTGAAAGCGGCTTTTGGCCACCCCGAAAAGCCACTTTCTTAAAAGTGGTTTTTGGCCGCCCCGCCGCTATGTCTGACATAGAGGCATCCCACCTCTATGTCAGACATAGTGGCAGGGTGACCAAAAGCCACTTTCTAGCAAGAAAGAAAGTGCCAGCCCGCTAGTAGAGGCGGATAAAAGACCCGCCTCTGCTGGCGGACTGCCCCAACACAGAGAAAGAAAGCTGGCGGGCTGCTCCTCTGTTCTAAAACAAGCCACTTTCTAGAAAGAAAGAAAGTGCCAGCCTGCCAGCAGAGGCGGGTAAAAGACCTGCCTCCGCTGGCAGGCTGCCCCACAGAAAGCTGGTGGGCTAACCCTCCTTGCCTCTCCTACCCCCTTCCCTCTGAGTGAAGAAACAAACACTGCCCCGACACAGAGAAAGAAAGCTGGCAGGCTGTTCTCCCTGCCTCTCTTACCCCCTTCCCTCTGAGTGAAGAATTACCTCTGCTCGAGTCAGATTAAATGAGGCACGTGGTTCTCCCGCCTCCTCCTGTAGAGGGCACTTTTTAGAGGCTTTTTTAAACAGTTAAGCACTAAGCAGAGTCATCCACTGTGACTCTGGCAGCAACTAGCTCAGCCTTTTCCTTTTACATTTTTCTTTTCATGATGACAGTGGTGAGGCTCTGTCTCCCCTGCCTCCCCTGACTGCACATCACTGGTGAGTCTTACTTAGAGTCCTTTTTCACTTCCATTTCTGCCAATTCCCCTTTAACCTTTTTTTAGAAATTATTTTGCTCTTTGGATGGAGTTCATTCTGAATTTCTGTTATTTAAAAGTGAAGATCACTCCTTCCAATTTATCATCATAATGGTATCTTTTTCTGTTGGAACTTCTCAGTAAAAATATGTACTATTTTTGTCTTCCCATGTTCTAATCAAGATTTGTTTAAGTACAATTACATTTGTATCATTAACTTTCAGTCTAATAACAAAATGTTGCTGCAAATCCTGATCTCTGGTTTTCTTTCTGGCAAGTGCACAAGAACATTCCTTGGTACATTCTTAATTTTGCAAATCATTTATTGATTCATAGACTAATTTCTGCCTCCATAAGGCAGCAGTCATCTCATCATCTTCATCTCATTCAAATTTTTGTTAAAAGTCTTTACCACTTTTTTCTGCTCCTGTAGAACTGCTCTGAGTCAGAAGTTGAGGCTGTTCCAGTATTCCTAACAAATTTATCTCTGACCTGATATAAATAAAGCACCTAGAAACAAGCAAGGTTATTTCTAGAATCCAGTATTGGTTTGTTAAAACAGATTATGCCAGATAAACCTTATTGCCTTCATTGATAAGTATCTAACATTAGTGAATCTAGAAATGCTGTGGACATAGTTTACCTAGATTTCAGTAAGGCATTTGACAAAGTAGATACCAGTTTACTTCTTAGTAAGATAGGGGGATAGACAAGCATCACCACCAGATGGATTCACAATTGCCTGACAAACCACACTTAGTATGTAGTTCTCAATTGAATTACCTCTAAATAGAGGGAATACCTCTATTGAGGTCTCTCAAGGTTCTGTCTTAAGTCCAATACTCTTCAACGTATTCATAAATGATCTGATGAGGAGCTAGAAGGGGAACTCACACAGGTTGGCAGTTGCACCAAGCTGGGGGAAAATTGCTAACACTTTGGAAAATAGGTGCAAAATAGTTGGTACCTGGCGAACAGTAGTAACTGTGAGAGAGATCTAAGTGTCCCAGTGGATCACACTTATGTATGAGCCAGAGTGTGCTGCAGCTGCCAAAAAAGCTAATGCAGTCCTGAGCGCATCAACAGAGGGATAACATCAGATCATGAGAAGAAATAATGCCTGCACAAGTGAGGTCACACTTGGAATACTGCGCAAAGAGACCATGATACAAAAAAAGATATTGAGATCTAGAAAGTGTGATTAAAAGAACATAAAAGATGATATAGGTCTGGAGTCTAAATCATAGAGGAAGGGTTGAGGGAGCTAGGTATGTCTAGCCTATCAAAGAGAAGAATTGGGAGGGGAGAACATGATAACTGTCTTCCAGTATTTGAGGGGTTGTCACAGAGAAGAGTGGATGACTAATTCTCCAAAGCATCAAAGGGCATGACATAAAGTACTGGGTGGAAGTCAGCGTGGGTTTCAACTGGTTTGCGGCAGTCCCTGTCGAACCAGTTGGTTGGCAAACCCGGAAGTAAGTAATTTTCCGGGAACGGCAAAGGGCCCACTCGCCCGCCCTCCTTACCAGTCTTTGAAGGCTTCTGCGTTCTACGCAGGAGCATGGCACATACAGCGTCTGCGCGATTCTCCGTGGAGCAGCTGGAGCATTGGGCAGGCGCTAAGACGCATGCGTGAACTGCCGCGCGTGCACGAGGATGCCGCCGACCCCGTTTCCAACCGAACCGGTTTGGAACGGGATCAAAGCAACCCACCACTGCTGGAAGTTGTTAAAAGAGTGACCAACCTAGACATGACGAGAAATTTCCAACAGTGAGACTATTAATCAGTGGAATAGTTTGCCTCCTGCAGTTCTGGGTGTTCCATCACTGGAGTTTTCAAAATAGACTGGCAAACCATTTGACCAGCATGGTTAGAAGAGGGGGTTGGACTTGAAAACCTCCAAGGTTTCCTTCCAAGTCTGTTCTTATATGTTCTATGAAGGAATAAGCCTTCAGTGGATGGAAACCTACAGCTTATACACATAATCCTTGTCAATGATAGCACTAATAAAAGTGTTAATATTTATTGCACTGTGTAATTTGTTTTTTGTGGATAATGGAGGAAAATATATTTCAATCTTAGTGCTGGATTTCCACTCACTGCATTAATAATCATCCAACTATATGCCCATAAAAATCTGCAGATGATCTATTACATTAATATTTCCGACAGAGATTTTAAAAGGCACACGGGCTTTCTTTCTTGTATTTTTGAGTTATTTACTTCTGGGTTTTTCCCCAGGAAGATGGCCAGTAGAGGTATTTTAATATAATAAATTCTGTTATAGTAATTAAAAGTTAGGCTCCCTACAGATGGATCTGACAAAAAATCATTACAAATTTTTCATGAGCATTCTGGGGAAAAAAATCTCAATTTTTTCCTGTATCATTACTGTAGACTTCATCTGTTTTTTCTGTGTTTATCCAGAAAAACATGAACTGACGCGTGGCTCTTGAAAGGTGTAGATGTCTTTAGTACTTCGTAGCTGCTCATAAAATCATGGGAGGGTAGAGTAAGATCAAAAAATGCTAGGGTTCACTTATTCTTCCTTATCTAACAGCTTTTGTTCACATCCATTTTTCAACTGTGATCATTTGTGTTTACTATTAAAAGCAAAAGATGCTGAAATGGGAAGCCTTTAATAGAACTCATCTGTTGGTTCTTCCTTCCTCCTCCTAAGCCTATCCTGCCTCTAGGAAATTTGTTCTTACTTCCTACCAATACCTGTGCTGCAGGTATCTTTATGTGTTGCATATGTTAATTAAAGCACTGGTTGATTCCTCTGGTTTTGCTATCCACCCCAAGGATAACTGGAATGTTATAAAGTTGGTCAGTACTATAATACAATTGTTTTCCAGACAGCAATGTATGCCATCTTCTGGTCAAATTTAACTTGTGCATGTGTTAAAAGATTTATAATCATATCAATGGAAAGAAAAAATAGAGAAAAACATGCTTCATTCTTTAGTGAGCAGCACTTATCTGATTGCAAAAGGGAGGTTACTGGAATTCTGCCCAGAAACTTTTCTCTCTCCTCTCAATCTAACTCATTCTCCTTTGGTCTTAATGTTTTCCCAGTAATGATGTAAATATTTCAATACTATAAATATATTTATCACTATAAGCTATTCCTTCGTGTATAAAGTCTGCCTTTACCACATCTGTTCTTATCTCTTGTTATGTTGTGTTTGGATGGATAGAAAACTTTTAAGTTTATGCACTGTATAGCTGAGATTTTTTTAAAAAAAATAGCAAATGATACAAGTAGCTGCAATTTGCTCAAGTTTCACTGGGTGTCACTCTGTAATCTCAAATGTTATCTTAAACAACTAGGTTCCTCCTTAAGAAAGTAAGGAAATTGGGTAGACACTGTTTACACTGTCTATATGTTACTATATTAGAAAACACTAGAATAACCTTTACAATAATTCATCCAGGTCTGTTTCTAATCAGTTGCAATTAGAATTGCAATATACACCCACTAGGTATATGCATACATATACAATGCATATATATGTGTGTGTCTAGGTGATGTCATATATATTGAGCTGGCAAATCAACTCCAAACTGGAAGCCCATCTCAGGCTGTAATGTTATTATTGTGAGGTAAATTGGGTTGAGAGAGAGTGACTAGTCCAAGATCACCAAGTCAACTTTTATGCCCAAAGCAGGACTAGAACTCATTTGTAGCTTGGTGATTTAATCACCAGACCAAACTGGCTTTGTCTGTTAGTTTATCTATCTAGTTTTTGTCCTGCCCTTTAAGTAAAGTGTTTGGGCAACTTACAATAAGGCAGTGTATAACCCACTATGTTTAGAATTTCTATCAGGCAACATATAGCAATCACACAGAAACACACCCTTGCTCACTGGCAGAATCCAGATTCAAACGGTGAATACAACACTTTTAATTTTTCCTCTAAGACTGCAGAGAATGTCCTAGAGGATGGCAGCTGTCCACTTGATGAAAGTTCCATTACTGGTAACGTATCAATCATGCAATTATAGCTACCACTTTTGACAATACCCAAGTACACAATATCTCTTAGGATGCTTCTAAAACGGGGTGTCCAACCTTGCAACTTTTAAGACTTGTGGACTTCAACTCCCCAGAATTCCCCAACCATTCACGAAGTGAAGTCCACAAGACTTAAACTTGTTGAAAGTTGGACACTCCTGTTCTAAAGCATCATTCCCCCATTCCCAGATCCTCGAATAGTCACAATACTAATCAGGTTTCAAATGAATGACGTTTGGAGTCACATCTTTGAAAGACATTAAACAATTTGAAGAGTGGTGTAGGCCTGTTAAAGCAAGAGCAATTTACAGTGATATTGTGTGGCCAGAAATTTCCTCATAGCACCAGGAAACAATTTCCCATTACTAGAACTGCTGAGGAGACAATCACTCGGTGCGAAGTAATTTTTTTTTAAAAAAAAGTTCATTTAATTCTGGAAACTGGAAGGCATGTTGCTTCATGATTCAGCTTCTGAAAGGTTCAAAAGCATTGTTGAAATAATAAGTTTGACCCTGACCTAGAATGGTGAATAGTTCCATGATTTACAAGCAAACATATTTTTTCCAGTTTCATATATTAATAAATTATCTTGAGAGAATGACCTGAGTTCTGAATATAATGAGTCTCACTCAAGCCCTTTAAAGTATATTTTAGCAAGCCATCAGAAATTTATCATGAAGATGACCTATAGGGGGTATGAAAGTCCACATTAAAAAATACCACATTAATTTTGATCCTTCCAGGATCTATTGCTGCAGTCTTGTAGGCAGATAGGAATATGTGTGTGTGTGTGTGTGGTGTGTTTGTGTACACATGCATACGTATACACACACACACACACATATATATATATATACACACACACAAAACCCCCTGGTATGCCCAAATATGGGAGGAAGCATTCCTTCTGGAGAGCATCCAGACAGAAAGCCATTGTTTTTACTGTTGCCTTTGTACATTGTTTCGTTTCATTTCGTTCATTCGTTTATTGGTTTTGTATGCCGCCCACTCCCGAAGAACTCCGGGCGCTCACAATGAAATGGGGGAGGGGGATAAATAAGACAATACAAACAATATTAAAATACACAACAGTCACAAATGAAGTGGGGCTGGATACTTCAACAGCCCCCAGCCTGCCGGAACAGCCAGGACTTGGTGGCTTTACGGAAGGCCGGGAGGTAGTAAGGGTTCGGATCTCCACGGGGAGCTCTTTCCAGAGGGCCGGAGCAGCAACAGAGAAGGCTCTCCCCCGGGGGGCGCCAACCGACATTGGCTGGCAGATGGAACCCGGAGAAGGCCGAGCGTGTGTGATTGAATCGGTCTTTGGAGTAATTGGCAGAGGGCGGTCTCTCAGGTACCCAGGTCCGATGCCATGCAGGGCTTATAAGTAATAACTAGCACCTTGAAGCGAGTCGGAGACCATGGACAGCCAGTGCAGCTCGCGAGGATAGGTTAACGTGGGTGACCTAGGTGCACCACAATTGCTCGCACGGCTGCATTCCGGGACTAGCTGAAGTCTTCGAACACTTTTCAAGGGCAGCCCCATGTAGAGTGCATTACAGTAATCCATCTTGAGGTAACGAGGGCGTTAGTGACTAGCTGAAGTGCCTCCCGATCCAGGTAGGGTCCGCAATTGTGCACCAGGCGAACCTGGGCAAAGACCCCCCTGGTTACAGCCGACAAATGGTGATTTAAAGTCAGCTGTGGGTTCAGGAGGACTCCCAAATTGCAAACCCTCTCTGAGGGGCGTATAATTTCACCCCCCAGACTGAGAGATGGAGTAATTAGCCAATCTTTGGGAGGAAACATCAATAGCCATTCAGTCTTGTCGGGATTGAGTGCAAGCTTGTTCGTTCCCATCCAGACCCTAACAGCCTCCAGGCACTGGCACATCACTTCTACTGCTTCACTGAGTTGGCACGGGGCAGACAGATACAATTGTGTATCGTCTGCGTATTGGTGGTATTTAATCCCTTGCCACCATATAATCTCACCCAGCGGCTTCATGTAGATGTTAAATAGGAGGGGGGACAGGACTGAGCCCTGCAGCACCCCATAATTGAGGGGCCTAGGGGTCGACCTCTGCCCTCCGACCAACACCGACTGCGACCTGTCTGAGAGATAGGAGGAAACCACCGAAGAACGCTGCCTCCCACTCCCACCTCTCGCAACCATCGCAGAAGGATACCATGGTCGATGGTATCAAAGGCCGCTGAGAGGTCAAGGAGCACTAGGATAGAGGACTGACCCCTATCCCTGGCTCGCCAGAGATCATCAATCAGTGCAACCAAAGCAGTTTCCACGCTGTAGCCAGGCCTGAAACCTGACTGAAAGGAATCCAGATAATTGGTTTCATCCAAGGACCGTCGGAGTTGAGAGGCCACCACTTTCTCGACAACCTTCCCTACAAAGGGGAGGTTGGAGACCGGACGATAGTTACTCAAGATGGCTGGGTCCAGAGATGGTTTCTTCAGGAGGGGTCTCACCACCTCATCCTTTAGGAGAGCAGGAAGGATCCCTCCCAGAGAGAGGTATTAATTATCATCTGGATCCAGCCACGTGTCACCTCCCTGCTGGTCGAAACCAGCCAGGAAGGGTACGGGTCCAATATACAAGTGGAGGCACTCACCGCTCCCATGGCCTTGTCCACTTCCTCAGGCGCAACAAGTTGAAACTCATTCCATAAACTTCACTCAAGACCTTCCCCCGGTACCTCGGCTGGTACCGTGCAATTGGAGTCCAGGTCTGTCCGAATCCGAGCTACTTTATCTGTTAAATACTGTACAAATTCCTCAGCTCTACCTTGCAAAGGTTCATCCGCGTCCCTCCCTTTCAGGAGGGAGCGGGTCATCCTAAACCAGGCAGCTGGGCGCGATTCAGCGGATGCAATAAGAGTGGCAAAATGCAAACATTTTGCCGCCCGTATTGCCACAGATAGGCTCTTATATAGGCTCTCATCAGTCCTCGGTCTGACTCGGATTTACTGGCCCTCCAGCGGCGCTCTAGGCGTCTCTTTTGGCGCTTCATCTCCCGGAGTTCCTCGGTGAACCAAGGGGCTCTCCTGGATCCGCTACCTCGGAGAGGCCGGAAAGGCGCAATCCGTTTAGAGCCCCCGTCGCTGCTGTATTCCAAGCAGAGACTAAGGACTCAACCGGACTGTGGACGAGAGTGTCAGGTATCACTCCAAGCGCCGTCTGAAATCCCATAGGGTCCATCAGGCATCTGGGGTGGAACCACCTAATCGGTTCCTCCTCCCTACAGTGGGGGATTGGTTTACGAAAGTCAAGCCTCAGTAGGAAGTGATCAGACCATGACAAGGGCAAGATCTTAATACCCCTCAATTCTAGATCACGCCTCCA